>NW_026000242.1:22842258-23001389 GCF_001458135.2 Marmota marmota marmota
AAAAAAAAAAAAAAAAAAAAAAAAAAAAAATCAAAAGGAGGTCATTAGCCTGAGGTTCTTTGTGTAATGTGAACAACAAACCAGAACTGGGAAATAATTTTTTATAACTGACTTTAAAAAAAAAAATGAGCCTCCAAAAATGATCTCTTTTTTTCTGGAAACTGTATGATTGGTTCCTGCAATCACAAAGTGCCCAGCAGGTGATTGGTTGTACAACTAGATACCTCCCCTCAGACCATATCCAATGGAGGAAACCCCTGGTTGTGACCAATCCAGTCATCTGTACTCTGCCTCAGTACTCCCTCACTGATCATATTAACACAACAGAGCCCTTTGAGTCTGCTTTGGTTTTGAGGGCTGCCTGATTTATGAATTGTTCTTTGCTCTAATAAATTTTTAAATTTAAATGGCCTAAAAGGTTTTTTTTTTCCTTTAATCAATCTATAATTCTAGACCAAGTGAAAATTTCTTTAAAGGATAAGAGAGAAAATATCTCTTTATAGTGAATCAAAAACTGAAGTTTCTAAAAGTAAATTCTTATTGGGAAAAATAGTAAATGATATTCATCAGGTATAAAGAAAAAAATAATTGCAGAGGTAATCTCTGAATGTGCAAAGGGATAAAAGCATTGTTCATGTATAAAATGCTTAATATATGCCAGAGGCTGTCCTAAATACTTTTCTATAGGAATTTATTTAACACAAAGAATACTATGAGGTAAATCTATTATTCTCATTCTACAGATAAACAAGTTGAGGCACAGGGAATTTAAGAAAAATTTCCAAAGCCACACAGCTATTGAGTAAGCTAGGAGTTAATATCTATACAGTTAACTTTCAGAAGCTATGACTTTAACATACTTCACTATCTGAAAGAACAGTAACCAAAAGTGTGTAGTGATCATCTTTACAAATAATAATAAATAGGGTAAAATGTAATAAAAGTGTAAAGCTAAAATCCATTAAAATAGTGGCATAAAAATCAGGGGAGAAATGACTGACTTTAAATATTTCAGTAGTTCATGTATTATGCAGAAGGAAATCAAAGCTATTAACTTTAGTTTTTTTGCAAAACATCTGTGTTAAAATTTCTAGATTAACTGATGAAATAGAAATTTGTCAAAAAACAAATTTATATTCTTCTTAAATCTTTATCACCTCTCACTATTTTGGAAAGAAGAAAGATATTAAAATTATATACTTAAAACTCTTTTACACAAAATTTAGCACATCCGGCAACTTTCTATCTCCTAAGAAGAAAAACCTACATTCTTTAGTCCAGTCTTAGAGGACACAAACTATGCATCTTGCTATACCTCCTACTACTCCACCTTAAATGTTTTGTAGCCCAGGTTATCTGAAACCTAATTTGTCTTGTATATCTTCCATGAAATGTTTGCATTTGTATTCCTCAGCATATAATTTCTTATTTCAAAATATCTATTTGTGGAAGGAATGAAATAAATGTTTAAATTGATTGGTCAAGGGGAACTGCAAAGACCTTCATGCAAGAATAGATTTGGTACATCCGGGCTGCAGAGAAAAGGCTAGCATGGCTAAACTAAGCTAATGCCTGAGAGGAGGGAGTTAAGAGTTCAAGCCTTAACAGGCTAGATTACAAAGGGGTTGCTAGGTCAGGGAAAGGAGTTATTATAAATACCATCATAATAAAAACAAAAAATTAGTACCACAAATTAATTTATAAAATTCCATATACTTTTTGTTTTTGTCAAGTAATGTACACTGGAACAAATGACACTTCATTGTTACAAACTGAACAAACAGATGTGAAAAACTGATGGGACTTGCCTAATGCTGTGAGTAATTAGAAGTCAGCATCAGAGTTAGCACTCCCATTGTCTGGTTCCTGGAGAGATCTAAATAATACATGCACCTTGCCTCTTCCATTTCCTACTGAGGGAAAAATATATTCTAAGTTCAAGTTGTTGGAGAACTTGAGAGAGAATATTGGAATATATGTTGGAAAGTTTCTGAAAATGAGCCAGGATGTCTCAAGGCTTAAAGCCTGGCAATATGAGGAAAGGGTCTTGGGGAAGGCCACTCTGTAGCTGCTGGGGATGTGGGCTTGGATATCTGTACTCTGGAAAAGGAATCTGTGAACAGAGAGGAACTAGCTCCCCATGGGCAAGGAAGTCAACTGAATTTTGACTAAAAGAGTTTAAATCTACAGTTTTAGGATTACATACTTTACTGAACAATGAGAGGTAGTAAAATTTTGAGATAAATGAACTTTTTTTTTCCAATGACTTGGTTTCTAAGAGAGAATTCCAATGCCTGACAGGTAGGTAGAACAATGCAAAAAGGAAACCCAAGGATCTTGAGTTCTAAAAATTTCCTTGCATGACAACATGAGTCCCAAACTTATTTGAGTTTTTAATATTTCTTTAATTTAATTAAATATGAAAACAAGAATCCTTTGAAAACAGTTAAATAAGTGCAATTGTATTCTGGGTTTAATTGGATTTTTTAATGATTTACTTAAAATTTGACCTACATTGGAAAATTGGCATTTTGAATCATTATCTTCATCTGGCAGTTGAAACCACACGACTAAATTGCATTTAAACAGGCACATGGTTAAACTGGGAGTTATAAATAATTCCAAGGCAATGTTTGAAACTGCTAAAGCAATCCCCTCAGGAATCATGTATATTTGTGTTTTTCTATTTTCATATTAAATCCTTTTGCCTGGAATGTTCATATTCTATAAAGGCAAGGCAAACAGAACTGAAAAAAATTTTAAATGACAAAGGAACAAAAAACTTGGACCTTTTCATGTAAAAATATATAATACTGTTATAAAATATTGGGAAATTTTATTTGGAATTATAAGACTCTGGAAGTATAGCTATATTGTTGATCAAAGGACTCATAAAGAAATCTCAATGAATGAAAAAGAGAGACTGTAGGGATAGACAATGGAGAATTTCATACCTTGAACTTGGCTACTATTGATTTCTTTTTCTTTCACACAGTAACTACAAAGTATTGTGATCAAGTAGATAGGGACTATGGAAAAGTAAGGAAACCTGAATTCTGTTCAATATCAAGTCCCAAATTAACTGCCTCTCCTTGCCTTGGTTTCTTTAACCTATTTCCTGTAAGTACCAGTCTTTCCCAACTATCAGTGACATTACTTGATTCATTAAGTCCTTTGAAACCTCATAGATAAAGGTGTCTAAATGCTACACATTGCTACTTTCAATCAGTAAATACTTTAAAAATTCTTAATATTCAGTTTCTTATTTTAGAAATGACTTCAAAACATTTACTACTAAAAAAATTAGCTATTGATTTTTCTTATCCCGAACCTACCTACAAAAGCATATCACAATTTAATTCCATTACTAACATAGTACCTAAATAATCTGAAAAAATAATTGCACATTATACTAAAAGCACATCTAGCTTACATGTTTAAATATTTTTAAAGTTGCTGATTAGAAAATGTTCCTATATTTGGAAAAAAGTTTTAAAGTTAGATATTAGATATACCTATTTCATTTGTTATATTGTATGTAATAAAGCAACATTAATTAAATATTTATTGTGTATCTGAGTTCATTGTGCATTGATACATTTTTACTCTTAGAATTAACTCACATAACTTTTGAAATGTCTCCAGTCTTTGAGCAATAGTATACCTGATTAAGAAATAATGCTAGCCAAGTTAAGAGTCTGACTTCAGTATTAGAAACACAAATAGATGTGATGGTCAGCATAGTAATCCATCACAAAGAACTCCCTGATAGATACCTTGAATGTTTTTCATAAGAGTAGAAGCTATAAGGAATTGGTGACCATAGTAAATTGGGCAGTGACCTAAATTTAAGATATGCTGCATAAAACTAATGGAGACTATATTTCGCTGTTCTTTTACTCTTGTTCATTTGCAGGATTTATTTTATTTCCAAAGTCTAAGAACTATATATTTCAACTTTTGAATGCTGAGAAATAAGATGCTGTAGAGTCAAACTGAGATTGTGATTACCTAGGAAAGGAAGCTAGGTAACATTTCAGGAGTGATTTTTAAGAATTCTACTTCCAGATACAGAATGAAGCACAATAACAAGTCCTAGCAAGGTTTAATAGGGTTGGCCATATAATGCATACCAGATTTGTCACAATATGAGGCCTTCATTCACAAAGGGGAACCTGTGGCCTTTATGGGGCACCCTTGAAGATAACACCACTCTGAGATCCTTTTGAAGAACAATTTTTAGTTCATTTGTAAGAACAGCAATCAGCTAACAGCTTCCAATTGTTAGCCCCTGCAGGATCCTCCTCAGTGTTGGATGAAACTGAGTTTGGTGTGGTATAAGGACCTGGCCATTCTGCCTAATGGGAGACTCTATAGCAAGACAGTCTTTGTTCTCCAAGTACATATTGGGTCAGCCTAAACCATTGGTCTCAACCAGAGGTAATTTTTGCCTCCCAGGACATTTCTCAATATTTGGAGATTTGTATTTTTATTGTCACAACTGAGAGTATGCTTTTGGCATCTAGTAGTAAGGCCCAAATGGCAGTAAAGATATCAAGTCCTTCTGAGTCAGCTATAATTTGCTTTTCTAGACTTAGTTCACATTTCTTCTATATAGGCCCTAGTTTTTCATTTATTCCTCAATGTGCAACTGAGTGTACATCACATACCAATATTCTGTGCTGAGAAGATGAAACAATGAGAAAGGAAGATACATCCCCTAAGCTCATAGCCATTGAGCACTACTGGCCCATTTTTGAGCTTAGGATGCTTCTTTGTCAAGCTCCTTCCAATGAGTGTATTTCCCTTCTTGCTCCTTAGTCTAGTTCTTTTCCTGTTTCAAGTCGCATGCCTATCAAAAATATTTCCTTGAGTTCCACCTTAATCTAACACTTTCTTGTACCTTTGTAGCACTTTATTCATATTCCATGTTGTGGTAGTATGGCAACTATGAATCATCTCCTACATTGAGATCCTTGAAAGTATAAGCTGCATCTTTTCTGTATTTGTTTCTCAGGCACCCAGAAAAGTATGAGGCATAGCTAGGCACTCAGTAAATTATCACATTTAAGATGTTTATGCTCAAATTTTATCAAAGGAAAAAACAAAAATCCTAATGCCAAACATAAATTGTATGCATTTTTGTTCTTTTGTTTGTTTTGCATCTTGAAAATTCAACGCGTTTTATGTTCTTGGACATTTCTCTGTGCTGTGCTGACTTTTGTGGATTTGTCCAACACAGAAGCCTTTTGCCATAGTGACATAGGAAGCATTTGTTATATTAGTGAAAGAACTTGAGATTTGTGAGAATACACAACTGCTCAGAAATAATCTAGGATTCAACTATAATTTATACCACCGAGATTAAATAAATATATGTTCTTTAACATCTAGTGTTTCCTTTAAAGTTTATAGACTTCTAAGATTGTTGTAATATTATCAAATGATGTTTAATAGAACAATGATGTGATAAGCAACAATAATAATATTTACATATTAACTAACAGCATAAAATTCACTTGAAATGAACTATAACATTGTGATAAATCTTAACAGCAAATTTACTAATTTAGACTTTATGGTTATTTAAACAAGACCTGGTATCAAGTTCCAATTTTCTGTGAATAAAGTCGGTGTTTTTTTTATTGTAAATATTGTGATGCTGGTCAAGTCGCAGAGGTATTTTTTTCACCTGAACAAATGATATTGTGATACCAGACCTTATAAGGTTGTTGATAGATTTTTACAAGTGAAGCAGATATGATTGTTTGTGTTTATAATATTCAGAAGGATCGGGGTAAAGGGAAAAAAAGGAGATGATCCTGGTAGTATGCCCTTCATAATATCAGTTAAGTCTATTGCTTAGTACCTAAGCCTTATTGCAGGGAGCCATCCACAGGCTATAAGAGACACCCTAAGTGGGTTCTTTTAGTTTAATCTGGGTTTATGTGCTTCATGGAGGAGACTTCCAAGTAATTTTTTTTAGCGGGAGTATCAGGTATTGAACTCAGAGGCACTCAACCACTGAGCAACATCCCCAGCCCTATTTTGTCTTTTATTTAGAGACAGGGTCTCACTGAGTTCCTTAGGACTTCATCAAATTGCTGAGGCTGGCTTTGGACTGGAGATTCTTCTACCTCCACCTCCTGAGCTGCTGGGATTTACAGGCATGTGCCATTGCCTGGGCACCATGTAATATATATTTTATAAAGTAAAACATATTGCTTCATTTAGACATTAACATTTACTTTAAAAAATGTTTCCAACTATAAATTTCTGAAGATAAATTAATTGTATTCTGAAACTATGTATTTCTTGAACAAGATTAATCATTCTTAGAAATAAGGGGTCCTTAAAATGGGCAAACAGTTGGCTTTAAAATGTGGTTGCAAAGCAAAACAGCATTTGTTTCAATTACTTCAAGCAGTACCCACATTTCTAAAATAGTTATGGTGGTTTAAATGCTAGTAATTTTGTTCTTAGCCATTTTCCACTTGAATTACTCCAATACGTTTTTAAAACTGCCATGCTGAAAGATATTAATGATGCAACAAATTGACTAGTATTATAGGAATGTATCTGTTATTTTTATGAGCATATTTAATTGTACGTGTTTCTGTAGGTTTCTAATTAAAATCAGTAGTAAAAATGATGTCTTCGTGCTTAAGCCTGCATTTTTAGAGTAAAACATACCTCATAATTAGCACTAAAATACAGATAGTTCAGAAAGATATAATGCCAACACATTAAAGTGGATTGGAAAACCTATTATTAGTGTGATTATTAACAAAGACCTTGTCAGCAGAGAAGAAAAAAACCCAACAAACAAATAAACCACTGTAGGTGGAATACGCGCTACTTCAGTTTCTTTCACAAATTTCCTGATATTGTAGACTAAATGTTGGAGAGATCAGGACATAAACGGTGGTATAATTCCAACAAAAAAAAGTTTATCAGTTCCAGTGTATTTAACGTTGCACATTTTAAATACCGTCTCAAGATTTTATTACAGACTCAGTCTGAGAGGTAAAAAAACAACACAGTTCTGCAGTGTGGTGTGACAATTCACCAAATAATGATCTTTAACTATTTTTACTCAGTATTAGGCAGCCACCAATTAGAGCACTAAGTTCCTAGAGTCTCTAAGGGCAGTTCTACACTTCACATTTTCACTGGCAAATTGTATTTGACATTTAATTTAAAGCCCAAGACACCATAACGTGAAATCTTCTTTGCCATTAATGACAAAGCATTAGGGTGGCCTCCCACCTCCCGTTGCCTAGGGCTACCTCTGGTATTTCCCAGAAGGCTATGTCATTACTGCACATCTCGCCCACTGGGAGTTTGTTCCTAATGCACAAGTGAAATCTAAACACCAGGCTCCTTCCTGGAGGCTTATCATATACTTCTTAGAGCTGTTTGTCAATATAAAACCAAGGACAGTGACAGTCCAATGGGCTATAAGCTATTAATCAAATTTCTTGCTTTTGTGGTGGTATTGGTTATTGTTTCATTTTTAAAAAGAATGAAAAGACATGGATAATTTTTGAAAATATGAGAGGGGTTAGTTCTTAGTTATAAGAATCCCCTCCATCATTTATAATCATCATCTATTATAACCATTCAGTATCTAATTTTCTTTTGAATTCTTTCTTTAGTGAATTGAGCTATTTACTGGTGATGCAGTTAAAATACAGACTTTGAAACTAGACAGACATGAGTTCATCTTCTGATTGTATTGTCTACTAATTGTGACTCGGATTTTACCTAATTTTTTTAAAATTTATATATGTCAGAAGAATGCATTACAATTCTTATTACACATATAGAGTACAATTTTTCACATCTCTGGTTGTATACAAAGTTTATTCACACTAATTCGTGTCTTTTTACCTGTACTTTGGATAATAATGATTGATCCTCACATTCTACCATCATTAATAACCCATGCCCCCCTCCCTTCCCCTCCAAATCCTCTGCCCTATCTAGAGTTCATTTAGTCTTCCCATGCTCCCTCTCCCTATCCCATGTTCATCTATTTATTCCTCCTATGCTCCCTCTCCCTATCCCACTATAAATCAGCCTCCTTATATCAGAGGAAACATTTGGCATTTGGTTTTTGGGGGATTGGCTAACTTCACTTAGTATTATCTTCTCTAAAGACCATTTGCTGATATATGAAAGGAGAATACACATATGTCTACAAACCTCAGATCACATCTCCTCAAGCAGCATGGGGTGGTGTTCAAGAACTCCTGCCCTGCAGTGGGATCATCCAGTTCTAAACTTCAACTCTGCCCTTTTGCAGTAACTAAACCTGGGAAAACTTATGTAAAATCTCTAAGTCTGAGCTGCAATAGCCACTAGCCATACTTGACTACTAAGTATTTGAAAGGTAATTATTGAGCTATTCTAGAAATATATTTTAAAAATGAAGACAGTATGAAAAAGAATGCAAAATACTCCAGTGCTTTTACATTTATTATATGTTGAAAGTATTATATTTTGAATTATATGTGTTTTTAATTTTATAAAATGATTTATTATAATTAATTTTACTTGTTTCTTACAGCTTTTTTTAAAAGAGTTACCACTAGAAAATTTATATGTAGAAAATTTATATGTAGCACATTCTATATTTCTATTGGCAATGTTTCCTAAACCTTATTTTTCTCATCTGTAAAACAGAGTTGATAATACCTTATCCAAGGGGTTTATATGGATATTGAAATTACTATGTAAAAATAAGCATTATTCCAATGCTTCCCCAACATAGTAAACCTAAGTGTTAGCATTGTGTAATTCTTTTTCTCTCTCACATGGCAAGAAGATCAAATGTGAGGTCCTTCTTGCTACATTATTCGGGTTCATATGCTTAAAATAGGACTTAAAAGATTGTACTGATTATCTGTAATTTTCCATGTTACATGCTACTCTAAAAATTTAGTATTTTATTTACTTTATTTATTTACCAGTCTGCCTTTCTTCAAGACTCATGAGATCACAGAACATGTTTTACATAACCTTTTAGGTCCAGGATGGAGCTCTCTATATTTTTACCAGTTATGGAATAAATATAATTTTCAGAATTTTTAAAAATATTGTTTTGTAGTTATAGATGGGTATAATACCTTCATTTTATTTATTTATATTTATGTTGTTCTGAGGCTCAAACCCAGGGCTTCATATATGCTAGGCAAGCACTTTACTACTGTGCTACAACCCCAGGCTCGTTTCCAATAATTTTAATATAAACTATGTGATTAGTAAATATTTTCTGAAGAAAACACTGGTATTTAATAGTAACTATAAGTGGCTATCAATTCTATGAAAAGATGCTTTTTGTTTTGTTTTGCTCATTTGAAGGCTAGGTTATCTATTCAAATAATACCACAAATACAGGAAGAGAATAAGTCGATAGCTATAACCATTTCATGAAAAAATGCTACATTTAAATATGTAACTACTCAGGATGGAAGATAGCTATTACCGTCACTGAAGTTAAATTTTTACCAACAAAATGATTCACTTATATTTTCTTTCCCTTATATGCATGCATAGACCCATGTTCTCTCCTTCAACCCCTATCATTTTTGTATAAATTAGCTTAAAATGTGACTGACACTATTATATTTGAAAATCCAACAACCTACAAACTATCAATATTAAAGACTGAATTAATAAAAATTCCCCTGATTTTTTTCTCTTTTATATCCTAAAAAGGATCAAATAAGAAACAATATTTTAGTGAATTAAAAACAATTCTAGAGAGCATCATATATTCAGTGGATTGAATTAAGTCTGCTTCATTTGGAAGATCTTTTCCACAGGAAAATTTAATATGATCTAAAGGTAGAGCATGAAAAGATAGATGGAGACTAGCCTTTTATAATGACTGTGTAATGTCTTAACCACGTACAAAACATTTCTACTTTGCTGCCTATTCCGTTTCTATTAAATCTCCCTACTTCAACCGGACCCCACACTTCCCTAAAGCTGTGGATGAGAACCTCCTGGGGAATTTTAAGACATCCCCATGCCCAGGCCCCACTCCAGACCAATTGAATCAGAATCTCTAAGAGGAACTCCCAGGTGATTCTAATGGGGTCCAAATAGATTTGGGAAATAGTATTTTGAGGTCCCATTTATTTCCTATATTATTAAAGCAGGAAAAAATGGAATTAATGTGTCTCAGTATTAGAAGCTCAATTTCAGGAAGGTTAAACCTGAACTTTAGTCTTCTATTCTATCAAGCATTTATCTCTCTCTTATCCTCCAAATTTAGTTTCTTCATAAATCCTAATAATTTTTTTCTCATTTATCCATCACTCTATTGCTATAATATTAGACCTAGCCATTATTATACTTTTGTCTGGACTACTAATAATTCCTACTATCTGATCCTCCAATATTGGCACTTGTCCTCCTCCAGTTTGATGTCTGCACTGCACTGAGAGTAATATTTCCTGGGTTCAAATATAATCATATCATCACATCCATATAATCTCTTTAATGGCTTTTGTATTAACTCAGACTATATATATCATCACAGCATATGACATTCTACATGATCTTTCCTTCAACTACTCATGCCTCAACACATATCTAGCTCTCTTTCTTTCCTTCACTCCATCCCAGCCCCCAGCCTTCTTTCTGTTAGTTCTCTGAACACAACTAGCTCTCTTCCAATATGCTTCCTTTTCTCATGCCTTGCTAACACCAGGACTGCTTATATTTGCAGCCATCCTTTTATTATAATTGACTTATCACTGCCTGGCCACTGGAGAATGGAAACGTGTATTATATGCCTTGGAATTGCACTCTTCCTCTTCAGACTGGTAATTCTAATCTATCGTTTTAAAGTCATTAGTGTGATCACTGGGATATTCATGGTATTCACAGTCATGAGGTTACTGGGATATTATGTAACAACCTGTACAGTAATATATAATTAACATGTTATTGTAATAATATGTAATGAAAATTCACATTCTTTATATATTTTATTTCTATTACAGTATATTCTTTATTCTCTAAATAAGTTAATATACAGTATATATGTATATGTAAATATCAACTATCATCCACTCAATAATAATCTACAGCATAAATTGCTCATTGAATTTTTCTATCTGTGCCCAAGTTATTTGATTTGTAGAAAGCATTTTTGTGATCCTTCACTTAAATCCCCTGTCATGAGTTAAGTAAAGTGTTAAACACTATGGTTTAGCAGAAGAAGCCAGATAAAACTCTGAATAACAATCTGATTTTAAAAAATGGCCATTAGTTGACAGTATCAATAAGCAGAGAATTTTTTTTTACATCAACAACAATATGCTTGGTACTGAACCATCTTAGCTACTACTAATTTAACAGCAATTAGTTTAACTTGATTTTAACCCTGACAACAGAATATGAGAATTTTACATATTCCATAGTTATATTATTGACTAACTCACAAAAATCATTTATTGCAACATCTCATATACTTAGGCTTAATTAGTCCTTCAGCAGAGAGATGGGAAGTAGCATAGCATGCTAGTTAGCTCTCATGTATATAATAAATTTATTTTGTTTTTGGTCAGGAAGGCAGACATATGATAGATTTTAACAGACTTGGCACATTATGGGTAATAATTAATAGAGATGGTGAAACAGGGAACTTTTCCTATCATCCAGAGTTGTAATCTCCTCTAAACCAAATCAAAGTCATTTTTCCCATGTGCATGAAGCTGAGTGATCCCTAGATCCTCAGCTATCCTCATTGACACCCCATCTTCTACTCTTTTGGTTTCTCCCAGCTGATATTCCACGGAGGCCAGAATTTCCATCCAACATTAGCAGTACAGGACACGTGGCATGGGTACAGCCTGTAGACATTTGGCCTTTGGTACTCCAGAGCATGTGCCTCACCAGTGACCAGGGACTTCTTTTTGTGGAGTTCCCACTGCTTTGGCCAGATTGTGTGTATACTGTTCATTCTAATTTGTTCTTTTTGTAGAGTTTTGTTGTTATAGTTTATTTGCTTTGGGGGCTTTTGTATTTGTTTACTTTTTTCATTCCTAAATGTACTGGACAAGTTTATTTTAATAAACAAATGCTTCCCTACTGTCATTTCGTTGAGCTCTTGCATTTCAAGTTTTTTATTATGTTGTGTTTGTATAGTTGTGTTTCTTAAGTCATGGTAAGATGTTTCGTGTGAATTTTCTGTTTTGATGCATCATCATTGTGGCAAATATTCCTTGGTATTTTTATGCTGATTCTTTTAAATTTCTACACTGCTTACCAATGAATCAGTAGGATCTCCTGTTCCAGTTCTCTATGGAAATCTCCTTCAAAGATTGGGTGACCTTTCTTTTCCTTTTTCATCCTTTGCATCCCTGAAATATTTGGTCATTTTATGTGCCCATTTCACTTTCTTCCTATCTTCTTCCTATGCAATTTCTAGTTAGTTTTGCTTTTTTTTTTTTTAGATCCTGAAATTCTTGTTTGGTGCAAATGAGGAAATTATCCCCATCACAAATCTACATTATGCCTTTGTGAAGTGTATTTTTATTGGCATTTCCTTGGCAGCTATACTGTGATTCTTTCCCTTTCTAGGCTTCAGTGTGAGTCATACAGTCAGAATGATATATGCCTTCAAATTTCAGTGAAAATAGAGAACATGTTTACCTTGCTGCTTTTATATATAAAATATATAGTACAAGAAACAAGTTACTATGTTTCTCTTTCATGTTTTTATGGAAAGTTTTGGGATTTAGTTTTACTTTCAATTCCTTTGTACTATTAAATTTATTGCAGTTGGTCAAGACTTATTTTAGAATTTTAAAGAAACTATATTTTTAAAGGCATAATACCAGGATTTTTAAGAGAGCAATTACAGGAAGAGATTGGAAAGATGTTTAAATCAGAAATAGTATTAATGTCCCTCATTCCTGTACTCTGGTGGTTTCTTGAAAGAAATACAATGTCGATCAGTCAAACACCCCTCAGGACACCCTAAAGACTACAGGCATTAGCTCTGCTGAATAAATGTTGGATTATAATCCTTGCACAAAATCTCAAGGCAAAGCAGTCATAAACTAAAGTACAATCAATAGATAAACCAGTGAGTGAGAGAAGCATTTAACCTGAAAGCAAACATTCAGCTTCTTCAGACACATAGCCTTCCCAGGGCAGACAGGCAGCTTTACTTTTAGTTAAAAGGGCAACGGATCTCAGGAGACAGTTGAGATGTTAATAGGCTTACAGTGAGCACATAGGTAATTTGGTACTTTGTATTTTCCTTGCACATGCTTAATTACAACTTCACAGACTGTATAATCACATCCAAATGTGGAAATGGTATGAAGGTTTCTCTCAGTGACAAAAACATCAGAGCAGTTTCATGATCTTGGAAAGAGAAATTGAAACAGACATGTGTTTATATGTTAGTTGAATTTTACAGACTATGGAATCTTACAGCATCAAGTTCACTTTGGAATGGGAACACAGGCCCTCATGACGTACGCACAGTTCTGTTCTGAAGAAATAAGAGGAAGCACAGACTTAAACACATATGGCAATGCCCTTTATATAGTAAGGGCTAAATAACTGCACACTGTCCTTAATGCAGAATTATGGCATCTCAAAAAATCAATGATCACAACTTGAGACAATATGCTGAAGTTTCTCATTTGTTGATCAGCTCTAACCTATATTTATGCATTAGTGTTACTGAAGCCACAAGCAATCAAAAATAAATAAATAAATAAATATATAAATCCCTCAAACCCACATTCTTTTTCAGCTATTCCTGCATAAAACCATTTCATTCCTTTGTAAAAGCAGTTCCGGACTTCTCTGCTTAGAGATTTCAGTAAAAAGCATGATTTCTGAAATGAAGTCATCTAATAAATTGAATGAGGTATTTTGGGCTGTTCTAAGTATCAAAGGAGACCGCACAGTAGCTGGCAGGTCTTGGACCCCACAAGTAGATGTGTAAGTCAGTGTGGGATGAGCTCTATTTTGAAGCATCTGAAGGAAAACCATACGCTTTTCTTCTTTTATCACATCTTTTGCTCCACATACTTTCACTTATTATTATTAAATCAAGTTATTGGCAAGACAGAACCAGACTCTGCTGTTAACAGAAGAATAAATTCTAATGTAGCCTTACAGTTAGTTATTTAAAGAGAATTGGAACATGTCTCTATTATTTGTAAAACTAATGAATTGAACTCAGTTATTACTTCAAAGCAAAAAAAAATGTTATTTGTATAAGGAATAAAACATTAAAAAATGAAAGTATAACAGCTTTTAAAGGTACAATTGCTTTGATGTAATTACAATACACTCATTCCTTTTGTTTATTCCATGCCATCGGGTTCTTTTTGTGTTTGTGTGTGTTTGTGTGTGTGTGTGTGTGTGTGTGTGTGTGTGATGCCTTCCAAAACAGTTAGATTAGTAATAGTCCTGTTCATATTGTACTTAGGGGACATGTCTTGGAAAAGTGAAACTAAACAAAACTAACTAAACAACAAAAAATACCAGAGGAGTTGTGTTTCTTGTTAGAATTCCATGTTTCAGTCTCTAGTGACTTTATTTGCTCTCTGCCTGGCTACTGAAATGGCATTCTCGTGTTCTTGCAAAGTGGACTCACTACTTTACTCACTATACTACTTGAGCAGATCTAGGCTTTCCCTCAAACATTGTTAGCTTGTAGCTTTTATCTTAATTTCCCTTGTGCCCATTAGGAATATCTCCTATTCACTCATTTGTCAAATAAGGTTAACCATCCTTTAAATGATATCAGATCATCCTAATTCTAAGTGAATTCTGCATCTTTGAAATTTCTCTATTGTTCATGTACAGCATCCAGTTGCACACATTAACTGGACCTTGTGTATTTCATTATCATTTCACATATATTAGAAGTTCCTTGGGGACAGTGACTATTGTACTTAGTAGGCACTTACAGATAATCAAAACACCTAAGATATAGCAGCATCTGTAAGTTCTCTTAAATAATCTGTAGAGTTTCTGATGATTGTTTTGTATTAAGTTATGCATTTTCAGAAAGTCCAGTCAGTCTTTGTTGATTCACAAAGTTCTATTCATTAACTAGTGTTCTTGAAACTATTTTGATCCTTCTTTAATTTTTATAGCAGTTGGATGAGAACTAGACAAAGTCTTCCTAATGTAAAAAGCATTAGCTTCCCATTTAAGTTAACTTTTATAATTAATAATGATGATACCATGGGAAAATCTGATGCAATCTGTATATGTTAAACAGGATTTCTATGCATGTGAGACATTTCAACTAATACCCTTTTCATGTGTGTGCTGCACTCTAAAATGATTCAATTAAGTCCATTTCCTTTGAAATGTTCACTTACTTTTAAGGAGGCCTGATTATTATGTTCTGAAAGCTATTTGATCATAGTGATTTCAAAACTAAAACTGGGGAAAATAATGAAAGCATTTTAATATTTATATAATTTTCTATATTTTTATTGAAAGTATAAATATACCTAATGGATGAGAGTTATCATGTGGTTTATCTCCACAAACTCCACAAAAGGCTTTCATAGTCTCTCAGTGTTTTTTTTTTTTTGAGATTTAATTTTAATTTAAAAAACTAGATGAAAATATTTAGGATATTATATCTACACATAGGCAAACACCAAACACTGAACAAGAAATAAGGATGTAATTGTACCTTTAATTTAAAATGGTCATCTTATTGAAACACAAAACAAACTTGTGTAATCAGAAACTGAAAGAGCATGGTCAGGAAAACACCTCCAAGTAGCCATCTTCTATCTCCAGAATGAAGCACAGTCAGGAGTGACCCAGATCAAAGGGTGTTACTCCACGTTTTCTACTGTTCACTATAGCAGGTTCAGACAAAAACTGCTCCTCAGGAAATTTTGGAAAGATCATTTACAGCCCATGTGTTTTTATGTTGAAGTTATTGAAAAGAGATATGGATTGCCTTACTGTCAAAAATTCCTTGCTCTTTCTCTGTTTCAGCACTCAAATTTTATCTTTGGCACAGCAGGGCTCTAGAGAAAAGGAATTATGGAGTCTAGGCTATTCAGACAATGTCAAATGTTAGAGTTAGCACTTACTGCCTACACTCATCCAGCTTCTGATAAACTTTAACATGCCTTCAAAGACAACGAAAATATAATATACAAACAACACTGAGTATTGTTGAATCTATACCACATCAAATTTTGCCTCTTTTTTGCTAAACTCTGCTTCTTCAATATGTGCTAGGAAGAGTTAGACAGCCAGACAAGACACAAAAATAAGCAAGGATTGTATTTTGAAAAGCATGTAATCTAGACAATCATATATCAATATGTTCAAAACTACAGTGTGGTAAGAGCAATACCATGAGGTAGGCTCAATATATGCAGGTAGCAGTACAGAAAGGAGGTGTGTCAACTGGCAAATGTAGTAGCCTTTGAAAGACGAGAAAAACTTTACAAGGTAAAGAAGTGACAGTCATTTCAGGCATTGAGAGGAAAAAAAAACCCTGAAACTATGAAAGGTTGCACATTTAGAACATAATGTGAAAGATTAGTTAGTGCCAGAGAGTGAATAAGTATCCTGGACTTCATTGGAATTCATCAGGGAAGCAGGGAGAGGTAATTGAAAGGTGTTAAGTGGGAGCATGACCTAATCAGGTCTGTGTAGAAGGATGATGCACGCAGCTGATGAAGGGTGGTTGTAAGTGAAGAGTTTGGCAATTGGAGGGCAGTTAACCATCTATGACAGTAATACTCAAGTATTTAAAAAATATCAACAACAACAATAAAAGATACATACCACCTTAAACAGGAACATTCCTTAAAAATTAGCAGCTGGAAAGTGCCATTTTAAAAATCTTCATTATTACAACCTTAATCCTATCTTCCTCTGATTACAATAAAAGCAGAGAGCAAAATTTGATACGATGGGTGATCTACTGATAGTGTTATAACATGCTAAATAATTCATTTAAATAGTGCAAAAAACTTAGGTTTTAAAGTTAATTCCCCTAGAGAATTAAAACAAGTGTCTCTTTTCTTCTTTCTTTAAACTCCTTTCGTGAAAATACTTTCCCAGTATATCCTTATTTGTCCCTTGTGCTATAGTAGAATTCCCTAAGCATATTTGAAAACAATATTTAATATTTTTATTCTACAGTATTGTTAATAAAATAACCACTTAGTTCCCAATATTTCAAAATCATACTGGGTGGCCCGAGTTAATGATTGTAATTTGGTAAAAATAGTCCATTTATATTATCTGCTATTCTAATGATGACAACTTGCTGTAACTTAGCAGGAATATAGCCTTACTCCACTTGAAAAAAAGAATTTTTTTCCTACATTGTGTTATTTCTGATGCCTCCAAGTTTTAGGAAAAGAGATAAAAAGGAACCATCTTCTCTCCTTGGTGTCAGTTTCCCCAAATATGATTTCTTATAATGTGACCTGTGCCTCTGAGCCTTTGGGCCTGAAATTTTCAGTCTCATCAAAGACTATTTTCTATTCTTGATTTTCATTATTCAAGGTTTAAATTCTTAGTTCTCATAAGGATACTCACAGGAGGAAATTTATTGCAAAGATAAAGAAATGGCAAATATTTCTACATTTTGAGCATGTTGCTATTTTTCCAAGTAACACACAAATTCAACCCCAGCTAATTCATATAGGAATATACTGAATGGATCTTGCTCTAAAATATCCCCTTAAAGGAAAGCAAAAAAAGAGGAGAAAATTGCTGATGCTCTAGCTCTTTTTGTCTGTTAGAAAAGATTATAAGCATCCATGGCCAAAAATAACAATAAGAAAAGCAAGTGCATTCTGTACCCATTGTTTAATGAGCAAAGAGGAGAGTGCTACTGATGATAGTAAATAGCAAGACAATTTAAGCATACTATATTCATGAAAGTCATGTTTATTGTTTTATGTTTTGGCTTTGGTTTAGTTTTTGTATATTTTGAATATTTCCTCTTCTCTAAAACAAAACATGAACTCACCTTTTTATTCATCTTTTAAAATATTTATATGTTGAATGGAATTATTATTTCATTGTTCCTCTTTGAAAATTATAAATGCAATCAATCGAAGTCACTTAACAGTATAATTATTTTTTTAGAGATTACAAAATGTTTTTCATATAAAATACTTTGTTTCAAACTTAAAAAGAAGCTTATTATTTAGACATGACAGGTAAAGCCTCCATTTTACATGTGGAAACTTAATTTCAGAAAATGTAGATACCTATGTCTGTCCAGCAAGTTAAATGGCAAGCCTGATGTTCGGAAGTTCAGGAAGGGGCCTTGAAGGAAGGATGTTGGCAATGTTCAGACACACCTTTCCCCAACTTCAACTGAGCTCTCAAAGCTGAACTTAACAATATTGTTATGAGAAGGAAGAGGGAGAGGAAGGGAGGATTTAGCAATCCATAGTGGGAAGCACAATGGATTAAGATTATAAGGATTGGATTCTTATTCTGGCTCTTACAGACTTTAATCACAAAATCTTGAGTTGTGATGAGATTTAAAGAATATAATGAATTAAAAAAGAGCTATATAAATTACTATTGTTATGCATTTGAGAGTTAATGTGATCATTAGTTGCTTACCTCCACAATTCATTTTGCCTTAATTAATATTTATTTGCTAACTTAAAGCAGTGCAAGTAAAGGTCACCAGTTGGGATCTTTGATTTATTCACATCTTCTCCACATCTCCATGGTATTGTGCATTATTATTTTTTTAACAGTTTTGATATAAGGCAAAGAATTTTGTTTCCCCCTTGGATTTCAAAGTATATACTGAGAAAAAAGAAAAAAGCAGGAAGGGATAAGTATACACACTTCAGCTTTCACTCAAGTCAGTCTCCATGACATTTCTTTGGGTTATTCCTTACTCTTTCCTTCCTTTATCAAGTAATGAAAGTTGTTGCTGTACAGACACTGATCCCTTAGCACCACGTACTTCAATGGCCTGGGAAGAGCTAGGAAGCTTCAAATCTTACTTCAGTTCTCCTTCAAAGGTTGAAGAAACCTGAGAGGTTATTGTAGGGAATCTTGTTGACTTTGATCAAATGCTTAAGCAACTTCTCTTCTGATGGTTTCTATCATTCTAGGAATGAGTTCCTTATCTCCTGTGGGAACATTTTGATTGTGCACCTAAGTTCACCAAAGCACCATTGAAAGGAGATGAGGAGGAGCACAGATAGAATGAAGATGAAGAATAATAGTTTACTAAAGCAGTTATCTGGGAGGCAAATACCTTTAATATTACTATTTTTTTTCCTGGCTTTTTAGATACTTTCTAAGTTACTTGAAAGTTTTAAGAACTCACACTTTACATTTAAGTGATCTTAATAATCCCATAGCAGTCTAAACTGTAAATATTCTGCAAGGGAATCTAACAGAAATGCTTTAATTTTCAATTCACCAAGTGCTTTTCTGGTTGTACTGAATTCTCATATACTGTAAAAGCCAGGGCAAGCATAAAATAAATGCTATACAGAAACATTTAAATATTCTGGTTCAGTGAACTGGCACAAAAGGTTGCTGCAGAAATGGCAGATAAGTAATCTAAAACAGCCAAGGGAGCATGGATGTGGGAAGAAAAATAGAGTAAATTTTTTATCGACTACCTACTTAGAGTCTGAATTCTCCTGGTTCTTTGGAGGTAAAAACATTAAATGCATGGTCTTTTACAGAGAAACTTGCTGTCTAGTTAGGGTGTGAATTAGGGCATATCAACTCTATTGACAGTACAAAATGCTTCCCCCTACCCCTGTAAACTATAGAATTGTGTTCCCAGACTAATTTGAATAATGACTGAATAGAAAATTTGTAGTTTTATGCAGTGAAACTAGCAAAAGTTTATATACTCATAAATGCATTCTATATTAAAATGGCATTTTTAATCAATAATGGTTCTAAAAACAAGTACTGTGGTTCTGTATTACATGAAATAGCATAATTAGGAAGAAGCAAAATGATAATTTAAAATAATCACCTTAACAAACTAATTTGATTTTACTTTTAAAAATTCAGATTATAGGGTTGTGGCTCAGTGGTAGAACTTTCACCTAGCATAAGTGAGGCACTGGGTTTGATCCTCAGCATCACATAAAAATGAATAAACAAAATAAAAGTATTGTGTCCACCTACAACTAAAAAGATATTTTAAAAAATTCAGGTAGTAAAGGAATTATACAAATCATATACAGAGATGTAAAGAATAAAGATTTCTACCCAGGGATCTCTGACATTCTAGGGAACAAGCATTCTTTTATGCATGCATGCAACAAATGCTTATTAATTATGTACTTTGTTTCCATGAAATAGACACATTAGAAACAAAAACATATATATGTTTTTCTTAACCAAACTTATAGCATGACCTGGAGACCATTAATCAAATAGTTATATTCAAAGGAGTAAATTGGTTTAAATTCTTGAGAGAGCAACAGAATGCTAAGAATAAAAGTACTGAGCAAGATGTATTAGGGGGGGTTTGATCTACTAGAGAGATCAAGGAAGCCTTCTGTAGGGAAGTTAGCTGGAGCTGAGAACATAAGAATGAATGAAATTAAGGAAAAGTATGAAAAGGGAATTAAGATACAAAGAATAACATATACAATAACTGGAAAAATCCAAATACAGAGGAAAAGATTAAAAAGCCTGTTTAATTCAGCAGTCAGGTGTTAAGATTTGAAGATAGGGTACCAGCTAACAAATTCATGGAATTCTGTCTTTATTCTAGGAGCTCTAGAACACCACTGAAAAACTTTAGAGAGGAAAGGGACATGCTTGGTTTTGAGTTTGCAAACTTTACCCCTAGATAAAGTCTGAAGAACAAGTTGAAATGATTCAGATTGGCAATTCTAAATTAGAAAGCTCCTTCCTACTGCAGGAGAAAGATGATGGTGACTGAAAGTAGAGTGTTTCAGTGAACGTGAGCAAGGTGGAAATTTTAAAAGACATTATAGAGGCATAATCATTAGAATTGATTGAGAAATCAAATATGAGATGGAAAGAGAGAAGAAAGGAGGAATGACATGAAATATCTTGGATTACAAACAAAATGGAAGGCATTAACATTCATTTCAATAAGTAACAATGAAAGAGATCATAACCTGTAGGATAGTTGACTGCCCATGTAATATAATCTATTGCTGCTATATTACCCTGGAGAAAAAATATTTTAAAGTGAAAAATATTAACTTTATTGTTGCTACATTCCTTTGTAAGTAAAATGCTCCCCAAACTACCATCACTGCCATGATATACATAATTTAGGACGTAGGGATTTCAAAATATCTTGAAGAGCTTATTCATGGTTTGTCTATAGTTGTTCTGGCTCTTCTAGTCTCAGAGGACTTAATGGTATTATACTTTGGGGTTCTCTGTTTGGTTTTCTGATAAAATTTGTAGTTTTATGTAGTGAAACTAGCAAAAGTTTATATACACATAAATGAATTCTATATTAAAATTTATTATAAATAAACTACGAATATCAACAAAGGCAAAAAATACAAAGCTGTCTTTGTCAGTTCAGTGTATAGAGTTGATGGTATTTACCTAATAATACCACAAAAACTCGTTTTTCCTCTGAATTCCAGGGATAGACAGAATTTCAAGAGAATAAAGGCTATTATTTTTTTTAACCAGGATTTTCACTAAATTTTTCAGGTTGGGGCTATCAATGCTTTTTTTTTTTTTTTTTTTTTTTNCAACCAGGAAGGGTGAGGGGGAAAAAGAGAGAGAGGAGAGGAGAGGGGAGAGAGAGAGAGAGAGAGAGAGAGAGAGAGAGAGAGAGAGAGAATTTTTTAATATTTACTTTTCAGTTTCGGTGGACACAACATCTTTATTTTATTTTATGTGGTGCTGAGGATCCAACCCAGTGCCCTTCACATGCCAGGCTAACACGTTTCTGCTTGAGCCACATCCCCAGCCCTGGGGCTATCAATTCTAATTTTGCATATGTGTTATCAAAAACACTTAATTATGCAAACTTCCAAATGCTGTTAACATTTTTGCTTTTTCTGGTCAATTGCATCTTCTCTCTCTCCCTTTCTCTCTAGGTTTCTGGCTACTGTGAGGTGAGCTGCTTTCTTTCACCACACCCTTTCACCATGATATTCTGCTTCACCTTAGGCCCAAAGCAATGGAGACAATTAATCATAATTTGAAACCGCAGAAACCATGAGCCAAGTGTTCCTTTAAGTTGATTTTCTCAGGTGCTTTGTCGCAACAAAAAAATAATGACCAACACATGCAGTTTTCATTTATTGTTCTTAAGTTGACCTCAGAAAGGTTATACCCCATGGAAGCAATCTAGATGCCCTTCAATAGGTGAGTGGATAAACAAATTGTGGTATGTATACACAATAAAATATTACTCGGCATTAAAACAGAATAAAATTATGGTATTTGCAGGTAAATAGATGGAGTTCTAGAATAACATGCTAAGCCGAGTAAAATAATCCCAATAAACCAAAGGCTGAATGTTCTCTCTGATAAGTGGATGGTGACCCATAACGGGGGTTGGGGCGCATGGAAAATTTGAGGAACTTTAATTGGGCAAAGTGAAGGAAGGGGTGGGGAGGGGCCATGGGGGCAGGAAAGATGGTGGAATGAGATGGATATCATTACCAGAGGTACATATATGACTGCATATATGGTGCGATGTTACATGGTATACAACCAGAGAAATGAAAAGTTGTGTAGCAGTTGTGTACAATGAATCAAAATGCATTCTGCTGTCATATATACCTAAATAAAATAAATAAATAATATATATATATATGTATATATATATATATATATATATATAAAGGTTATAACAACTCACACTTTCATATGGAGTGGCTGGTTCTATTTTTCCCCATACCTATAGCAACTGAGAAATCTTTAAACAAATATGTCAAAAAAGGTGTCTCATTGTTGTATTTATTTATTAAAATAATTCATTATACATTATGTATTACTTGACAATTTTTCTTTTTTGTGAGGAGTTTATGCTCATATTGCTTATTTTGTTCTATAATAATTATAAAATATAAAAAGTATTAGACAGTTATATGTTAAGCACTACCCTAAATAATATTCTAGTAATAACCAAATTATGACCCACAATAGACATAGATTTTGTTATATTCCATGTAGAAATGAAAAAGATGAGTTGAGAAAAGGCTAAACAAAATCATAGATAGGGTTATACAAATATGAACAGATGCACTCAGGACTTGAACCCAAGCACAGTGTTCATGTTAACTTGCTGGAAAGTGTTGCCTCTCATTGTTTAGTTGTTTGAATTCTTTTATATTATCTTGGAAACATATTTTCTAGAAATAAATAAATAAATTTCTAGAAAAGGAAATTATAAAATTAGAATACAAGGCCAATATATTAAGGAAATTATTTCTATGTTAAATGATCAGTAATAATTTAGGAACACAAAATATTTTTCTATTTTGTTTATATCTTTTATTTTACTTACATATCTATTTATTTGTTTTCATAAAAGTGTCATATTTAGATATAAATCAAATACTCTACATCATTATGCTTATATTAATTTATGAGATTTCAGAAAAATGAACCAAATATTTTTTAGAGTCAAAATCTAAAATTTGTTCTGGCCATTCCTACGTTAAAATGTGTTCAACATAACTTTTTTTTTTTTTTTTGTATAGTTGAACTAGCATCTTTATCTCTTCTCAGTGATTATGAGGGGCAATTCCTATTTTAGATATATACAGAGACATGGGTTAAGTTAATATTAATGGTTTCTTTTATTAAACTCCATATCTTTATATATACACAATGGAATTTTACTCAGCATTAAAAAAGAACAAAACCATGGCATTTTCAGGTAAATGGATGGCACTGGAAAAGATAATGCTAAATGAAGTTAGCCAATTCCAAAAAAACAAATACCAAATGTTTTCTCTGATATAAGGAGGTTGATTGTGGGATTGGGAGGGAGAGCATGGGAGGAATAGATAAATTCTAGATAGCGCATAGGGGTGGGAGGGAAAGGGAGCAGGCAGAGGATTAGCAAGGTTGGTGGAATGTGATGGACATCATTATACAAAGTAATGTAGGAAGACTTGAATTGGGTGTCAACATACTTTATATACAAACAGAGATACAAAAATTGTGGTATATATGTATGTATGTGTGTGTGTATCTATCTATCTATCTATATAAAGAATTGTAATGAAAAAAAGAATAGCATTAGCTTAGATTAGGTAGAGGGAAGTGAAAGGAGGAGAAGGCAGGGGATGTGTTGATAAGAAAGATAGTAGAATGAGACAGACATTATTACTTTATACATGTATGTGGCTGTATGACCAATGTGATTCTACAATATGTATACTCAGAAAAATGAGAAATTATATCCCATCTATGTATGATATATCAAAGTATATAAGTGCATTCTACTATAATGTATAACTAACTAAAACAAATAAAAAAATTTAAAAAAACCTCCATGTCTTTAATTTTTATCTACTAAATATATTTTGAACATTTTTTTATATACTATGATGAACTGTCTTCTGTTTCTTGGCATACCCTGGAACAAACAAGCAAGAAATAATGCAAGCATGCTTCTTAAATGAAGATTATAATGAATTTAGGGCTGAACACAGCACTTTGTATTCTTTTGGACAAAACATCAAAAATATGTATGAGCATTCACTTTTTATAAGTATAATATTGTGGGGTGATTTACATTCAGCTTACTGCTTTTGGTTCTATGATGCTCTTGCCCCACTTACGATTATACTTTTCTTATATATCTGTAAAAGTTCTCCAGATATTTTTAGTGGTGTTTTTTCCACCTCATTTTTACACTTTATGTATTTTTTAAAAAATTTTACCTTGTGAATACCTGACTCTGACATACTTTGGTTGATATAAAAGCCTACATTTTTAAAATATCATTTTATATTTTTAATTAAATGTCCCACTATGCTCCTTAAAATTGTAATTATTTAAAAATATTATCCAAGAAGAGAAAAAAAAGGCACTTATCATACAAGATAGGCATGCACCTAAGTATTTCCTATGCATTAATTCTATTACTTATTCAAAAAAGGTTATGAAACAAGTATTATAATTTTCATTTTTCAACCAAGAAAGCAGAAGCTTGGTGAAGTCATGAACTCTTCAGTGACCTGTTCAGGCAGTCCTGTACCCAGGCCTCACACTATTTCAGGGCTTACACCTATGCTGCCATAGCTTATACTTAGGCTCTCATAGCAACGGGTACATTGCATACTACACTATCTCTAAAACACAACTCTGTCCTAACTCTGAACACATCTTATGGAAAAGCATTTGTTTTGAGTATGAAAATATCATTTATTTGATCACATTAGCTTCTATTTTAATAGAATTTATGCTTCTCATTAATATAGTGAAAAGAAGAAGAAAAAAGAAGGCACACTTCAAAAAAACATAGCTGAGTTGTTTTATAAAGCTTTTCAAACGTTTATGAATACCTTCAATCATGTAGTAGTTATTTATCTTGAACTAAAAAAATATAAAACAAGTTTAGATTTAATGGAAAAATATGGGAAGTGAAAAATGAATCATGATTGAACTATTAATATATTTTTATTGCCAATATTTAAAAATCAGAATAGAACAAGGGAAAAACATAATACAACTTAAAACGCACAGATATATTAATATATGTTGAATGCCCCTCAGGAATGTTCTCATGAGATGTTTTTATGTATTTTAGATCAGTGTAAATTATGTATATGTCTCAACCCATTTGTTGATCAAGAAATCCCTTTAATATGTCATAATCCAGTATTATTTAAGATTAATTTAAAACAAGGAAAAAAGAAAATGTCAATATATTATATTTAGTAAGATGGCCATTGGTTTGAGAAACTTTGTTTTATCTGTATTTATATACAATGTGTATATGCAAATAATATATACAGTATTTTTTTTATTGAAGGTAGGGATCAAATATTTGAATACTATTGCCTTAGATCTTATGCTGGATGTCATATTTTACTTTTCCTATGCATTTTCTAACTCCTCAGACATTCTTAAGAAACATAATTTCCTTTGTCATCGAATATATTAAGATTCTTCTGCCATGAATTTACAAATTTTTTCATCCTTGGGCATTTTGGTTGTTGCTATTTTTTGTATAATGAATTATCCAATGATTTTGCTGTATTTTACATTCATGTTATTGAAATAAATCCCTAGAATTACTATAATGAATATAATCACTTATAATCACATTAATAATTATGCTTATTTTATTATATTTACTACATTAAAATTCTACTACTTATTTATGTATAAAATACAACATTTCAGAATCTTTAAGTGAGAAAATAACCTTATTCCTAATATACGTACATTAATAGTAATTTCATTTTTCATGTATTTACATACTTTTTACAGTGAGTATAATGTAAAACACAAATTATCTATCTAAAACAAATAGCAATAAAGAAAGCAATGCAAAATAGGAGACAGAGGTTCCTGCAAAGGTCAGTGAAAGAGAGGGGTATAAAATAGCTTTCAGTTAACAAATACAAAAGTTTCATGAAAGAAAATCTACAATCATGGTTACATGATTGGAAAATAACAATCTTTTGCCATTACATGCAGGGGTATCATTTTTAACCCTTTTTGAACGGCTATTTAGAATTATTGAAATATTTATTCATGAAGGATTTTCATTTTTAGCTAATTGCTGAGGTAGGCCCCCTTTTACTTTGCTGACCAAGAAATGGTAAGCATGGGGACAAGCCACACCACTTAGATTCATGGATCAAAATGTCTGAGATCAACCCCCCAGTAACAAATGTTAAAGCTGTCAAAAATATTCAGAGCAATGGGCTGGAATGCATTATGCAGTAGCCTAAGGTGAGGGATTACCTCCTGTTTAGTCAAGCAGCTCGAACATGGAGGCCGAAGCCACAGTACCTGATCTGTTATGACTTTGAAAAGT
The DNA here is from genome assembly GCF_001458135.2 of Marmota marmota marmota. Classification (NCBI taxonomy): domain Eukaryota; kingdom Metazoa; phylum Chordata; class Mammalia; order Rodentia; family Sciuridae; genus Marmota; species Marmota marmota. The sequence continues at coordinate 22,869,260 of NW_026000242.1, forward strand.
GGAAAGAACACACACTAGTAAACCCACACAGAATTCAGACTAGGTGATTAGCTAGCCCTTGGCCTGGAGAGTGTCATTCATTTATGGACCAATGACCATAAACCTTGCAAAATGCTCCTGCTGATTAGGTTCAGAAAATTCTATGTGGGCAGAAAAGGAAGATCCTTCAGCAGTACAGTGAGGCCTGTGTTAGGAATGCAGAGGTTTCATATTATTTGAAAAACAAAACTAAAACCCTCACACTGAGAAGTCTCTACTATTTAGGGATTGGGGGGAAGAGCATATAACTGTGTGACTGCAAGTGTTGGGTATATAAAGAAATGGATAGGTAGCTAGGAATACTACGAAATCTCCCAAAGGCTGGATTTATGGTGCATAGCGAACTCCTTGCCAGTATTCTAGCATCACTCTTTGGGTCTACTGTCTAAACGATGAGAGTGAATTATTCAAAAGTCATGTTGAAAAAAAATCCCCTCTGCTCTCAAAAAACTCTATTTTCCCCACATCTCAGTTGCTTCTAAAATTAGCTTGCAAGTAACTCTTTCTTCTGTAAATAATATTCAGTAGATTAGTAGAGAGAGAGGTACTGTTAATAGATGCCCTTACATCACAAAACTGTACAGAAATTTTTACCACTAGAGATTCATTGCTTTGAGGGAAATGCACTTCTTTTAAATGTTAGATCCTTAATGGAACACCATGTAAAGTCAGTGAATGGTCACCGATTTTTAATATTAACTAATTAAATCAAATGTTTCTTTCCAAACAGTTAATTCACAACATTGCTTGGGGAGTAGTTAGTATAATGAGAGTGAGGAAAAAAATATATTAAACATAAGTGAATCTGGATAGAATGACATTCTTGAAGCAGAGCCAATCAGATGTTAGTAAAGGGGAAATAGGATCTGAGAGAGCATGAAGAGGAGGGTAAATACTCAGTATCTATTCTATTGCTGCTGGTCTCCGTCTTGGCTTTCTACATTCTCTCTTCCTTTTTTTTTTTTTTCCCTGTGTAGAATTCTGAGAACAATAAACTATGGATCCTGCACCCAAGAAGTCTGTGACATATTAAGGAAAGTGACACCAAACTGATCCATTCTTAAGGGAATATTAGTAGCAAAGAGTATGTCTATGGAGTCAGAGACAGAAGTTTCCATTAAGTAGAGAATCCTTCATTTTAGAGTTCAAAAAATACTTTCCCAACAATTTGCTTGATTTTACACTAAGCTTCTGCTTCAAATTCAAAGTTCTAGTGAAAATATGAGCTTCGATACAGAACAAAAAATATTAAATTAGACTGCATATTTACTAATGGGTTATGAATTTTATGAACAGTTTTATTCTTTAGACAACATGACAAAGCACTTGTCTAAACCCATGAGTACTAAGATTTTTATGAAAATATTAAGAATGGCAAATTTCCTTTAGAAATATTAGTTGGTCATATTGTGAATACTATCTTAAACCTGTGCAGCCCTGTTCACCACAGATTTATAATTAAAGTACATTAGCCTCACATTGGTGAAGACAAACTTGTAAGCCAAGCAGCCAGTGGAGCAATTAGTACACAAATGTAGAAAATGAACATAGAAATAGAACATGTAAATTGCTCTATTAAAATAAGGTTTTTGATGCAAATACATTGTAATTGAAACTATATTTCTTCTTAATTTAACTCAGTCTGCTCCATATTTATTGAATGCTTGTTAACTAAGGTGGATTATAACAATAAAATAGACCATTTTTTTTCAACAAAGGATGCGACAAAAACCCTGTCATGGATACATACTACATATTAAATATATTGTGTTCTATGTGATACATGAAAGTATCTACACACACATATATATACATATATATTTATATATCACATATATAAATATATATCATATAAATATATCAATTATTTACTATATGCCAGACTCAGTATTATTAGAGTCTGGAGATGACTAACTAAAAAAATCCAGCTTTTGTCCTTCAGTAGTTTTCAGTATAGCACATGTGAAAGCCAAATCAACAGTCATGTGCCACACACTTGGTATTGCCTAGTCCACATTTAAAAAGGGCTTTATTTCAAACTCCCAGAATTCTGAAAAGATTTATGGAGCTTTATTATGTCTGAATTGAGCTTTAAAGGACACACACTATTAGGGTAGCTGAGAAAGAATGAGCAAGATGCTGGGAATTCAATTTTTTTTTTTTTTTTTACAGAAAATTTTTCTTTTACCTTGGTAAGTTACTGCCTTTTGCTATGAACAAAGCTTTTTCATGCTTGTATAGCAGTGAAAAAGGATGGATCACCCATTCTGGCCATCCCAAGGGAGGATGGGATTAAAGTCAGGTTGTCCTCATATTCTAGCGTATCAAGTGTATGATACACTTGGTAGTCACATAAATGACAAAATACATCAGGGAAATGAATGGTAGGAGGGAAATGGGAGGAATGTGTGTATCATAATTCTGGTAAGAGCATATTTATTAAATTCCAGGTAAAATGTAAAAGGACTTAAATAAAAGTGTTGTAAGTAAAGATAGATTAGAATAGATAAATGACAATTAGGATATGAAACTGACAGTGTTAATTCAACTTTTCAATGCAAAGGCAAGGAATGTAACCTACAAAGATTCTCAATTCTTCCCACTTGCTATCAATGTGGAATGACTGATATATGACATCAGTGAGTAAAATGTGGACTAAGAAATTTATAAAAAAAGATTTTGAGAAGGAGATGGTTCATTAAATGATGAACAAATTAGTTAAAAATGTTTTTGTTAAATACAGATGGAAATGAAAAGTGGATCATGTAATCTTATATTCACCTCTAGGACAGTGTAAGGGTGGGAGAGAGGTGGGGACCTAGAACAGAACTGTGATTTTGTCAATGAGGAGTAATTGTTGGGGGCACTAAATATGCAACAAAACAAAATAAAACAAACACCAAACAAAGAAGGAACAGAAAGCAATATTTAAAACAGAAAGATTCCAAAGAAACAAAATGTGAAAAAAACTAAGAACACTGCAGCATAAATTATGTTTTATTCTTTGTAATATAGAATGTGTATGAAGCCATCAAACTTTGTTGTTAGCAATGAGCAGCACAAATACAATGAAATTCTCTGGTGAATATATAGAAAATAAAGAGGCAGTATTGATTGAAGTATAGAAAGAGCACAGTGTTATGGGTGGGAAGGGTAGACACATGTGCTACCTGAGGATTAACTATGCCTAAGAATTTCGGAGGAGCCATCAGTGTTGTAACTGCAGATAGTTCAAAGCCACGAATTTTGGATAATGGCCAGGTTATCAGTTTAATTACTAACACTGATCAAAGATAGAAAAAAAAGAATACAAAATTACTAAATTCCTATTTATCAGTTATTATATATGTTGTCTTGTTAAATACTGAACATAATCAAGAAGAGCCTTTCTAACCCTTATTTTTAAAATTAGGTTATTATCTTGGAGAATTTGAATGACATATTTAAAGTCAAACATAGATAAAATTAGTTTCCAAAGTAGATGTGCCTAATTTCTAAGGGTCAATGATAGCACTGTTTTAAAAAGAAACCACTAACTTATTTACTAATCAGGTAATTCAATGAATGGTGAAATTACTTATTTCCTTGGTAATTGGAATATCTTCTATTCATATATCAAATCTAAAACAGTTTTGTACTAGGAATGGGCCACCTCACTTTTGAAAATGCAAATGAGTTATTTCGCAACTGCAGCATCATGCTTGATGCCAGGAAAGGTGGCTTGCTGTGTCAGTGGTTTCTTAAAGACTGCATCGACAGTTCAGGTCAGTAGAGACAGAAAAACTCATAAAGGAGGTGGGATTTCAAGTATGTAAATTAAATATTGGTTAAACAAATTAGGGTTACTTGAAATTATTCTGAAGGATACATTTCAGTGTTTTTTCCCTTTTTAACTGACTTGATTTGGACCCCATCCATTTCATGAACAAGCAGGGCAATCACTCATAAAGCAAGTTGCTGAGAAGCTTGTAATTGAATACTCCAGTTACAGTGTAGTGGGATAAATGTTTGAAGTCAGTTATGCAAATGACATAGCAAAACAGTACACACACATATACACACAAAAAAGAAATATACATATATATGTATGTATATAGACTATATATATATTTTATATATATATATATATATATATATATATACACACATATATATGGACTGTGCATAGGCACATACATATAAACAACAATGGACTGTAATATGCAAATATATATGTACATATGGTACTTCAGAAAACTCATTATGCTATATTTTTGGAGGAATTTTTGATATCTAAAGTATTTAAATGAATATACCCTGTAAAAGAATAGTATGAGCTTAAAAGGCACCTGTTAATTAATATATATCTATTGCTATTATATTTGTACAACATAACCTGGAAATAATTAAAATATGCTTACATAAATAATACTGCAATAAATTATTTTTATATATAACATGGAATATTAGCTATTTAAAAGAAAGATATTTATTGATAACATCATATTCTGAAAATATTCTTATGTGAGATAAATAAAGTTTCATATATAATTATATGAAGAAAGAAAGAAAAGAGAGAAGGAGGAAGGGAGAGAGAAAGGAAGGGAGGAAGATAAAAAAGAAGGTAGGAAGAAGGAAGGAAAAATGTTAATATACTTTTATAAAAGTATAGATATTTTTCTGGAAAAATACAAACAAGGTAGAAAGTAAACAGAGAATTCAGAAAAGAGTGGATTTCCCCCCATTTTTAGTACTTCAAGTCTCTCATTTATTTTTCTATAATCATATTAAACAAGTGTTAGTTTTACATTTTTTAAAAGAAAACATTGTAGAATGGGATAAGTTCTGTTGTACTATTGTACAGTAAGGTGACTATAAATAATGACAATTTGCTGTACTTTGAAAAGCTACAAGAAAGGATTTTGAATATTTTTACCATAAAGAAGTGATAAACGTTCATAGAGATGAATGTTTAAAATGATGTAAGCATAGCACAATGTATACATGCATTGAGACTTTACGTGATCCATAAAAATGAATGATTTTTATGGTGTTTGTATCCATAAAATTTTGTCTAGAAGGTGGGGTTGTGGCTCAGTGGTAGAGCGTTTGCCTCACATGTGTGAGGCACTGGGTTCAATTTTCAGCACTGTTTATAAATAAATGAATAAAATAAATGTCCATCAACACTGAAATTTTTTTAAAATAGTCTAAATTTATAAAGGGAAATATTGCTATTAACTTGAGTGACTTAAAAAGGAAGTTAATCCATATGTATATTTGAATCGAGTTACTATACCTGCATATGAACAAACTCAGATTTTTTTTAATAAAAGATCAAAAAAATCATACCTTGGGCTGGGGATGTGGCTCAAGCGGTAGCATACTCGCCTGGCATGCATGGGGTGCTGGGTTCGATCCTCAGCACCACATAAAAATAAAATAAAGATGTTGTGTCCACCGAAAACTAAAAAATAAATATTAAAAAATTCTCTCTCTCTCTCTCTAAAAAAATCATACCTTGATCTTATGTGACAATTTAGCTTGTAGAAAACTTAATATGGTAAACTTAATCAGTAATGCAATACGTCTTTCAATTTGCCTTGAAGGTATCAAAAAATAGGGTTTACAATTCAGTGAGAGCAGTAGATTACAAAGATCTTTGAAAATAAATTATTACTAGTTTTGGTTTTAGTGGCCTTCTAATCAAAACAAACAAACTAAATCCATGGCTTAATGTAACAGCTTTTTTGCATCCCAGTAAAAACAAACAGCCTTATATGAAATGCAGTCATGTTTCCATGTTTACCTTTATTTCACCAGTATCTGTACTTCCTGAAACAGGATTAGATGACTCAGAAATCTATCCAGTTTGAGTCTCTTGAATTAAGTTAGTAACTTTGACTAACAATTTAAGTCTTTGATTTTTTCTCTTATTACTATTACCCTATAAAAACCAAAGCTTCATTGAAGAGAATGTACTGTTCCTAAACATGAGAAATTGATCTTTCACCTCCTTTTGATACAGCATAATTTGCAAGGTAGTTAATATTTCCCAATTTGTTGCCAATATATTTTTTCTCATTTACCATAATTTAACTACATTAATATCATGATGAAATGTTTTTGCTTATTAATATGGTTAAAAATTCTTCAGACATTTGCAATATGATTTCTTTCCAATAAAGATGCTGTAATCACATAGAGATAGTTAACTATGGGCAATTGATAGTTGTCAGTATTTATGGGCAAAGGGCATAATTTTTCGGAGGACAAGATGTACACCCTGTCTCCTGCAGCCTGGTCATACTCAGCATCCACTAGGTGGAGGAGAAAAGAGATCACCCAGGAAGCATGCTCATTTTCTACCTGAGTTGGCTGAGCAGCAGCATACTTTACTGGTGAAACCAATCACAAGGTCACACCTGTGATGAGGATAGAAAATGGAATCTCTTTCAGCCACCACCTCTTAGGTGAAACAGAATGTTATGAAAGACATTTTGGTATTCAGCTTGCCATTTGTGCCACAAACTGCCTGTTCTCTTATGGATTGTACTCAAATTGAATGAATTTCAAACAACATAAATTAACCTTTTGTAGAAGGATTTGTTATTTGAGCAAATATTTTCTAAATTTGTATTCTTTTTACTCTCATTATGCTAGGATGATAAAAGTTCAACATGTTACAATAAAATATTTTTGGCAATTTCCACTGCTTTTATTTTCATTAATAATTTCATTTCCTGTTTCTCTCTAGTTACAAAAAAAAAGAGAATATCAATTAATGGTGCTTTTTAATGTCTGGAAAAATAAAAAAAATGAGAGTAATTAATAAATACTGATATTCAATTACAGTTGTAAGATAAAATACAGGATACTCTGTTTTGCCTGCAACATACTTAAAATAAAACATTATTTATGCTCTGCCTCTGTTTCTTTTATTATGACAAAGAAACTGTACTCCGACATTTATTTTCCTATTTTCATGTTTCTTCAATTCCTAGATCCCTGCTTCCGTGGAAGTTGCAATCCAAAACTCAACGTGGGGAAGCATTTGGTACCAGGCAATTTTGCCATTCTTATTTGATATAAAATATAAGCGTAGGATCTGGGGATGTAGCTCAATGTTCTAGCACTAGCCTTGCACTTGTGGGTTCAATCCCTGATAACACACACACACACACACACACACACACACACACACACTGAGCACGAGATGACAGGATGGAGAGCCGTCACAAATGTTCTTAAAAAAGAAAAAAAGCCTATATTGCTACATAAAACTAATGTTTATTTTTTTTCTATGGTGGGAAAACTATAAATAATGAAGTACAATTTTAGTTATGTTGCAGTATGCATTTCATAGAAAACACATCAGAATAGAAAACAATATGATCTGGAAAATATAAGTGATAAATAAAATATAAAAATTTCATCATTAACAAAAAAAGTATGACAAGTATGTCAAATAAATATCAGAATTAGGTTGACTTTCACATTTCAACATAGACTCTTTGTTAGAATACACTTTTTGTCAGGAACATATGTAGGATTTTTATTTGAAAAAACATTAATACTAATGAGGTATCTCATCCCTTTTCCATTGCTACAGAATATGTGAGACCAGCTACTGTATACTGAATAGAGATTTTTCTCACAGACTGGAGTTTGGGCAGTCCAAGCACATGGCACTAGAAAGCTTGCTGCTTGGTTTGGCAGTCTCCTCAGATAGTAGAAGGCAGAGGGCAAGAGACTGAACACTGTGAAGCCTCTTTTGTAAGTTCACCAGGGAGAGCCATTTGTGGCTTAGTCATCTCTTAAAGGCTTCACTTCATATTCTCACACAATCAAACATCAGTATCATATTTTAGGCTTCTGTTAAAAATTTAAGAGAAACACAATTTACTAGGAAGTAATCCAAGTTCAAATTTAGAAATAAGGAAATGTTATCTATCTTATTAGAAGTAGAATTTGGAGCAGGACTGGTTAATTTTAGATATATTATTGATTTAAAAAATGTATTCTCTCTGAGAGTTGTTTGTTGCTACTGTTGTTGTTTTGTTTGGATTTTAACTGTGAATGAAGGCAAACATATCAATACTGCTCTAAGTCAGTGAGGGCATTTCTTGGCTCTCTGGATTGTCAAAGTCATAGTTAAGTCTGGGTTTTATGTTACTCTCCTTGGAAATTTGCCATACCAACTGAAGCTTCTTCTCCTTTCTCATTCTAGCACATCAGGTGTACCCTAAAACTAGTTCCCCTGAGAACTAAATGGATCGCACACATTCTCACTGTAGTGTGCATGAGAAGGCAAATTGGTTTTCTTTCACCTCCTTCCAAGGGGAAAGGAAATATTTTTTCCTAGATTCCCTAACAACCAATGACACCTCTCTTTCTCCTGCTGTCTTATGGATTCATTCTTAAGCCACCACTGGTGACAGAGATATGAAGCAACACGAGTGGATTCTGCAAATTAGTGCCTATTTCTATATCATTGTCAGGAAGTGACATTTATTCAGGCCCTATGTCTGGCTGAAGATGGGAGGTTTACCAAAAAAATAAATAGATAGATAGATAGATAGATAGATAGATAGATAGATAGATAAAAGAAAAAAATCTCATAAAAGGGGAGATTGATGCTAGTTAGAAAGAAGGAAGCAGATAAATTTAAACAATGAATCATGCTTAATAAAGATTTCCTTTGAGGAGGCTGAATTAGAATGAGGAAAATAAGATAGGAAAAAAAATAGAATAACTCAGATTGAAGCAAGAAAATAGCTGTGGTAATGGAGAGAGAAAAAGATATGAGAGGCTGAAAACTGTAACAACAAATGGCCCACTAACTTTACCCTAAACTACAATAATGCTATTTAGCTATAAAACTAAATGCAGTATAATTGCTATATGTTATGCCTTGTTATGAAAATCAATATTGTTTACAAATTACAATTTAAGAGGAACTAGAGAAAAGCAACAAAAATGACAAAAAGACATGAACAATGTGACCTATTGTCTCTCAGGTTCTAAACCCACTATGGCTCTGTGGGGACCCATTAGGTAACTATAAAGATGTTACCAAAGCAGAAAGTGTAAAATGGCCAAAACCATGAGACTAAACACACAGTAGCTAACAGTGTGGAAAAGGATATCTCTAGTCAAAATTAACTCTAGGGAAACCGTAAGATGAAAAGAAGTTTGGGATAATTTCAAATATACCCCATATAAGTCTACCCAGGTGATTCTTTATCCTTTCTTTCTTTATTTTTTGCCAATTTTACTAGACAAATTTCTAAAGTTATCATTTAAATATTTGTAAAGAAGTTACCTGCAAAATTTGATGATTCCTAATATGTTCTTATTTTGCCTGCATAGTAATATGCTTTCCTCACTTTTTTGAAAGCTGCAAAGTGCTTTCCATTTTTACACCTGTATGAAGAAAAATCCAGTTTCCAACAATTATTATTTAGTTGTGTTTATTTCCAAGTTCAAATTGTTATGACTATATATTGGGTTGAACTATGTGTACGTGGTTCCATTTCTTCTAGAATGTTCTTGGGCTTTGTTTTTTCTCCCCCTCTTTGTTTGCTAGTTTTGTTGTCCTGCTATATGTCATTATTGTCTTTACTTGGAGACTAGGACTATGCTCTCTCTTGGGAATATTCTATTCTGATGTCCTGGATTAAAGGCAAGTTGTCCATCTGGGTTCTCTATCTTTTTCTTTAGCTTCCACTTTGATAATTTTTTTCCTAACAGCCACAATTTCCATTAAAGGCAGTATTTTCTTATATGTTTTCACAAACGGTTTCTTAACTGACCTACCTTTTCAGGATATCTAACTATATTTCTGTCATCACCATCTTTCTTCTATTTTTATAAGCTTAGATTTATTAAGGAATAAGCCTTTTCTATAAAAAATTCATAGACTGTCATTTTATTCATGTTGTACCACCTTGGATTGCTACACAATTGTTTAAAGAGTGTCAAATTTGTGTATCAATCTTTTTGGAGCACTTACATGTGCCTTACTGTGCTTAAGGATTCTTCACAAATATTTTCTCTTTCAATGGTCAAGTTTGATATACATTTCACTAACATCCACTTTTCACAGATGAATGATTTGAGCTCTATGAAGATAAAATACCTAAGATTAGACCATTAGGAAGTATTAGAGTCTATACTTGAACTATGGACTATCAAACTAAAACTTTGATTCATTTAATCACTGTGTTTTTCTTCTTATTTCTCCTTTTAATCGGGTTTAGCAGGAGTCTACTTTTACAATTATGCTTTCACATTATACTTGCTGAAAATACATCAAAATCCATATTTATTTATGAAGGCAGAGTGTTTCCACTACATTTAGTCCCAGTTACCAGTTTTTTCTCTTGAGAAGTCATCCAAAAAACTTCATAGAGATTGTAGCACATTTCTCACTCAAATGCCTCATCTGGAATATCTTTCATGATTGCATAGAGAGAGGCAGACTTTGCTTAATGCTGGCATTTCACTTCCTCAGCATTTTCCTAGACAGCCATTGATCTGATCTGTGGAATTATCTCTACGCCTTTACAAATGTTAATTTATTTCCTGTTTCTGAATACATCAAAAGGAATCTCCCTTAGGTAAAACTTGAGGATTAAAACTGGATTATTTTCTTTCAAGACATACAGAGAACTTTTTATTTTATCAAACACTATACAGTGGCACTTGCAATTACGAGGACCAAGGAACAAAATGGGTAAAGGCCACTGAAGTAGAAAGCAGATCTATCTGATGCCCTTAGTGGGTTCAGGACAAGTCGAGGGCTGTTGCTTTCATTCTTTGAGCTTGTGTTTCTTTACCTGTAAATGGAGACAATAATAGGGCCTATCTCTAGTGTTTTTAGATGTAATATAAATAAAGGGCTTAGCAGTGACTGGCCTTGAGTAAGTACTCAATAATGGTTAACTGCTATTGCTACTATTTCAACCTGCTTCAATGGGAAACCTCAAGCCTACATTACACTAGCTTGGTTCTTTTTTCTTTTTACACAGAAATGGAAAAATAAATTGGCTTTTTAACCCCAAAACAAAAGAAAACAAAAAACAATATAGTAGATATTAGGAATGAGAAAGTGAAAAGAAATCTTCTTCTCTTTGGATTTATTGGAAATAAAAGAATCTTGGACTTCAACCAACCTTTCTGGCCACTCATTAAAAATCATTTTCATGGGTTCCTGGTCATCAATACATTCCCTCTTTTTTTTAGTCAGCTTTTTCACTGCCATAACCAAACAAAAACCTGACAAGAACAATTAGAGGAGGAAAAGTTTATTTTAGGGCTCCTTTCAGAGGTCACATGAGTCCATTTGTGGGGGCCTGAGATAAGGCAGAACTTCATGAAACAAGTGTGTAACTAAGAAAAGCAACTAGGAACATGGTAAGAAGAAGGAGAGAGAGAGAGAGAGAGAGAGAGAGAGAGGAGAGAGAGAGAGAGAGAGAGAGAGAGAGAGAGACAGGCAGGCTCCATTTAACAAGGACAAAATATAAAACCCAAGGACAGGCCCCCAGAAACCCATTCACTTCCTCCACACACACCCTACCTCTCTACAGTCACCACCAAGTTAATCCCCATCAGGGATTAACTGATTAGGTAAAACCTTTTATAACCCAGTAATTTCATCTCTAAGCTTTGTTGCATTGTCTCTCATATGAGTTTTTGGGAGATACTTCACATCTAGACCATGACAAATATTAATATTTAGAGCATTTAATCTCAGTCCTCCTCAATTTTCTCCATGAAAAATTAATACATGAGTACTTCTATCATTGAAATTTCACAAACATGCAAATAATCACTAATTCTCTATCTTAGTCTATTTATTTTCTAATGTGTTAAATAGTTCTTAAAATATTTGTACTGATATACTACAGATACTTCAAGCTAATGTGGCTAAATGAAATTCTCATCCTCTTCCACATTGTTCTTCTTAGTGTATTATCCAGCTTATTAAGTGGTGAGTCCCATCATATACACCTAGTCCTGAAAACTAGACAGTTTCTTCTTTCTTACTCCCTCACTCAGTCACTGAATCCTGTCAGCTTCATCTTACTGTCTCTCTCAAATATTCCTCTCTACTTCTTACTACCTGAGATCAAAACTTTGTTAATTCTTTGTTATATCTGAACACTGTCCTCTCAATTGCTCTTCTGAATTGAAACACTTCCCCTTTTTCAATTCAATCTTTAACCTGCTATCAAAGTGGTCTTTCTAATGGATTAAGCTCTCCTTTGCTAGAAATCCTTTATTGCTATCAAGACAGAATCTTATAATACATCAAAGCCTTTGTTTCCTTACTGCTAACCCACTTTCTGACTTTCCAAGTGGCTCATAACAATATTGGCTAATTCTAGAAACCATCCTATTGCATAAGATAGGTGCATAGTGAATGGCTCAGTCTCTCTCTCTCTCTCTCTCTCTCTCTCTCTCTCTCAACTACAAACACTACAGATATACATGTACAAAAATTTTAATGCACTAAGAACAAGATTAATACTTTTATTTTTAAATTTATAGATTTTAAATTGAAAAATACTAAAAGTACCTAGGACAATATTTTTTAATGGTTGAAAAAAAGAAAGTAGAAATTATTATTTCATTTTAAACAATAGTCCTTTTATTTTATTATTTTAATTTTATAATTATAATCCCAATATTTTATTATAATTGTAAACAATAGTGAGATTCATTTTTTTCATATTTGTGCATAACATAATTTGGTCCATCTTATTCCTTAGTATTTCCCCTTCTCCTCCCCTCCCCATTTACTTGCTTTACTCTGCTGATCCCCTTCTATTATTGTTGTTATTTTAATTAGACCATTATAAGTACATATATATGTATACATATATACTCATACATGTATATATATATATATGTGTGTGTGTGTGTGTATATGTGTGTATATAATCATATATATACATATATATATATANATATATATATATATATATATATATATATATGATTAATTGTGGTATGTTGAAATGCAGACATACAGACATAGCCTAATTTGGTAAATATCATTCCCCATTCCCACCCCATGCCTCCCCCTTCTCCTTCCCACTTGTGATCTACTTCTAATACTCTATTGGTCTGTCTTCTATAAATAATAACCTTGACTCAGGTCAAGGTGAACATCTTAACATTAACATAAAGCACTGGAAAATTACATAACACCTTTATTTACTTATGAACAGGGGAACATATCCATCAGTTCTATTAGTTTGCATTGTTTCAGCTTTTAAAGAAAGCATGTGACTCTTCATCATGCCTATCCGTGGCAAGACAATTCGCATACTCCCCAAGGTTAACAGACTAGACAAAATGCATGTAAAATTTTTATATTCCTCAGTAGATTATCAGATTTTTTTCTTTTCTTTTCTCTTTTCAGAATCCCTGAAGTGTTTTTCTTCAAACATTAAAGTTATATCAGCTTGTTGGACTCCATTACCAGCAAGTAACAAGATTTTCTTCACCTTTTAAACTCAAGATCCAAAGAATGTTAGTATCTCATGAAGCAATTATTTATTCCAATTAAGATAAAAGGTATACAGTGCAAAGGATTTACCACTGTCATTAAATATATTAGACAAATGGATGTATTTTAGGATTAAGTCTTTTTAAGCTCACTTGTGAGATACAGCCTGGTGGGAAAGCAAAAGAGTACTGCAATTTCATTATTTTGGAGTTGAACTTTAAATACTGAGTGCATACGTTCCTCTAAAGATTAAAAGGCATTTCATTTAGTCCATGGTTTGCCACATGAAGTTGATTACTTCTAAATTTGATAGAATCCTATATAGTGAGTTTCATCAATTCCAGGGGAGAACTGTAAAGCTCTGACTTGAAAGTCTCGGAATGGTGCTATGTCAAATTAAGTGAGTGTGTAGGCACCTCTATAGATTTTTATTCTCAGGAAACTGGCTTCCTGCAATATTTCTTTTTCCTATAATAAATGACCACTAAGAGATTAATAAAACCCTGTAACCACCAATAACAGAATGAACATGTACTTTAGTATGATTATATACATTGCTTTTTTAACTTTAGTACATTAGGTAAATCTTACTGAAATTTTATAGAAAATTAAATGTTATATTATTATCCATTATTAAAGCAATGAGAGGTACAGATCACATATAAGAAGGGTGAACCCTTTAATTCCTTATGTTTTAAAAATACATGAGCAAACATTTGTTCAAGTTTTGGTTCATCAGGGGGAACTTTCTGATCATTTCAATCCTACTACTTTGTCTGTCCTTTCCCATGTCTTATTTTTCTGTTCATACCCACCTCTACTGACATGACACTATTTATTTATTTGGTTGTTTTGAGTTTCCACTATATAGAACTTTGAATCAGTGCCATTTTGCTGATACTTATGTTTCTATATTACTATCTATTAGCTAAATTCATAAACTCAAGTCTATATATCTAATGGATCTGATACTAGACAAGGTTCATTTTTGCTATTGGACATAATGGTAAAAGGGAGAAGATTATGTATCCTCCTAAACCTCATCTGTAAAATAAAACCACTAATAATATCATTTAGGGGCTTTGTTGGTTGAGTATATCAAATGAATCCAAGTAAAAGATCTTTAAAAACAGAACTTTAGAGTTGACTAAGATTGTTTTCATCATTATTGCTAATTTTATTTTTTTGAACCAGTGACTTATATCAGCTTTGAATTCTAGAACATTCTTTAAACAATCTTGGTTTTAAAAATGATGAAACAAACATATCTTAGACTAGAATTTTTTCACTCACATATCATCTACTGTGTAACTAAAACAAATAACAAAATCACAAGTTTCAGGAAGAAACTTGACATCTGAGGAGACAGCAGAAGCAGGAATCTCTCTTTCACTTGCTCCTGCCATTCTCCCCTTCAGCAAGCCATAAAAAACTCTCTGACCTTCCTCAGAAGTAGTTCATTAGACCCTTAATCCAAAGGGAACAAATGTAAAACCCAGAGGAGCTTTATGTCTCTAATTCTGAAGACTTAGAGACATGCAGAAGAATCTATTCAAGCCAACTTTGGTAAGTTCCCCTCAGTTTTTAACTACTAGATTATACTCCTCTTTCATTAAATCCTACTGCTATTTTGCTATCCACTCTTCCTTCGATCTAAGCATAAAAAGGCACAGTTTTCTGTTTCTTTGAGGCATTATTGAAGGCACCAATGTTATGTAACAATTATATTGAATATATTTTTATGCCTTTCTCTTGTTAATATCTCTTTGTTTAGAGGGTGTCTGTCATGAACCTTGGTATGGATAAGAAGAAATTGCTCATTCTCTCATACACAAAGGAAAATCAGTTATAAAAAATGAAAACAATAGCCTGATTATTGCATCCCTATATCACTAATCACCTTTCTTAGAGGTATATCTTTTCGGAAGATTTTAACAGAGTTAGTTATCAAAAGAAGCTTGGTAAACAAAGGATAGTGCTGAGGTAGGTGTGAACATGGATTGCTTAGCAATATTCTTCTAGTTTGAAGACCTGAAAGGAAATGGTAGGGGAACAGGGCCAAGATGATCTATAGAATAAGAGCTAATTGACATGAGTATGGCCATGAAACAGATTTTTATTTTTCATGTGATGATCACCAAAACTCACAGAGGATACTTTTAACAATGAATGAACATGAGGCATCCCAAATGTATCAACCAATACTTCTACTCAGCCACCCACTTTGACCAGGTTTGTATGAATAGTGTCACTGGTGACAAAAATAGCATGGACCCAAAAGAATGTTTTCATCTCAACAAAGATGATGTAGTTAGTGTCACTGCTAAATATGCAACTTTTCAACAGAAACAAACTATGAGCCTTTGATATAGCATGATTCCTTGAAGGAACTGGGTCAGGTTGGTTTAATAGGACCTTTGTACATTACAGTGGCAGTTATTAGCAGCTTTAATACCTATTCAGGATAAGGATTTTTCTTTCCTGCCTGCACAACCATTTAAGAGCTTAGAAAATTCCTAATGTACTGATATACAATTTCATGCAATATTCCAGCCAATAAAGATAATTTTTTTTTGACATAGAAGCTGCAACTAATGGAAAATGAATACAAAATGCAGTGATAATGTAGGTTCCCCATCTACACAGCTAGGCTAATAAAGAATTGGCCTACTAAAGCCTAAGTAAAAATGCCCTCTCAGAACAAAGACTCAACTGAACTGAAACACCTTTATTTCAGGTCTAGTATGTTTGTTGAATCATTGATTCATATGACCCCAATAGCATATTGTCTCAGAGACAAGGAATACAAGGAGGATTTGTCCTTCCTATCTTAATTTCCAGTCTTATCCTTGGAGAATTGTATTTCCCCATACTCAAAAACCTCAGTCCCTACTATATTAGATACCCTGTCACTGGGGTGGGTTTGGGGGTGGAATTTCCACCAGGGGTAATAAGAAAGATTCCTCTAAGCATAAAGCTACAAACATAATCATTTCATTACTATATTTTAGTAGGCTCATGAATATGAGCATTATTTTTCTGGAGATAGATAAGGTAGATAGGAGTGAGATGGGAACCCCAGAGATTCCCTCGGTCAACTCATGGAACTGCCCTGCATTGCCCACTAAACCTCCTATGGGAACTGTGGCAAATGTGGCCTGACTAAGCTAAGGTTACTATAGTCATAGCTTTTTTTAAGACTAAGAGTCTGAAGTCACTCCACCAGTATAGGATATAGACTAGAAAAAGTAGAGTCTGAGGATGAAGGGAATCTAGAACAGCTGTGGGAGTTCAGAGGCAATAAGTATTGCTAATGATGGGAAGACTTCATTGATCCTTGTCCCTTAAGTCTTTCCAAGACTGAGGCAAGTTTCTACAAGTAATTGGGCTTTACCCCCACTCTATCCTTCTCTGCTTTGGAAATAAATGAGGTTCTATTGTTCTTATAACTATAAAGACTCTGCATTATAGTATGAGGTGATGAAGGTGGTATGAGTTCAGCTATTCTAGGGTTGGAATATATCATTCTGCCACATGCACCAGTCAAGACCTTCCACACCTTACCAATATTGTTTTAGCTGCCATGTAGCCATTAGGTCTGTGTGAGATCTGACTTGAAAATAACTTCATCACTCTGCTCATGCCTGCTCCATCTGCAGAGGATTCCCTAAGGATGACCCCATGGGACTCAGCTCAGTGATCAAATATGTATAACTGTCAAGTAGCCAGGACTTAATAACCATCAGAGCAAAATTTAATCAGTGAGGGATGGAAAACTATGAATGAGTTGTTCTGCTTCTCTTATCCCATGATGGTCAGTCCTATGTAAACATAGCAGTAGTCTATGTGGATTCTCTGGGACCATCTTAAGATGATCAAGCCACCAGCAATACCAGCTGTCAAAGATATCCTCATATTGACTCTCCCTCCTAACCCACTTCTCTTTCCCATCCCTCTGCTCACTGGGATTTCACTGCCTAGTAAGTCACAGAAATGAAGCTCTCTACTTCAGGCTATATATTTAGAAGAATCCAGACTGAGATTGAAAATCTCTCTTATAATTTTGCATGATATTTCTGAAATTTAAAAAAAAGTACATTTAAGGGTATATTTTGAAGATGTCAAAACTATGAATTGAGATAGCACTTGTATACTCCTCTCAGAAATGTATATGGATTTTACATTCAGATTAATACTTTGCATGTAAATTTTTTGATTTTCCTTATTTTGTTAATTTATGTAATAACATAAGGCCCAAACACTTAGTACCTAAACTTTTCTTTGGTTGATGAAAAAGTGGGAATGATAGTCAAATTTATCTCTTTCTTTTTGTAATGTCTTCAAAATTAATACCACAGAATAAAATTACTACTTGACAAGATATGAGCATATTATAGTAATCTCTCATTAGATTTTTGAAGGAAAACAGTAAATCTTTTTGTGTGATATCATATTACTAAATAAGAAATCTAAAAAGTGATGTGACTGAATTCTCGGAGTAAGTATGTCCATATAGAATAAGAGATTCAAGTGAAACTAACCACTGAAACTTATGATACTTCTAATTTCTAATTCCTTCATAAAATATAAAATCATCCATCTTCCCTTTTTTGTTAGGCTTTTCTATTTGACATTCAATGCATCTCACTCTGTCTCTCTCTCTCTCATTTTCATTATCATTCTAGCTCTTTCATCTCTTAATCTCCACACTCTCTCTCTCTCTCTCTCTCTGACAAAAGGTGTGCAATTCAAATATGACAATGTCCAGATATTCCTGAATTCCTTGTGTTGCTGTACAATCTCTCAGTAGACTTCATGCTACAGGATGGATGTCTTGCTCTATCATTCATATAAATATTACAATAGTTGGATCCTTTTGTTAAAATAATACACAGCTAAAATATGTAATGTATAAAGTCTGTAATTTTATAGGAAATCCAAGAGGGACCAAACTCTCTCAGGTGATAAGCTTTCATTAATCACAGGTGTCAGTACTAGTAAAGAAAGCAACATTGAGGTTGCTTAAAGCCATGAACCACTAGAGAGCATGAGAAGTTAAAAGATATATATGACAAAATCAGATCCTCTTAAGACTAAGCCCTGTGGTACAAAATATTAAATTGTGCTCTACATCTTTAGAGGGATAATATTTCATTGTTTTAACAGCTCTACTTTGTCATGTTTACATGCTTACATTTCAGAGTAAATAATGCTCTATTGCATCTGAGGGCTGAATTTTATCCAGTTACTTGACTCTCTGGAGTAATGAAACTCACCTGCATTTCATTTAACCTACTTCTTGGCTGAGTTGCCTATATTTCAGCAAATAGGGTTTAGAGTATAGCTATTCAATGGGCACCAATATGACCCAATGGAAATGTCTCTGAATTTATAGAAACCCAAACTAAAAGAAAGTAGTCAATTGTACTAATGCACTAAAGGATACATAGAGAGAATAAAAGAATATTTAATTTTTAGACAAAAGAGTAAATAAAACATAGAGTCCCATAGTGGAACTCTATGACTTATGCTCTTATTTGATAAAGGCTATAGAATATAGCATTCTGTTGACACTTGAAAATTGTATTTTACCATTATCTGTTTGCTTTTTTTTAGATTTTTAGTCATCAGAATGATGCTTGTTTTCCACTCTTTTTCAATAATGATGTACCCAACGTTCATCCTGGCACCTAAATTTTCCTAAAAGATTGTTTGCTGGGGAACTAACTTCCACCCTAATAGCTATAAGGGAAGATTTTGAGACATCAAACCCACACAATAGAATGATCCCAGAGATCACATCAGTTAATAAAAGAAGAAACAAGAAATCTCTCATTGGCTTAATCTGAAATTTGGAAAATTGTAGCATCTAATATTAAGTACCTTCATTATATGGGGTCAAATTCAGTGATCCTGAAGGTCAAATACAGCTGTCTGAGCTGCTGTGAAGGGCAGGTTGATGTGTGAAACTCCTCAGTTTATTTCAATCATCTCACATACATTTATTTAGTAAAACACTGTTGAATGAATAATGAGAAGTAGCAATTTGATGGTAGGATTATCTAACATCCGAACATGGAAACCATGGAAATCATAATCTTTACTGCAACTTGACTGAGGTTTCTTCTTAAGCTGCAATCATAGAAGCCCAATTAAGGGAACATTGCTTCCCAGGAGGCAATGTGGCACCCTTATGTTCCACTACAGAGTCCTATCCAGTTGTTTTTAAAGTGTCAGTCTCCAGCTCTTTGTAAAAATAAAGATGGTGATAATTGTGATAAGCTGTTTTTTCATGGTATGAGTATACACTGAGATCATTGGTGATACATAAAAAATGGGATTTTTGTTTTTTCAATAGAAAAGAAAGAAAAGCCATTAGGTGCACTGGAGGTTGTGTAAGGATAACATACAAGACTGTTATAGAAAACACATTCCGAAGCAAGCTAAAATATGTAACGACTATAATAATTGATGGTGTTTAGAATAAAAATGTTTACTGAAAAACCATAAACATTATACACAGAATGATAGAAGAGAAAAGAAATTAGACCTACAGAGAAAACAGAGAACACTAACACACTATTTGTTCTTCAGTAATTTAAATAAATACATGATCAAATAAATCTTGTTTTAGTCTTTGCCCTCTCATAATACAGCACACAGAAGACAAGAATATTACCAGTGTGTGAGCATTCTTTATCCTTGATAAAATAAAATTAAAGATACAGCTGCACAATTTGGAAAGTGGAAGGGAGAAGTAGTGATGGGCAAGAGCATTATTTCAAATTTTTATTTTGAGTACTGGGGATTGAACCCAGGGGTGCTTAACCACTGAGCCACATCCCCACCTCTTTTATACATTTTTATTTAGAGAGGGGGTCTTGCTGAGTCATTAAGTGTCTTGCTAAATTGCTGAGGCTGGCTTTGAACTCTCACTATTCTCCTGCTTTAGAATCCCAAGCTGCTGGGATTATAGGCATGCACCTGGCTTATTTCATTCTTCTGTGAAGAATAAGCAAATGATGCTATGGAGAAATTAAGAGGTCAATAGTTGTAGGTGGATACTGGCATAGAAAGGTACTAGAAATAAATGCTAGAGGTTTAAGCTATGTATCGGATAGGCAATAATCGATGTATAATGGCTGGAATCAATGCAAGTAATAATGATGCTAGTGTGCTATTTATAATTATCAAGGTAATTGAGAGGAGAAAATAAACCAGTATGCTTTTGAGAAATACAGTTTCCAAGAAGAAAAGTTTGACAAAAGATTATGTGCTTTATTGTCACTTTGGGGTAACTTTTAAAAAGTCCTATACATGTTTTACTTTTTAAAAACATTTAGGACCAAAATAGTAAGGGGAGAGTAAGGAATATTTAAAAGAAAGAAGTGCTTATAAGAAAGGATTAACCAGGAATTTAGCTGTCTGTTGAGACAAACCAGGACACATTTACTCTTCGAACAAGATTTTTGGGTGTACATTCAAACCCAGATGGACAGATAGTTGCCAAGGGGAAGATCTTCTTCCACTTTCTCATAACATTTGAGTGACCTCTCTTGGTTATGCCAGTATATGGATGTAGACAACAATTTGAAGAAGAGAGAAGAAACTGACTCATTAAAATTTTCTTTCCTTTATACGTTTTTTTATAAGGAGCTGGTATTTGGTGATGGCAGTAGACTTTCTCATAGAAGCCAAGAATTCTCCTGGTTAGAAAGATATTATGATAGTCTAGATATTCTGTATTTTAGAGTTTACTCATCCTGAAGGAGAGATATTATCCAAGTGATATCTACTGGCAGGAAAGTGCATTAAGGACAGCAAGAGGAAACACAAGGAAAGAAGAAAAAAATTTATGAGGATGTTTTGTAAAAATAAACAAACAAACAAATAAATAAATAAATAAATAAATAAATAAATAAATAAAATATCATTGTCCTTTTTAAAGAAAGAGAGTTTTATCTTGTGAATGAACCTTTCTGTAAGGATGCCTGGACTCCCAAATTATGAGTGAACATTTTCCTCATCACTGTATTTATTAAAGTATCCAATTACAATATCTTTCTATTGGATCAAGATTATCTTGCCTGTGATCATTTTTCTGCTACACTGCTAAACTCATCACAGTGCAGAGACCCTGAACAGGGATGATACCTATGAATTCAGCAGTTTTCTTTTGTTGAAGCGAGCCCCATACTAACTTTGTCTGATGGTCTTCAGGTTCTTGCTAACCTCCTAACAAGTTGTTAACTTGTCTGTCTTACAGAATAAGCATTAAAACATGCTAACACATAGCAGGGACACTACCCTCCATTGGAACATGTAGAACCAGACTAAATGTTTTTGGGGGTTTGTGAGAACTTAAGCAGAATTCAAGGATTGTTGACCTTTGCTCTACTAGCATCTGCTCTGCTACCATTTTCACTCAAATGTGACCAACTCATGTCACAGTTTATTCTTTATGACTTACTCTTCTAAAAATCATAGAGAAAGAGAGAGACACAAGTCCTCTGTGCCATGGAATTCCCTAAATATATCTGGGCATACTCTAATATACACAATTCCCATCACTTTGCAGCCACTGAAAAAATATTTTTATGCCTTTTCTGTAAGGTGTGAAAATAGTTCTATGTCAGTATTCCTCCCCTACTCTGTGATTTAAAATTAACTGATGCACTTTGAGTTTTATACTACTAATGATGATCAGGATAATGCTTTTAATATTAAAAACAATTACAATAGAAAGAAATCAACTTTCTTGTTTTTTTTTTTTGTTAATTTGAAAGTCACAGCTTTTAAGACTACTGAAAATCAAAATTAAATTTACACTGAGGTCTTCAGGTTCTTATGTTACAATTCTACACTTAGCTTTAATCATTTCAATGCATATAAATAACCTCAATTCATGTTAAAAAGCTATTTTTAAAGAAATAATATTGACTATTAACTAAACACATCTCTAAGAATTTATATATGTTGTGCATTATGCTAGAACCAAGGGATATAGGAAATGAGTAATACTATGTGCTTTTCAAAGCTACATTACAAAAGAGAGACATAGATTAAATTATACTGCATAATGGGAAATGCTATTATATAATTATGATGAGACGAAAGAGTATCTAAAGTAGTTTATTAAAAGTTAATGTAATGTTTGATGGGAAAGAAGCAATTTGGTTTAGACATCTGAAAGAGACGATTCAACAGGAATTTCAAACAAATATTATTAAATACAAGCAAGAAAGCCAAATAAATTATAGGAATGAACTAAAACTCTTCCTCAAAATAATACACAGTAACAATAAACTCTTAAGGGAAGAGACAGGAAACAGAAGTAGTAGTATTTAGCAGTATGGTGACTGAAATCATAAGAATCATTAATTGTGGGCTAGGGCTGGGGCTCAGCGGTAGCACACTTGTCTGGCATGTGTGAGGAACTGGGTTTGATTCTCAGCACCACATATAAATATTTTTTAAAAAAAGGACTATCAACAACTTAAAAAAATTAAAAAATTATTGATTATGAGGTCAAGGTATAGAATCAGAAAAAAATAAAACAATTTGTGAAAGTATTTTTCCATGATCACAAACATGTTTTATAGCTGTTTGATACTAAGTAAATGAGAAATGATTGCTTGATTGCATATGATGAATGAACATAGAGCTCTGTACTCATTAACCCTCCCTGATTTTAGAGTGAAAATAAAGACTGTAATGAGCAATTTCATGATTGTAAAGAAGTCCAAAGTATAATTTGACATAAAAACATTAAGATAGGAACTCAGGTTTTCTGTTTGCCTTTTCAAATTTACTTCAATCATGCTTCCTAAACTAGGATATTTCATTTATTGCCACCTTTTATTAGTTGAATCCTTTGAATTGATAAATTTTATTTTTTCAGAGTAGTTCTAGGTTCACAGTAAGATTGAGCAGAAAGTTCAGGAAGTTTCTGTATATACACAACCTCCCCATTATTAACATCCCACACCACAGAGGTACTATATATTTTTTTTACAATTGGTGAACCTATATTGACACATCATTATCATCCAAAAGCCATAGTTTAGATAGGGGTTCATTCTTGGTGTTATATTTGGCTATGGATTTGTAGAAATGTAAAGTGACAAATATTCATCACTGTAGTGTTATAAGAAGAGCTTCGCTCTCTTAAAAATCCTCTATTATACCTATTCATCCTCTTTCCTCCCCAGACTCTAGAAATCACATCTTTGCAATGCCCCTATTGTCTTTTCCAAAATGTCATGCTATTGAAATTTTATAGTATGTTGCCCTTTCACATAGGCTTATTGCTTATTTCACTTAGTAATACACATTTAAAATTTTGGCATATTTTTTATTTCTTGAAAGTTTGGTTTTTTGGTTGTTTTAACACTAAATAATAGTATCTCAATGTCTGGATATACCACAGTTTATTTATCCATTCACCTGCTATTTACCTGATAAACATTCATGTGAAGGTTATTGTGTGGATATATTTTTCATTAATTTGGGTTAATGCCAGGGAATATGATTGCTGGATCATATGGTAATATCATGTATTTTTTTTTTTAAGGCACTGCTAAACTGTTTTCCTGAGGGTGTTTCCTATTTTGCATTCACAACAGCAATCAGTGAAATTTCCTATTGCTCCACATCTTTGCCAGCATTTGATATTTTGATTTTTCTGGATTTAGACTATTCTAAATGATGTGTAGTGGTAACTACTTTTAATTTGCATTACCTTGATTACATCTGAGTCTGAATAACTTTACATATTCTGCTTGCCATTTGTATCTATTTTTTTTGTATTTGTATATTTATTCCCATATTCCATCAGAACCAAGAAAACAGACTGTTTAGAAAACACGACTGAAAAAATTTCTAATTTTGGTCCAATGTTAAATTTTTTGTGCTGTCTTATGCATGTCACTTGAGATCAACATCTATTTTATATTAATGTGAAATGTAAGTCATTCCACAATATTCTAATAAATAAGTCAGTTGTTTTTAATTTAATTTGGGGGGAAATTTTGTAATATATCATTTAATAGAACCAATTTTCAGAGATGTGTTTTAGTAGTATAGCATGGAGCAAGAGTTGTAGCTTTGTTTCCAGCTTTCTGGATGATTCTATCTTCTACTCACAGGTGAGGATCATCAATTAAAATTTTGGTGTTTGAAAGCAAATAGATCTGTGCTTATTGACCCAAATTTCCATGCACCTACTATATAGCATACTGAAGTCAATCCATTAAAGCCTCATTTTACAGCCAAAAAAAATGGGTATAGTCACATAATAAAGAAAGAAAGAACACAGTTAAGCTGTTTTTCCTTTTTGTACTTTGTATCAACTGTATTATTACAAGAATAAATAAATACTCTTTCCTGTTTACATGGCTACCTCATGATCATCCTTCAGATTACGGATGATCCTTTGGATTTCTACTCAGACTTGAAGTTTCTTCATAGAGGGGCTTCTCCAATAACTCTTTTTTTGTGTGTGCAAAAATAGCTATGTTAAACTTTATTTAAATATTACACAGCACTTTCATATATTCAAACAACACATGGAACCCCTTAAATATGTATATTTTGTGTTTTTATGTTTTAGTTAAAAATTAATTCAATAAAAACTCTACCAATTTTTAGCAAGTTACTTTTGTTTGAAAATGTACCTTGTTATTAATTAATTTATTTAAATTAATATATATGACAACATAATACATTTTGATTCATTGTACACAATTGAAGCACAACTTTTAATTTCTCTGTTTGTGTATGATGCAGCATCATATCATATGTACGGTCGTATGTGTACCTAGGATAATGATGTCCATCTCATTTCACCATATATATTTTGTTGAAGTGTCTTTTCAGGCCTTTTTCCCATTTTTAATAGAGTTGTTTACTATCTTATTATTGAATTTAAATTTTTTGGTGTATTTTTGACAATAGTCCTTTAGCAGACATGTATTTTTCAAATATTTTCTCTGTTTGTGGCCTGTCTTCTCATTTTGTCAGCATTGTCTTTCACAGAGTTTTCAATTTTAATGACATTCAGTTTGTCAATTATTTCTCTTATAGATCATGCCTTTGGTATTGTGTCTAAAAAGTCATCGGTGTATCCAAGGTCAGCTAAGTTTTTTCCAATATTATTCTAAGGGTTTATACTCCTACATTTTACATTTACATCTGTGATTGATTATGAGTTAGGAACTCAGTTTTAAACTCAAGAAAACAATTTATATAAATATTTGAATAGTTAATAAAATGTTTTCAAATGGTAAAAAGTCACATTTAAACTTAATAATATTAAAGCAACAGACTGAAGTCACAAGTCACTACTAAAGTACCTCTTCTTAGGGGCTGGGCATATGGCTCAGTTGGTAGAGCACTTGCCTTGCATGCACAAGTCCTTGGGTTCAATCCCCAGCACCACCAAGGGGAAAAAAAATAACGTATCTCTTCTAGTTCTCTGAAATGTATATTTATATATGAATACTAACTCAATAATTGTAGATACACTCATACATATAAATTCTAAATAATGCTAGTTATTGAGAAAATACTTAAAGTTCTCATTATAATGTTTGCTACCATATATATATATATATATGGTAGCAAACATTATAATGAGAACTTTAAGTATTTTCTCAATAACTAGCATTATTTAGNATATATATATATATATATATATATATATATATATATATATATATATATATATATATCTTGTCTTCTTTCTTTGAGAAACTAAAAATCCTTTTTATTTAAAGTGACATTTCTGGTAACTTGTTTGTCTTAGATAAGTATCATCTTTTAGTGCATAATTTTTGCTTGGATTCTGAAAGAAAGGGAAATGTATAATGTAATAAATAACTTGAAATTAATGGTACACTTTTATTTTATTTATTTTTCATTCTCCTTAAAAACTTCCAAACATAGCTGGGCATGGTAGTGCATGCCCATAATCCCAGCAGCTTCGGAGAGGCAAGAGGATCACAATTCAAATCCAACCTTAGAATTTGGTGATGCCCTAAGCAAACTAGACAGACCCTTTCTCAAAGTAAAAAATACAAAAAAGGGCTGGAGATGTGGCTCAGTGGTTAAGTACCTCTGGGTTTAATTCCTCACACCAAAGCGGGGGGAAAAAAGAAAATCTTCCAAATTTACATTTTTTCTTATATGTATTTACCAAAGAATTCAGAATTAAATATTACCTTAAAGATATCAAACGTTATCAAACCTTACCAAACTATCAACTTATTCATTAATTCTGATTCATTCCTATAATATTTGTTGAACACTGATCATGTTCTTGTTACATGATATTTAAGAAAATATAATCTCTTTCTTGTAAAAACTATCACTCTCAGTAAACATAGAAATATAATAATATAAATGCAGTATAGACAATTATGAATAAGCTAGGATTAACTACAGAATATACTTGTGGCACAAGGGATAAAATAATTAGCTCTTGGAGGAGTTAAAAAGTAAGTATTTGAACTGAGTTCTTCAAAATCAAATGTAATTATTCAGGGTGAGGTATGAGGTGGGTTGCCAACACCTGGAGGAGGAAGTCATATGGGAATCCAAAGCCACAGACAGAACCAATATGTGGAGAGATTTTTATTCCATGATAATGAATTCCTAGCCAATACTGACTGATTAAATTATTTTAATAATTTACATAGTGAAATAAAAGTATTGGCTTTGTATTTTAAATGACTTAGCAATTATCCAAATATGTTTATTTAAATTAAATGCATTTTACTGGTTTCTAGTGCTAGGGATATAATAGTGAATGCAGCAAATGTTGTACAGGCTGAGTATTCTTTATTCAAAATACTTTGTACTAGAAATATTTCAGATTCCAAATGTTTTTATATTTTGGAATATTTGCATATATGTAATGAGACATCTTAGGGATGGAAACCACATTTCAACATGAAATGCATTTGTTTCACATATGCTTTATGCTCATGGCTTGATAGTTACACAGCTTTTTCGCATGGCTTTGTTTAGACTAAAAAGCCACATGAAGTTAGCTTTGGGATTCCCAACTTGTGAGATTGTGTCAGTGCTCAAAGTTTTCCAATTTTGGAGCATTTGGGGCTTTTGATATTTGGATTAGGGATGTATAATTATAATAAAAATGGAACAGGAGAAAAGAGATCTAAAAGTTCAGGAGATGGATCAATTACTTTTGTTTATGACTTGGTCACCTAAGAAAAGAGTAATGCAATAAATGTTTAGATATTAATGATGCCTGAGTTTCCTGAGCATGGGAAAATGTTGGCAACTGTGACAAAACATGCTGTAATAGTGAAAAATGATGTTCATCAGATGGAAGTGAGCATTCAAAATGGCACTAGAAGTTTTTTCCATTTGAAGTAGCGAAAACAACATAGTAAGTATGTAGAACAGATAATCAGAGGAGACAGCAAGTATATAAACATGTTGTGGAGACATTTTCTATTTGTGGCCATAATTTGATAGACAACTCATATGTCATCATGTAATTAATGCATCCTAGGGAAGTCATGCCTTCCATCTACAGCCAGGGCCAGATAGCCCAAATCTGATCAAAGTCGAGGAGCAACAGTTTTAAATGTCATCTGTTACCTAATTTCTATACCTTAGGCTGTGTTTCCTCTTTTAGCTAAATAAAAGCTTTGAGTCTTATGATAAAATGTTTAGGTTTTTATTTCATTTCATTTTATTTTTTTGCCTCCAAAAATGAACTCAGACTAAGACCTCTTTATCCAGTTCGGAAAGAAATATAAATTGAACTGGACAAAAAAAGAGGTGGACAGCCTGAAAAACAATGGCAGCCCAATAAGATATTCTATTGGCTGTTTATGAAATGTTTTGTTTTATTTTATGTATCCCAGAACATATATATTTATTACTCATATCAAAATTAATAAAATTTTAGTTATTAAATTTAATTAAGTAGGGCAAGGTTATACATATTTAGGGAAACAGGGTCTGTACCATTGTTTAAAATGTTGAGAAAAGACCTAGAAATATTTAACACATTAAAAGTGATATGCTTTTTAGACTTTATGCTAAATGGCCCAGTGGACTCTTTTGTTTTTATTTTATTTAAAATCAGTAAAAAATCCAGTATCATGGGAGCCCCTCTATGATTTGGTAGAGTCATATGGCTAGTTTGGACTCCTTAGGAAAAAACATGCCAGGGCATTTAATTACCAGTGTAGAACCATACAAACCTCTGTCTCTCTCACTGCAATAAACAAACTTCAAGGTAGTGGTGGCTTTATTTTTCTGGCATTATATAATAAATATGTTTGCTGACATTTTAAAAAAGCAATAAAAATACAGTCATTACTAATATCTAATTAGATTATTTAGGTTGAATTAACCTTGGTACCCACCTTTAGCCAGCTTTCTGAATTTATGTAAAAGTTTATAAGATATTTTAAGTTTTGCTATGTATTACTTAGAATAAAATAAAATTAAATAAAACTAATGGAGGATTTTCAGTTTTTCAAGTGTGTTACATGACTTTTATACTGAGTATGAAATTTGAAAAATAACTAAAATAATTTTTTAATTAAATTATTTAATATATTTTATGATAAATAACATTTCCTTATGAAGTGGAAAAAGCTAGAAATGCATTGTGAATCTCATGGATTAAAAATAATTTGCTACCATTTTTTCCAATATGCATATGATTCCTAAAAAAAGGAATTAAAGAAACTGGCAAAGTTTGACTAGTTGATCCTTTCATGCTCTATTTTCCCCAGAAACCAGAAAGCCACATACATTTTAAATCATTGTTTTGCATTTAAATGTATGCCATTAGCATTAGTATTCATTTTGATGAATGGATCCTATTCTGGTTTTATATTCATTCAAACAATTTAGTATTTGGGGCTAAAAGAAATCCCACACACAATTTAAAACACAACAGAAGGTAATCAATGATTAGATAGAAAATCTTTTTAATACAATAACATATAAATTAAGTTCCTTGCTCTGTGGAATATAAAGATATCTATTAAATGGACTTATTGAAATACACATCTATTTTTAAAAAGTAGGTAATATCACTGTGGAAATAAGCTACATAGTTTTCTTTAAATTATTTTCAAACAAGTTAATAATGATTTTAATTTTTAAAATATTTTTGCCTGATTGACTTGATTTCATAATCTTTCTTGTGGCAAAGAATCATCTCCAACCACATCTAAGAAATATAACAGTATAACATTCATTCACATTTTGATTCTACACCTGCAGAATTATATTTTCTATCAGTATCACTAAATGTATTGTTGTAGCTCAAATAACTTGAAATTTAATAAGAAAAAATTTCTTATTGTATGTAAGCTAAAGTATTATTTCCTCAAGTATAATAATTTCTTATTGTATGTAAGCTAAAGTATTATTTCCTCAAGTATAATAATTTCTTATTGTATGTAAGCTAAAGTATTATTTCCTCATTATAATTTAGCTATTTTTTTTGTAATATTTAGCTTTGGTGTACTTCTAATTAGAATTTTCTAAATTTATCTCCTCTCTCTCTCTCTCTCTCTCTATATATATATATATATATATATATATATATATATACATACATACATATATATGTGTATGTACATATCTATGTATATATATACATATATATTTACTACAAAATTAGAAAAGAACTATTAAAATTTCAACAAAGAAACACAAAACTTGAGTACTAACAAATTACTTCAGAAATATAACTGTTCTACCACCTTTTTGTATGTTAAGCCAAATGTCATTTATGATGTGATTCATTAAAAAAATAAAATCTAATTTGATATAATGAGAAAAATTGTTAACACCATTTAAAATATTGGGGTAATATTTTCCAACATGAACTTGATCATGTTTCAAAAAGTTTATTGTATTACTATTCTCAAGAAGGGGACATCTAGCCAAGTGCAGTGGCACATGCCTGTAATCCCAGTGGGTTGGAAGGTTGAGGCAGGAAGATACTGAGTTCAAAGTCAACCTCAGCAAAAGCAAGGCACTAAGCAACTCAGTGAGACCCTGTCTCTAAAATAAAATACAAAATAGGACTGGGGGTATGGTTCATTGCTGGGTGCCCCTGAGTTCAATCCCTGGTAACCCCTCCACCCTGAAAAAAGAAAATAGAGGACATCTATAAAAATACTTAAACAGAAAGTTACAAGGCAAATACAAAAAACTTCATCCCAGATAAAGGAACTAAATTACCAAAAACAGAAGGTTGAAATTTTATTATGTTAATCATTTCCTTAAGGCAACTATTAAGTATTCAAATTTATTTATTCTTCAATTTATATCTCATTAATATTTCATAAAAGAATTTTTCAAAATTAAATCTTACTACATAGTGCATGAAGTATTCAAATCCAGGAAAAGGAGACAAAAGAAGAAGTAAGGAGAAGTTTTTTAAAAAATTACTATATCAATAGATAAAAGGTAAAAGGAAAGAATATTCCAGAAAAAATAAAGGGAAACACAAACATATAATGGCATAAATATATCCCATCTGGGAAGGAAGAAAAGAAAAAAGGACAGTAGCTGGGTGTTATTAGGATCAGAGTTAGGTAGTCCTGTGGTTTGAGCTTACCCATGCCCTTTTGTTATGTTTGAGTTATCATACCTAAGCTGCCAAAATTCTTAGATCAGAAAATTCAATCTGAATGAATTCAACACCAAACAAAAGGAAATAATTTGAGCTAAAGCATCAGTGAACAAACAAAAGAAACTGGCTAGAGTCCAAGGTGACCACTCCTCAGAGAAATTGTTTATAACTATGAATGCTCACTAACGCATATGCCAATTAGCTCTAAAGACTAAGTTCTACAGAAAGTTAACCAGAGTATTTAAATCATAAAATGTCTGTCATATATTGTATACTAAAGTGTGTTACCTACCACATGTCTAGGTGACATGTATCATTATAAATCATGAAATTAATTTTAAAAGATCACTCATTTAGATCATTCATATTTAATATGCTAACATTTTTATTAATTTGTAAGTAGAAATTCATTTACATTAAAGAAAATTCTAAGAACAGAGAGAAGATAATTTTTGGATAAGATTTTAATAAGATGTTGAGATGGATCCAATGCATGCTGGAAAATACAATAAAATGGGAAATAGATGAATGATTTTTAGTTCCAGTAATTATCTTGTTTATCATATGGTAGTTTGAATAGAATCATATAATTTTAAAAAATCATAATAAATAGAGAGGGATTCTGGGGAATGTGGTAGAACATTAGTGACAACACACTTGCTGAACTTCATCTTTTAAAAATAAAAGGGAAACGAGAATAAAATATCAAAAAATAGTAGAGACTACTTTTCAATTATCTACTAGAATCAATTTTGCAAAAGTGATGTAAGAAAAGATCAGAAAATGTCTGAAAGAAGAATCGAGTTCAATGTGATAGAAAAGCAGGTGAGAGAGATTAGGAGGCCAAGAAGAATTTGTTCCAGGAATCAAACATAATTTTAACATTGGAACTTATTTGAAGCACCATCTGTCATGTCCAAAAGAGAAAATAAAGAATCTTAAAAAATGTTTAAAAAAAAGTCATTTGACAAAATTCTTCTATTACTCTTTAAAAAATGTTGGTAAAGTGTACTGGAAACATTGCCATTATTGAGTAAGAAAATACAAAGTTTAGGATATGACCAATATTAGTATTATAATCAAGAAGTTTTAAATCAGGCAATATGATAAAGAAATAAGTATTTGGAAGAAAATAAAAATGCAATAATAATGCATCATCAATATATAGTATTTCGGATGTCTGTTCTGTTGTGGCATCTCACAGGTACTTATTTACTGAATAGCAAAATGCTTGTTTATGGTTGCCTTTGAATATACATATGGTTGCCGATCTTGAAAGCCAAAGAGGAAAAGCCTTTAGAAATAGGAAAAATTAATAACATTTATCAAACAATTATTTCTTTATACCATAAACATTAAATAACTGGCAAAGAGGGCAAGAAGAATGCACTAATGATGGAATCTTCAAAACAGATTTAATTAAAAATGCTTAAGACGTATTTAATCTTGCTCAATAAAATTTATAGAGCACAACTAAAACTTGAGTGAAAAAATACCCCCAAATGATTAAGTAGTGCAAGGATTAGTACTGTTTCTAAATTAACTTTAGAGGCACCTTTCTAGTAAAAACCAAAATGAATTTTTTCATGGATCTTGATTATTAAATTCTAAGTTTCATCTGGATGATTAAATGGAACAAAATTACCACTCTTAAAAAAAGAATTAATGAACAGGGTTTATTTTATTAGAATTTGAATATAGCATATAACTTCCATGTGATATTACTATTAATAATTAATAACATATTGTGAGCACAAGGAGAGAGAAAATTATAAAAGAACACAGAAAGCCAAGAAAACACATTTTAAATGAATATAAGTGTAAAATATAAAGGTAGCATTTTGAATCAGAGCAGGGGTATTTTTTTAATGGTCCTGGAACAATTTTGAGTTCCAATATACCATTACATAATGAAGAAATATTGAAGACATTATAAAATAATTAAAAACTTGTATTATTGGAATGAAAAAGGTCTCTAAAACAAACACAAAAGAAGACCCATAAAGAAAAAAAATACCATATATACACATTTATTTACACACACACACACAATAAACACACATAAACAAACCCACACACACAAACTAGTTTCTCTTATCTGCAGGAGATACATTTCAAGATCACTAGCAGATGGCTGAAACCACGGTAGTAAAAAACTGTACATATATGACATTTTTTCTTTACATATATAATTATAATAGTTTAATTGTAAACTATACATGGTAAGATATTAACCACAATGTCTAACAACAAAATACTGCAGTTGTACTTAATATGAGGTATGATAACCAGGTTTCTGCTCCTGACCCATGCTCAGCAACATGGGGCAGGTGGCACATTACAACTCGGCTCCTGTAGATAAGGGAATGATTCACATCTCTGGAGGATCAGAGCAGGATGGCATAAGATTTCTTCATGCTACTCAGAATAGTAATTTAAAACTTATGAATTGTTTGTCTTTTGAAAGTTTTTATTAATATTTCTGGTCCATGGTTAATGGTGTGTAATTGAAACCATGGAAAATTAAACAATGGACAAGAGACCTCTGTATTTCATTTTATACATAAACTTCTGCAACTTAAGATGAAGCTTCTGCACCATAAGACAAGTAAGTAGGTATTATGGTTTAGATATAAGGTGTCTCCCAAAAGCTCAAGTATTAGACAATGCACAAAACTATAGAGTGAATGATTGGCTTATGAGAATCTTTTTTTTTTTAATTTTTATTGTTGGTTGTTCAAAACATTACATAGTTCTTGATATATCTTAACATGATCAATTTATTAATCTGCTGATGGGGATTAACAGGGTGGTAACTACAGACAGGTAGAGTGTGGCTAGAGGAGTAGGTCGAGGACATGCATGACTTTGGGTTGGTTCTTGGTGAGAAAAGCTCTCTCTGCTTCCTGATTGCCATGTTCTGAGCTGCTTTCCTCCACCTTACCTTCTACCATGAGGTCCTGCCTCATCTCAGGCCCAGAGCAATGGAGTTTGCCTTCTATGGACGGAAGCTTCTGAACATGTGAGCATCAAATATACTTCTTCTCCTCTAAAAGTGTTCTTGTCAGGTGTTTTGGTCACAGAGATGAAAAAGCTGAGTAAAACAATTGGGCAGCACTCCTATCATTAATATATTAGTGTGTTCTTTGTGTATTAATTGGTAACATTTTATTTTACTCATGAAGAATTATTCCATAATGAATACAGTTCTTAATAATAAAAATTAAACATTAATGATTATATATATATATATATATATATATAAAACATTCAGGCTTAATTATAACAAACTAAACATAAGATATTATATTCCCCTTTAAACACTGATAAAAACGGTTTTAATTCATGATACCTCCTTTTCTGAGATATTATAATATACACTCTCATACCCTGCTTTCTGGGCATGAAATAAAATTGATACTTGCCGAAGTAGAACAATGAGACTTAAATTCCAATGCTAATGTATTTGGCTAAATTGGAACTATAAAATGGGATGATTGAGACTGTTTGCTGTGGAAAGAGGTGCTTTGTTCTTCTTCACAAGAAGAAAAGAATAATAAAATGAAAAGAAATTTCTAATTATGGAAAAACAATTATACAATTATACCTCCTGGCATAAAACATTGTATCAGTATAAACTTGGATTCTGGGAAGAAGAGCAAAAAGAATTACAAATTACTGTGACAAGAATAGTTTCTTCAAGCAGTACTATCTGTGTTAGAAGAGACAAAATTCACCTAAAATCAAGGATGAATTTTTAGAAAAGGTCTTGATCACAATGTACCAGGACGTTTCAGAATCAATCTTGCCTGGATGCTGGTACTTCATATGTGTTGAAACTTGCATAAATGCCTAAACTTTTAGAATTATTATATGTATCTGAAAAGTATTCCTTTCAACTGTAAAACAGTACTAGAATAAACAGTGGTAGTGTTTAAAAAAAATCAATCTTAGAAGGAAAAATTCAGTGACTGGAAAATGTGGTGGGTTAGTGGAGGCCATGTTAGCAGTGACAGCTCTGAGTTCATCAGCAGTCATATATTTTGATCTTATAATAAGAATTCAAGGAATTAGGATGGATGAAAAATAAAATGGTACCTAGGCATTTTTATCCAATATTTTACATTAAACGCTTCAAGTAACAAGATTTATGTGAGAATAGCAAAGTAGTTAAGAACTTAGCACTTGTTATTACTATTTGGCATTTATTATATATGAATATCTTACATCTAGAATCTTTGGAATCAGGTATATTGTAGATGATAAAGGTTTTAGTTCAAAAATCTGGGTATTTACTCCCATTTTTTTTAAAGTATTGTTTTGGTAAACTAAACATTATTATCTGCTGTGAGAAAAATATTCTTTATAGTTTTCTAAAATGATTATATGTAAATTGTACTAGTAAAGTCCAAATTCAGCAGTGGACTTTTACACTACTTATAAGCTGTAACCAGTATGTCTAGTAGATTATGATAAATGTCCCCATGTTTATGGTTTATAGAGAGTTCAAGAGTGTGTATGCTAATATTGCTAGTTCTTATTATATTTTAATATATTTTAATGTCACAATTTGTTTTAATACTTTCTTCTAACTAAGAAAACTACATTGTGAAACAGAGTTAAAATTTAAGTGTGTCTTTACTTGAACTATGTATTTATTAAATGAAAGATACCAAGTGGTAGTTTCACTGAATGATATATAAACACATTAATCTTGATTATTGGCCATATAAACCTCAGCATTTGAGAGTAAGAAGCTTGATAATGTTCACTTGGAAAAAAATCACTGCAGTAGAAATTTGAATATTGAATTTATATAGGAGAGAATTTAAGCATATACTACATTACATACACAAATTCTTCTTATTACATAAGAAAGAAATATGTTCCTAACCTTCATAGCAAAGTGTTACAAATTACTTTTCAGTATTACCAAAAGGAAAATAGTCTGTTTTAAGTTATTTTTTGGTCCCAGTTTTATTATTAACATGTTTTGTAATAATAGTTGTTCAGAATAGTTGACAAGTAGGTATTATTTTTAAGTGGAAAATCAAACTTCAGCTATAGATACCAAGGAAAGAAAATCCATCCTAACAACCTTTGTTTCAGGTGTTGAAATATTTGCCTGGATGATGACTAAAAGCAAAGCAAATTAATGTAAATAATAAAAATAAGTTTTCTTCAAGAGGAAAATAAAGCATTTCAGTCAAAGAACTAGTCTTCTCTTTAGATTGGAATATTTTTAGAAATAGATGAAATAAATAGCTATTCTTCAAACAAAAAGATGTATCAAAATTAATTTTTCTGGAAGCATTAATTAATTCAAATATTTATACTATATATCAAATATATTATGTGTCAATCACTGTGATGGGGAGAACAAAAAAAATCAAATTTTGATTTATGTCATCAAGGAGCTCAGTTTGATGAGGGCATCAGAGAAAAAATAAGGTGATAAAAAACATCTCCTTGATGGGTATGGTAATGTGGCCTACAATCCCAGTAGCTCAGGAGGTTAAGGCAAATGGGTTGGAAGTTCAAGGCCAGCCTCAGCAATTTAGCAAGACCCTAACCAACTTAGTGAGAACCTGTATCAAAAAAAAAAAAAAAAAATGGAGGGGGCTGGGGATGTGACTCAGCACCTCTGTGTTCAATTCTCAGTACCAAAAGCTAAAAAAATAACAAAATAAACAGAATTTTTTACAGACCTACCTGAGCAAAAAACATGTAATTGTTCATATATTGCATCATATAAGCATACAAGATGAAGGGAGAAGAGAATTTTGTTCCAAATTGAAAACAAAATTCTTTAAGTCTATTTTTCAAGTTATAAAGCTTCCAGAATTTCCAAAGGATGGTTCATCAATGCATGAGTTAAAATTATATATTCAGAACACTAGTGTCTTTGTGGATGAAAACTATGTTGGAGATTTTATATATACATATATACACATACATACATATATATTAAATATATGTTTGTATGACATATGTATGTGTATATACATAACACATACATACATATATGTTTATATGTATGTATGTGTATATATAATGTATGTTATATACATATATATAACATATATAAAAGAAATAAACAGGAAATTTTCAGGTGAGCAACAAAAAGTAACAACATTTAAATATATGTCTGTGATAATGGAGAACAAAATTCATTCTAATAAGTACTAAAAATGAAAGTTTGGAGAGCCTATCTGCTACTACAAAATAAACAAAGTATCTTGAACAAGAAAAAAATCCTAGTGGTAGACATGAAAGATATAGAATAGATGTTAAGAACTGGGAAATGAAAAACATTTTCTTTTTATAATCTACATAATAAGTTTAAAAAAACCCCAAACATTATATAGTATCAAGAAAAGTATTAATGATGTTAATTACAATTTTAATTACAAATTATTTCTACCATTATTTAAATATGTCATTTCACAGTCACAAAAATATAAACCATTATTATTTCTGTCTATTGTCTTTAAATTGTCTACAAAAATATAATTTCACATGCCTTTATCCATAGTCTACCAATGGCATTGTCCTTGCTGTTGGGATACCACTAGAAGTCCCTTTCTGAGGTCCCCTTTCGCACATTAGACTATGACAGTCTAATTTTTTTTAACTTTTATTGTAATATTTTAAGATTTAGGAAGTAATTATTTCACAGTAGCAACCTCGTCGACCTTAAAGATCTCAAATAGTTACTTCCCTTTCTAAACTATATATATGTGAATGACATTGAACTAAAACAAAGATCACCACACTGAAAAAGCACATATCATGGGATTCTAGAAATAAAATGTCAAAAAATATGAAAGAAACAAAATGAATATCCAGGATAATAAAAATTCCAGAATGCTCCAAAAATCCTGTTTTCAAAATTTTCATTCTTTTAAGAAATATGCATTGATTTTTCACTATGTTCCAAATAGTATTGTAGAAATGATAATAAACCAAATTAATGTATTAGTTTAATTATTATTTGAGTTTCTATCCCTCAGGTAAAATAAAATAAATTAATAAACTAAATTATATAGCACTGAACACAACAGAATTGAGTGTACAGAAAATCCAACATGTACCGAGCATGATGGCACATGCTTGAAATCATCATAGCTTAGGAGGCTGAGGCACAATGATTGCCAGTTCAAAGCCATCCTTGGCAACTTAACAAGACCCTAAGCAACTTAGTGAGACCCTGTCTCTAATAAAATATAAAAATGGGCTAGATATGTGGCTTCGTGGTTAAGTGCTCCTGGTTTCAATTCCTGGTATCAACCCGCCCCCCCCCAAAGTCTAATATGTGAAACTTTTATTCTAGAAATAATTTACAATATATTACTAGAAACAATAATAATATTAATAGATTAATTATATTATTCAATATGTAAACATTAAATACAGGTTTAGTGCATAATAAGTATGTTAATGTTTTTGGTATTATTGTACTATTTCATAAGGATTGGAAAAATGTTGATTTTAGTAAAACAATTTTTTTTTAAGAGAGAGAGAGAGAGAGAGAGAGAGAGAGAGAGAGAGAGAGAATTTTAATATTTATTTTTTAGTTCTCGGCGGACACAACATCTTTGTTTGTATGTGGTGCTGAGGATGGAACCCAGGCCGCATGCATGCCAGGCGAGCGTGCTACCACTTGAGCCACATCCCCAGCCCAAAACCAAAAATTTTAACAATAAATAATCAATGGAAGTTGACACTGGTGTTGTAGCAACTAAGGACAGGAGAGGACCTAGACCAAAGGAAGTGCACAGACCAGCTGTGAAAAGGAAAAGAAATGAATAAACAAAGCCATCAATCAGCTGCTTCCAACCTGACCCACAGGTTCACTGCTTCCAGAAATATCTTGTAGTTTACACAAAATTCTGACATTAATGTACATTTAGATTTCTGTCTTTTTACATGTACTTTATTTTTATGCATTTTCTGTTCCTTGAGTTGTCTTATTAAATTTTTAAAGAACTTCTTACAGAATATTTAGGTATCTAAAATATGCCTCTGTGGTTACCTGTAGAAATCACACACACACACACACACACACACACAACAAAACTCTGTAAATTCTAACTTAACATAATGAAACGACTAAGCTACAGCTCCCATGGTTGGTGCTATCAGTTATCATTTAGGAGTTAAGACTTTTGAACTGATGTGAGTCAGTAACCCATATCAATTAGTATTAGTTGGCTAATTATTTAGAAATTTATTTCAATATTACAATATTTTCTGTAACATTATTTGGTATGTTCAGGTAGAAAAGTATTCCACATGCCAATCCAGTACTTTCAAACTAATCCACATTTATATAGTTTCAATTTCCAGCTCAAATCTATATGTTAACAATAGTAAAACTCTATAAATTACTTCAAGGTTTTAAAACACTCAAGAGTATGTAACTATATTTCAGTGCTAGAACCAAAGTAATAGTCACATTTTGCCATTATGTTTCAAAGGATCAAGAAATCATGACTATAATATATGGAGGACAAAGAAAAGTTCTTTCTTATGCTTCCTTGGCCTGCAAATATATTTAAATCTATTTTCCAGTTTGGACACATATGTTCATACCTTCAAAATATTACATCAATAAAAATGTTTGATGTGTAGATTGGTGATTTAAAATGAAAGTTTGCATCTTTTTGGAAATAACTGAATATCTAAGATTATATCAACCACTTCCAATGCTAACACGTGCTGATTTATCCCCAGTTCCCCTGGATGGAACAGCTGTTTAGTTTTATAAACTGAGCATACTTCAGAAAAACTCTGATTATGCTCAAAGGCAGAATATGACACTTTCCAAATGTATATGCTGAATACAGAAATCAATAATAGAGTCCAAGAAATACTTAGCACTCTTCTGCTGGGTAAGCCACAATGTGTTTTCCAAGTCTTTCAATAGCTGCATCTGTCTAGTGTAACATGGAGGAAAATTATAAACCTGCTTAAAGAAATTAGAGTCTCAAAAATTGCACTCATAACAATATTACTATTTTTGAGGAGATAGTTCATTTTATATTTTATTTGATTGCATTTTCATGGGAGAATCATTTTTATATTCAGAAAAATCAATACATCTACTTTTCTTTAAAAAATTGCTATTTAAAGCATGTAGTTCCATAATAAAACAAGGTTCTGAATATAGGAAGCACAAAATTATGTTCTTGATTATCTGTCTTTATATATTCAGATTTATTTACTGAAGAAGAATTAATTTGTAATATCACAAATAAGAAGTTTGTATTTTTATTTAGATGCCATAGGTGCTTTTAGTCAAAGAAATATTATGAATCATGCAAGGCAATCTACAATGTATTAAATGTTGCTATTTTTCTCTTTATAACTATGAAGGATTGATTTTGTCTGAAGTACTGTATGCTCATTAAGAATTGAACTGGCCTTGAATATCAGACTGTTTTTAAATGGAATGAATCAAAAGCAATGAGTCAAATTCTTCATTCAATGTCAGATCTCTTAGAATTTTTTCTCATATGCCTGCAGAACCAATTTTCAAATAAAAGGTCTCCCAAAGAAGAACCAGGCAGTCGGTGAAAATGTTAAGTTTCAGGTAGCAGTGAAAGGTCCGTGTGTTCAATACTACTGAATTTCTTGGGAGGACATTAATTCTACCCTTCTATTTACTGAGTATCAGGGATAGTACTACAGTCTTATTCTTCAAAAAGAAGCACACACTTCAAGTATTTATGCTTTGCTGATCACAATACTAGAGGGGACTAGGGAAGAGATAATTTACAATAGTGAAAACCTGGCAAGCTAGTATTGATGTGGCTGCGTCACTGTAGTATGATGATTTCAAGTCCTTTGGGTAGATGCTGAGGAATGGGATAACTGGGTCAAATGGTGGTTCCCTTCCAAGTTTTCTGAGGAATCTCCATACCACTCACCAGAGTGCTTGCACAAATTTGCAGTCCCACCAGCAATGCATGAATGTACCTTGCCCCCCACATCCTTGCCAACATTTATTGCTGCTTGTACTCTTGATAATTGCCATTCTGACTGGAGTGAGATAGAATTTTAATTTGTGTGTCTCTAATTGCTGGAGATGTTGAACATTTTTTCATATACTTGTTCGCCATTCCTATTTCTTCTTCTGTGAAGTACCTGTTCAGTTACTTTGCCCATTGATTGGTTTATTTGTGGAGTTTGGGGGGGTTAAGTTTTTTCAAGTTCTCTATATATATCCTGGAAATTGTTGCTCTGAAACCAATTTAGGTGCCCTTCAACAGATGAAAGGATAAAGAAAATATATGTGATAGAATATTACTCAGCCATAAAGCAGAATGAATTCATGACATTTGCCAGCAAATGGATGGATCTGAAGATTATCACACTAGGGTGAAATAAGCCAATCGCAGAAAGTCAAAGGTTGAATGTTTCCTCTGATAAATGGAAGCAAACTCGCAATAAGTGGGGGTGAGGGGAAGAATAGAGTTCAGTAGATTAGACAATGGGGAATGGAAGGAAAGAAGTGGGGATAAGAAAAGGAAAGATAGTGGAAAGAATTTTCTCTGTACATATATAAAAACAACACAGTGAATCCCACCATTATATGGGTCTATAAGAATGGGATCATAACTAGAATATGATATATTCCATATTGTATATTTATGTCAGTCAGATAAGTATAAAGCTGTGAAGCCTCTGGCAAAGAAAATAGCCACTGTCCCTGACATCTTGGACCTTGCAAGTGAACACTAAGTTATATATTAAGCGAATTATCTTAATAGGTTATCAAATAAAATATGAGTATTTTCTTATATAGGCAACTTATGCTATCTAACCCCAAGTACTTGGGAAATTTGAGATGGGAAATGAGTTATGCAAGGCCATGATACAGAGTGGGTCACAGGTAACCACATTATTTTTCTGAATTTTATCCTGTTCATATTCCATATCAATACGTAGTGAAGCTACTCATCCATGTATAAAGAAAAAAAAAACATTAATTTAGCAAGTATCATGGTTAGTACTGAAATCCCAAGAGTGATCAAAGCAGGAAAAGTTGTTCATATAAGCAAATGTCCTATTTAAAGTGTATAATTCAATAAAATGTTGCCTGTTTACTTTTGAGAAATCTTTGCTATAATAAAGTTCATATCTATCACCCAAAAACATTTTTTCTCTTACCTTGACAAACTATCCTTCCAGTTTCTACCTGTTTATTCCCACCCCAAGACCCAGCAACCACTGATCTACTTTCTGTCACTATATATTAGTTTTAATTTTTAGATAATTTTATATTAGTAGAACTACATTATTTTCTTGTCTATTTTACTCAAATACCTATTGTGAGGACAACATAATATTTTTTAAATGAATCAATATTTCATTAATTTTGATGAGTACTATTCCATGGTGTGGATAAAACACAATTTGTTCACCCATTCACCTCCTCCTAGGCTTTTGGATTACTTCCAATTTTTAGTTATTCCAATAGAACTGCTATGAATAATTTTAAACAAGCCTTCAATATAGTCATTTGTTTTTATTTTTTTAGAATGAATACCTCTGATTGAAATGGGTGGATCCTTTGGACTATGTATATTTTATTATTTAGGAGGAAGCTAAAATGTTTTCCAAAATATTTTTATCAGTTTACAGTCCCCAACCAAGGGGATTTCCAGTTTCCTATCTTTCAGAATTCATTATTCTAGTCTGTATAACATCCAATAAACTGAAAACTTTGGGTTTGTATATTTGTAAAGTTTAATAAATTGTTTTAGGCAGAAAGGTTACTCA
Organism: Marmota marmota marmota; assembly: GCF_001458135.2. Lineage (NCBI taxonomy): Eukaryota > Metazoa > Chordata > Mammalia > Rodentia > Sciuridae > Marmota > Marmota marmota. The sequence goes on from NW_026000242.1 coordinate 22,912,222, forward strand.
TCTTCTCCAGAAACAAATTACTTTTACTATAAGTTCTAACTTATCTTTCTGAATATTTTAAATTTCATAAGTTGTATATAATATCCTGAATTAAGCTCTAAGCTTTATACTATAGTTTATATATGAGGTGTCTTCTGAAAGCTCATGTGTGAAATAATGCAAGCATATTCAGAAGAGCAAAGATTAGATTATGAGAGGTGTAACCGAATCAAGGGATTAATCCACTAATGTGGACCAACTGGGTCGTATTGTGGTAGAATGTAGCTGAACAAATCAATTCCCTGGGGCATGACCTTGTGTGACACATTTTGTCCCTGGGGAATAAGGCTCACATTAGACCCAGAATCATGGTGTTGACCAACTATAAACTGAATCTTTGAAACTGAAACAAAATGAGTTTTTGCTTCTGTAAATTGTTGTTTTCAGGTCTTTTGGTCACAGAGACAAAAGCTGACTGAAACATTTTGTAAAACTAATTTTTTTTAACTTTAATATTCTTTATATGTTGATTTACTATAATATCCTTACTATTTAAAGTGAATAAATATGTCCTGAAAAGAGTAGGATAATAAGATATTTGAAGACATAAAAAAGAAACAATAAATATTTATGAAATTTTCTTTCTACCATAATACATATGTTATTGTAGCTATCCTTAAAGAAATTTTTATTGCTTCACATTAAAAGTTTTATTTTTCTCTAAGTGTTCGCATGTCCTGGGTTTACACAACATTCTTTATTTGAAATACAAGTTCTGTCTATCTGTTTTAAAGCTCTATTCCTACACATCCAGTTATTTAATAAATAGTTGCTCTTTGGTCCACTACTTTATTTCACACTGATAGAAACTAAATCCATCCTTTTTTCTTTAAAGTAAACTCATCTCCAAATTTTTGCTTTTTAAAGTTTCTTTTCAGGACGTTACTTAGGACAACTATGATTCCTATCTCCTTCCACATATCTCATCCTCTTACTGCCTTAACTGCACTCCCTATCTTGACAATACATATAAGTCCTCCAGTTACTAGTTCTCATGAAAAGTTTGTTAATACTTTTTTCAAAAGACATGCTACACAGATGTATAGTCATTGCTTTCTTCTGTCCTAGACCTTAAACTCCTTTAGGTTACAGACTGTGTCTTATTTACTGCTGTGTAAAACAGTGAAAAAAAATTGCTGAAGGGTTGAATTCATCACACCATTCCATAATTTATCTTGTAACACCCACTGAATCAAAAGTCTTTTTTATGCTCTTTGTCTACAATATTTTATGCTAGCATCCCTTAAAACTAGTTCCCTTCCTCCAATATTCTACTATTATAACTTTAATTGCACATTGTAGTAATAGTAATATTGTAGTAATATTAAGACACTGCGTCCATTGTTTTATTCACTGCTTAAAATGTTTCAAATATTTCTAAATACCTAGAGCACAGTGTTATCATTCATTGAACTCACATCTAAAAACTACATATCTGATCTCATTCTAACATCTCAACAATATCTAGTGGTCCAAATAAATTGTCCTGTCACAAAAATAAATTTTCTAGTTTAGTCAATTTTATTTCCTCAATATATATCAGACTTGGTATTTCTCCCCATCTTCTTTATCTTTAACTCATTTCAAACAACTATCATTTTTTTTCCTATTTTCCCCAAGAACCTGCTTGATGATCTTCCTGTTATCTCATATTGACCTGGAATATACATCCTTATTTCTTTTAGGGGGCCTTAAAAACAGACAAAACAAAACAAAACAAAACAAAACAAAAAACCAAACACACAAACAAACAAACAAAAAACCTAATAAAAACATTGGAACTCTTTCTTCTGTTTAAAATGTTTTAGTAGCTCATCATTGTCCTCAAGATAATTCTGTACTTCACAGATGGATTTACAAGGCTCATCTTCAACTGGTCTCCAAACACCTCTCTAGCCACACCACTAACAATCTCTGACTTATGTATACTACCTCAGTTGATGTGAAACTTCTTAAATACCCTCATTCAATACATAATGTCCCTGCTCCTCTAATGGATTAGAGTGCGATCACTCACTGCCTCATTAGGTAGTCCTCCTCACCATAACTTTTTTGGTCAATTGCTCACAGACTTTAGGACTTCACTGCACTAACTTTCTTCTGGAATTAGTCACAGCATCAAGGCTATATCTGCCATTGTATTCTCTTTTGTGGACTTCAATTCAAGTAGACGGACCTCCATGTATCATAAAGGAATTTCAAGAATATGTAGTATCAGTATATTGAACTTTAAGGAATAAGTTTTCTTTTCTTTATTTTAAGAGAGAGAGAGAGAGAGAGAGAGAGAGAGAGAGAGAGAGAGAGAGATTTTTTTAATATTTTTTTTTTAGTTTTCGGTGGACACAACATCTTTATTTTATTTTTATGTGGTGCTGAGGATCGAACCCAGCGTCCTGCGCATGCCAGGCCAGCGTGCTAAGGCTTGAGCCACATCCCCAGCCCTAAGGAATAAGTTTTCTGAACTTCAACTTACACTTTTTAAAAAAAAATTTCCACATGATAACACATTGATAATGGAGATGGATATTTTCCATTACCATTTGCCAATTTATAAGTAACTTTCTCTTATATACATTATTTTCTTACTTTATAAAATAAATTTATGTACACTGGAGATAAGCTGATTTACCATTAAAAGTGACTTTTAGTGACAAAATACTATCTGATTTTAACATACAATATAAAACATTTCAAAGAATTGAATGACTTTGATATTTCAAAACTTTTATTTCCTTTTACATAATAATGTAAACAATTTCCTCAATAATTCTAATAAAAATGGGAAAGAACACAGAAACTCTTCTTTTTCTAGCAATAATTAATATACATCCATGGTACTGAATTTAGCTAAAAAAATGCCTCATTTGTCTCATTAAGAGATGCATTTTGAAGACTATATTATCAGTAACTTTTCACAACTTTAATATATACTTGTACAATTTTGATCAGTTATGTACTAAAAATCATCCTAATGCTAAATCAGTTCATAAATATTAACCTTAAGAGTCTAACAGTCATAGGAAATTTAAAAGAAGAGTTTCTGAAAACTATAAGAAGAATTTCAAGAATAAATACATTATAGTAATCTGAAATTCTTCAGAGGAAGTGAAGTGAAAATTTGAGTTCAGGGAGACAAATGAATTATTTACAACTGTAACTATTAAAGATATTCATGATAATTATTTTAAAACATAGGTAATTGTGATTGAAAGTTATCAATTCATTTTAATTCCATTTGCCATATTTCTTATGGTGATATATAATTTCATTTATTATAACTAGAATTAGCAATATTTATAAATTATAACCCTCAGGTTTTTAAACTATGATTAAAATTATATTTCAATTTAGATATATTCTAGACAAAATTTAATAAAGCAAAATTTCTTTTACAAAAATTAAATTTCAGATGGACACTGTGGTACAGGCCTGTAATCCCAGTGGCTCGGGAGACTGAGATAGGAGGATTGTGAGTTCAAAGCCAGCCTCAGCAAGGTAAGGAGCTAAGAAGCTCAGGGAGACCCTGTCTCAAAATAAAATACAAAATAGGGCTGGGGATATGGCTTAGTGGAGTGACCCTGAGTTCAATCCCTGGTACCCCCCCAAAAAACAATTAAATTTCAAATTAAATATATACAAGGAAACATGTAATTTAGTAAACTTTCTGTTACAGTATAGACTCATCCAAAAAATAGTAAGAATAGTAGCAATATAGTAAGAACAGTAGATATGAGAGTAGGGAATATCTATTCCCTGATGGTTTACCTACAGCCTTTGGTTTCTGTTTGGGTAGAGATTAAATTCTATCCATTCTTAAAAAAGACACATTAAATTCTACTTCCTTTTTAGAACTCCGATCAAGGCAGGTAAAACAACAGCTTGCTCATTTGTTCTCTTGGCCACTACTATTTGTGTAACTCATGCATAATATAATATCTATTGTTAATCTCCCTAGAGATGCACTTTTTTAATAGCTCTTGTAGCACTTACTAGATTTAACTTTTTGATCAAAAAGGACATTCAGTAAGTAATGTTTTGAACAACCAATAAAAAATAAATAAATAAATAAATATTGATCCTTCAGTTACCTGTAAATAGATTGCAGTTTATAGCTAAATATTAAAAGAGGTAGTTTTCAAATCAGTGAGACAATGATACCGCTTTTGAATACCCTTGCACATACCTTCATTCAATCACTTATGTTATAAACATCATTCACTGATCTCAAATAACTTTGGAAGTCTTCAGAAAATTTATTTCATATTGACTAGAACTTAAACCCCATTACAGCAAGTATCTTGCCTGTCTTTCCTTTCATCAAACATATCTATCATTTTGGTAGACACACAGGAGATACTAAGACATCTGTTGAATTGATTGAGTCAATGACTACTTTTATTAAAATATTTTAAAATCATCTAGAAATGTTTCTTAAGAATATGTTCTAAAATTTAAGTCTATCACCTTTATAATAATAATAATAATAATAATAATAATATACAACTTAGAGGTGATATTGGCATACATTAATTATTAGTGATATTTATTCATTCATCTGATGTGGTTAAGTGCCAGGAGGACTTTTTTTTCCTTTTTTCAGTATGTATCCAAACAAAGAAGAGGCCTTCAATTTCAAATGCTTAAAGAACAAATAGTTTGAAAGGTAGCACAGGAAATTGTAGGTCCCAGAGAAGCATACATTTTTAAAGATGAACTCTTTTGTCATAATATTAAATTAAAGCTGCCATTTTAAGTCCTGAATCCCTTGCTTAGAAACATGACAGAAAGGTTTCAGTTTAGTCCTATAGATTGATTTAGATAGCTCTGTGCATAAGAGGAAAATTTACTATCTTAATAATTCTCTACAAGACATCCTTAATATTTCACATGTGCTTCATTTTGGATATATAACATTCATTCTTATTCCAGAAATGATATTCAAAGGTAATAGATTGGCCATACATATTTTCCTTCAATTTTCATCAGGGTGAATGATCTAAAACAATCTCACGTTTCCTCTGAGCAACATGGTAATCCTTTTAAAAGTCCTTTCAGCTGACTTGATATATTCATTCTTCTTTTAGTTCTAGAAAAGTTTGCATTCAACTTAACACAATAATTTTATTTAAAAAATTTTGAAATAAAAGGCATTTTCAGAAATAACTTTGGAAGTCTTCAGAATGAAATGAAATGAGGTTAAGAAGAAAAGTCAGCAATAGCAAAGTTCTATGAAAACCATCTTTAGAAACTAGAATTGAATTTCTGCATTAAACACACTCTTAAAACAAAAAGTGTGTTGATAGAGCCCCTGGTTGTCACACCAACTGCTTTAGCTTTAACAATAGGTAGAACCAAAGCTATACCTGGGGAATAAAAAAAAAAAAAAATACTGGCCTTGAAAAAAAGGTATAGGAGAAATGGAGAAAAAAAAATATGTTTACAAAGTAAAGCAATATGATCTTTAAGTACTAACAAATTTTCTTCTAATGTCTTGGAATAATGTATGACTTTGGAAATTTTTTTACAATTTTTTCTTTTTTTTTCTTTTCATAATTTTAAAAAGAATAATTCAATTATCGCCAACACCAGACTTTACTTCTGTGGATGCTTTTGTTGGCAAATACAGGAGCGTCTGCAAAGGCCCATCAGAAAAGAGAGGTAGGTCAAAGGTCTTCAGTGTTAAATCCTGGAGCATGCCTATGATCCTGTGTTTCTACTGCATGACATTAGCAACCAGGCCTTCTTCCTCAGAAGGCCTCTCTTGATTCAGTAACACAATGCTGATTGTTTCCTCAATATTTATTCCAGCCTTACCTGTTTAAGTGTTTTTTCTTAGGCTTTTAACCCTGCATATTTTCCATGAAAATAAAATATTTTTCTCTCATATAGCCATTGCTTCTTGAATAATTTTATTTCTTCAATTTTATTTCTTGAATCTGGTTCAAAATGAAACTAATTTTGTTTCTTATATCTCCTATGTTTATAGGAATTTTTAGTGTAATTTTATGCTTGAACACAAGTATTAAACAAAAGTTGGAGGGAAAATATTTTGATATGGGAAGTGCTGTATGAAGTGATTAACAGCACATCAAAGCAGGTTCAAATTCAGGCTCTGCAACATGTTTTTTGTTGTTGTTATTGTTGTTTGTTTGTTTGTTTGTTTTTACCCTGCATATTATTTTTTTGAAAATAAAATCTTTATCCCTCATTATAGCCTTTTCCTCTAAATTACTCTTATTTTTACTAGATGTCTACTAAAAGTGAAAGTTTGATATACTACTTCTGTTTATTGCAATATGTAGTGTTCTTTAGAATTAAGAATTTAAACTATCACATCTTGTTCCTATCATTTACTCAATGGTAGCTAATTTCCTGAGGACCAGGTTATCTTTAATTGTAGGATCATAATTGATTAATTTTTATTTATGAACATCTTTGGGGCGAAATTGGGAGGTTCTTTTCATCAGAGAGATTTATATTCACTTCTCACTGAGCCAAAAAGTCACTATTTAACTGGGGCCACTCGAGCACCTGTCAGGTTACTGACTTACTCCAAGGATCTTAAGCTCAGTAAATCCACCCATTATATTCATTTCAAATGTAGATAAATTATATACATAAATACAGATATAATTATTTATGTATAATTATATGCAATATACATATATAATTTATCAAGTAGTTCTATGGATCAAAATAATTATGATAATTGACCTTTCTCTATTTTCTTATTTTCTAGGTTTGAATATTTACCTTTTTTTAATATTCTCCTTTACTTTTCATTTTTCCTCCTCACTTGGTATATTTAGATAATTCACAAGTGTTTCATTTTCATCATGCTATCTCCAGAAACTGTTCAAATTTGAGTTTTAGGCAGATACACTGTGGGTGATTTCTTATGTTTTCTTTTCACCTAAATTTTTTAAAGTTTAGGACTGAGAATTTTAAATTTTATTTATCTTTCTGTTCCCTAATTTGAGGATACTAAATGAACATCCTTTAATAGACTAATTGTGCTTTCTTCCTCCTTCTAGGAAGTTCTTAGTGTTTCTACATTAGGATTTTCACCAGTAGGGAAGCATCCATTCCAGCTGGGTACTAAGACTTATTCAGTTTGTCAGGTAACCCTACAATCTTGGCTTATGTCAATGAGCACTCCTCTTGCTCACTTTCCCTGTTTTTCTTATTTCCTTACCACAGGCATTCCCATTATCTTCCATTATAGAAAGATAAACTGGAGAACACAGACCTTATTAACTTCTCTATAGATTTGGGGTAGTAAAAATAATTTTTAAGGTTTGGTTGTATCATTTCAGAATCTTCTGTTTCTTTTCTTTGAAATTTCTTTCCATAGGTTTAGGTTCTAATTGTATTTGGTTATTTTTATTTAAAAATTATTTGGTTTTATACTTTTTTTTTGCTTTTATTAAAAAGACATTGAATGTAAGAAATTTTTTTATGGTTCAAGCTTCTATTGCTTAAATCAAGCATTGTTCTGTTAATGACCTGTCTCTACATTGGAAATTTATAGGAAGTAGTTTCAACTGTTAAAGAAAGTCTTTCAAGAACTTCCTCAATCACTATTCTCAGCTCTTTCTCTGAGTTTCTCCCTTTCTCCAAGGATTTCCTCCACCTTGCTATTACACAATGAGCATATTAAGTTTTTATCTAGCCACTATGTTTAAAAGATGTATTATCCATAAATATTGTACATCAAATGTGAACCTAATTTTATTTGTTATATATACAGGACTTTATATATTTGGGCTGAAATTTGCAGGAAAAATATTTTGATCTGAGGATCAAATTCAGTTTCTGCCAATTCTTAGCTATATCAAATTTGTAAAGTAATATTTCTTATTTTTATTTAGAAAATGGGAAAAAAGGTAAAAATTACTTTTCAGGCTTTATTTACAATATGCATAAGAAAATGTAAGGAACAATCTTACCAGGGCTATCTGCTGTAAAGTATATGCCTGATGATTTAAGATTTGTTCCCATAATCTTTCATTTTTTTTTAAAGAGAGAGAGAGAGAGAGAGAGAGAGAGAGAGAGAGAGAGATAATTTTTTAATATTTATTTTTCAGTTTTCGGTGGACACAACATCTTTATTTTACTTTTATGTGGTGCTGAGGATCGAACCCAGCACCCGGTGCATGCCAGGAGAGTGCGTTACTGCTCGAGCCACATCCCCAGCCCCGTCTTTCAATCTTTTTAAAAAAATATCTTCCATATTATTTATGATAATCAACCACAGTACTTATTGGAAGCTCTATGGTTTCATAATTATTTTTAAACTTGTATTTAGATATAAAAAATGAGATTTTATTTAGCACAGAAGTATGCAAATTACTATCAAATAACAATAGTACAATCATTCTTCAGTAGAACAACTAATTGTTTCTATCTGTCAGAGGATTTAGGACTTTTGACTGGCATCTGACACATATATATTGGTACTGACAGATACTTTTTGGGATGAATTTCAGGAATAATAATTATATTATTTCAATTTAATACTTCACAATTTGTTTTCCAATATATTTTGCATCAATTAATCAAGTCAACAAACAACTTTTGTCTTTAATTTTATTATTTAAAATTCAAGAGATTTTGAATTACATGATCTCTGAAGGAGCTATTTGGTCCCAAGAATCTATGGAAATTGATATTTAATATTATATAATTTTATCAGAACTCTACAGTGATATTTTAGCACATGCAATTTGGAGCAACCTCTGCAAACAATAAGTTGAGTATTTACAAGGATATTGATTCTATTTGTCCACTAGGACAGCATTTATTTACTTATTCTTTCAAGGTAAATGGGAATATTCTAGTGATTACTAAGATTCATCAATTCATCCCAATTGTGAAATCCATCCCATAGGCTGATTAAAACATAAAAAGACCGTCTCCAAAACTAATTTAGTTCAAATAAAAATTTGAGTATGCACAACATGTGAGGCTTTTGTCTAGGTATTGTGTCTAAAAGATGAATAAAACATTATTCATAAATATCTTATATCAAGTAGAAGAATAATGTCATTTTTATATCTACCACCTAGTCCCTCAGAAAGGACAACAAAACAATCCTGCTATTATGATGTTCTTTGATACATAAAAATAATTTCAATAAAGCAAGAAAAAAAAAAACTCTGGCATATGATCAAATCTCATTTGTAGTGGATATTATATAGTTGACATTTGATAGAGTTTATTTGACATTGTTGAGATTTCAGTATCTACTTAAGATAAATTTCTATATAGAAATAAGATCTACCATTTCTTAGCCTCAAATATTACATTTAAAATATTTGTAAACTATTTGTAGATCTTCATCCCTCCCTAATTTCTTAAAATATGCTAAAATAAATTTCATCTTATAATTTTTGTAATGTAATACAGAATCATTTTACTTGAGAATAAATGCTTTGTCTCAATGTTGTTCTAAGGAAATATTGGGTGAAAACCTATAGTTGTTTTCATAAGAAATGGCTCTAGGCTATTGATATTTGAAAATAATTTACCTATTTTTAATTTTTCTGTATTTCTCTCAATGTTAAGTTATAATCTCAGGTTATACTGAGGACAATAAACTTTAACTCTTTTCCCTACAAACAATTCCTTCCATAAATTAATGTCATGTAATTGATTGTTTAGGGAAAAGAAAAAAATCAGAGAATATGTGCAAGGGAAATTGATAGGGCTTGCTTATCACTTCCATTTCCCATACCTTTCATACTTCTTACCCCTGCTCTATTGAGTTCACTCATAGTAGAAAAACTCTTGTTATCTAGATTTGGTTAATTTTCATTGTTATAAACTTTGTAATTACAAATTTGCTTACTCATGAAAACTTATTTTTAATCCTGAAATCAGTACTCAAAGACTTTTCTAGTCCTTCAAACGTGTATAAAGTAGTGAAAAAACTGGGCTATTCTGAAAGCATGTGTCCAGTTTGAATTAAACAATGTGGTAATTTGCATTCTTGTTCCAGTTCACACACTGAAATGGCCAGAGGATGGAGCTGATAGTGCAGTGAAATGTGAGAAACTCCAAGCCTGAGGTTAGCTGGACAGGTTTTAAATCCCAACTCCAGCATCCAAGAGTAGGGTAGCCTCAGGCAAGTCCACACTTTCAAATATTCTTTATTTTCTTTTTGTAAAATAAAGATGTGAAATCTACTAGTTTGACTTATCTGTAGGATTTAAAGTTACAATTTCTAGGATAAATTACACACACACACACACACACACATTATCTTTCCTAGGAGTAATGGTTCAATATTCACTAATTTAGTGATTATGGTGACATTACTGTATAAAGCATTACTATGGATAATGTGAAGAGGATACACACACACACACACACACACACATATGCACTGTTGTCGCGTTACTTGCAACAAAAACACTCAGGGTCACTCCAGGTGAACTGGGATGCACGAAATAACCACACAAGACAGAGATACCTTATCCTTTGGGAGTCCTGTGATGGCTCCTCTGACTTTAAGGGTCCTTAGAAAGAGAGAGTGAGCAAGTGTGTGCTGAACCCTTTTATTGAGGTAAAGCCATTCAAATGAGGCAAGGGGTCAGGTTTCAGGCAGTTGAGTCTAGCTTAGTGATGTCTGCTGTCAGCAGGTTGACTGACATCTAGGAAGGCCACACCCAAGGGCAGAGTAAGAGAAAGGGACAAACAAAGGACATTTCCATGGAACATTCTATGCCAAACAGGGCAAAGGAGTAGTATCACAAAGGAACAGGTGAGTGTAGCTCAATCCATGGGGCTACACGTCTATGTCTGAAGACATATTCTGCTACTTCGAGGATGGGGCAATATCTAAGTCACTACAAAAGTGACTAACAGAGCCTCTTCTGATCACTGGAAGGAGACCGCCAGTCATTCAGTAAGTCTGCCCCCCACACACTATATATGCATATATATTTAGATATATATTTCCAGCAGCAATACTTTGTTATACACTAACAAATATTTATTATCAGAGTTCCTGCAGGAATATCTGCTAAATAATCTGAAAATAAAATACAAATAAAGCTATTCTAAGCATAACATTTCAAGTTTTATATCATCTGCCTTGATCTCTGTCCTAAAATCCTATCTACAGTACTTTCTAACTATTAAACTCTTCCTTTGAATATGGTACAAATACTCAGTGATTTTACATATCTAAAATTGAACTTCAGGACCAGCCAAATTTTTAACCTTTGTTTATTCTTAAACTAAAGTTAATAATTTAGTCTCCATCCAGGTATTTAAGTGATGAAGTTTAGCATAGGGCTTAATATTATGGAAAATGGGGATGGACATACATGACCTTGAGAATGGCTGCTGCCCTGCCACCTAATAGGAAAATATATTTGGGACATAACTTTCTAATAATTAGCTCAGATAATTTAGAGTTTTGTGTGATTGTGTGTGTGGTTATTGATAGAATATTACATATAAAAGAAAATGTGTAGGGTACCATAGGTATTTGGAATCTTAAAAATTTTAAGTCCCTACTGCTGTGTAGTTTCTGAGTACATTTAATTTTTCTTTTTAATTGGTTTATTATACATATAATGGGATTTTCTGCATATTCATATAGGCACACAATATTATAGTATAACTTGGACAATTTCATTCTCCAAGTACTCCCTTTTCCCTCACTCCTACCTCCCCTTGTTCTCCTTTCTATTCTCAACTTGTCTCCTGTTTTCATGAACTTCCCTCTCAACCTTTTTTTTTTTCCCTCTAGCTTTACATATACGAGATAATACATATGTCCCTAGATGTTCTGAGTTTGGCTTATTTGCTGAATACATTTTTAATAAGAAGTTATACATGACAGGTTTTTTTTTTTTTTAGAATAATAGAGATATAATTGGTTTCCAACTTCACAAACCTGAATTTGATTCAGGCTCTACTAGCACTTGTTAATGCAGAAAAATTTTTTTATGTTTAAACTGGGTCCACATCCTGTCCAATCGACTGCGGAAAGATGACTATCTATAATACCAATAAACATAATGTGAGAGCATGTAGTAATAAAACCATAACAGATATTCATGTCTGTCCACACCTTTCATATATCCATTATTTTAATTTAACCTTTAACTTTCATTATGTTTTTAGCAGCAAAATTTACATACTTGAAAAAAAAATTCATATTTCTTTTCATAACACATTAAATCCATAGGGTACAATATTGAAGCTAAATAGAATCAAATGACTTTAAATGATATAAGGTAAGTAAATTAAAAATTAAATAAACCTTGAAATTTAAATTTAAAAAGTCATAAAATCAAAATAAATTTCTGCTTTGTTTTTGATACATAGTCTCTACTTATTACATAAGTGGATCTTGAACTTACAATTCTCCCATCTAAGTCTCTGATTAGCTACAATTACACTATGTGCCAGTATGCCTGACTTCTAACTTTTGGTTTTGAAGATCAGTATTCTTTTTCTTTTTTTTCCATTTTTTTTTAAAGAAAGAGTGAGAGAGACAGAGAGAGAGAATTTTAATATTTATTTTTTAGTTTTCGGCGGACACAACATCTTTGTTTGTATGTGGTGCTGAGGATTGAACCCAGGCCACTGCATGCCAGGCGAGCGCTCTACCGCTTGAGCCACATCCCCAGCTCCAGTATTATTTTTCTTTAAAAAAATGTGTACTTCTCAAAAAATAAAGTTCTACAGACCATTCTATATTTCTCCCAAGGTTAGTAGATAGTTTGTCTTAGGAATGTTTGGTTCTATTTTGGATTATAGCAGAATAAGTAAGAACTACTAAATTATAATGTAGAGCAGAGCACTGGAACCCAGAAATTTGAATTTAATCCTGTTCAACATTCTGTTATCTATGTGGTGTACAACTTTATATGAAAAGCCCATCATGATGTATGTACTAAATATTCATTGACAAAGTGGATAAAGTTAATATCCCATGTCTTCATTTCTTGAACTGTCAGAAGTGGTGGATCTTTAATATTGCTATGTGAATAAATGAGATAATGAATATAAATGAATCTGAAATCTGGACTGTCTGATGTTGAGTAGTCATTTTCTGGTAACCATAATTATGGTTGGTATCATTAAATTAAAAAAAATATTATTTGTGATTTGCCCAAGTAGTACTTAGAATAGAGGCAATAAGGAACAACAGAGGAGGATGCTATACTTCTCTGATAAATAGAATATGAGTTAATTACTGATATTTTGAGTTAATTGCTGATAACTCATGCTGAAATCATTCTTCATTCAAACCCTTCAAACATTTTTCATTTTGAAATCACTAGACTTCAGCACTAGTTAAGGTGCTGTTTATTTCTTGGCTAATATTTCAGTGCCATTATTTGTTGGATATGGGTTATATTCTTTGCTTTATACTAGATACTGGTGTTATAGTATTGAACTATGTTGTCAAGCTCCCTACCCGCAGGGGTCTCATTTCCTCCTGGGGAACACAAATTTGAAATCTGAGATCAACCATTTAAATGTAAAATTACAGAATGTACTAAGTAGTACCAGGGGCACAGTACACAATATGCTAGGACATAGTAAAGGTACAAGTAAAGGGGTTGTTTTAGCCCAAGAAGACATGGAAAAAGTGTAATGAAGTCTCTGTGCTATACCATGCTCCTTCCCTTTATACATTTAAATCGAAATTTTGACATTAAAATTTTAATTATTTTTCTGTTTTGTTACCTAACATTTACTTATGTCTTTATTTTGTACAAGATTTTTATATGGACATATGTGGTGCCTTTTTCATGAGTTTTCTTGTAATACTTGTTTATAAAATGGGATTCACTTTAAACTCAAACTGTATTTGAAAAAGAAATTTTATGTCCACCCTGTCAGATGGAGTGTTTTTACAATTTACTCACCAATAAAATTACTATGAATAAAGCAATTATTTTAATAGTTAAATATGTAAATGTTTATCAGTTCAGCTTTAAACATATTAAAAACAAACTTTCATTTTCTTAATTAAAGTAGCATGGTGAGTAGTCACTCTTTGCAGTAATAGCCTGGATGGTAGAGAATAACCCTAACCCTAAAAATGTTTTAGAATTTTCTTGACAGGTTTTTAAATCTGATTTAAAATATTAACATGAAGTTGTAGTTTCAGTTGAAGCATTTCCCTGTAATTTCGGAGTCCTATTAATGAATTAAAAATTGTGTAGGAAAGTGAATTGAATTAGAATTCCTTGTAATTGCCTTAATCTTTCTCTACATATAACTTGGCTTTTTACCTGAGTCAATTACTTTTTTCTCTCCATCAGTTTTTTTTTTTGTTTGTTTGTTTGTTTGACCAATAAAATGTTGATGATTCCTACCATCCCTTCCAGATTTTATTTTTAAAGTCTTTAAAATTGAGTAATAACATTGTCTGGAGTGAAAAACAAATCTACACTCTTGAGTAGGCCCTTCCCTTTTGTGTATTGTCTTGTCCCTCATCACCTGCATTGAGCAATTGGGCATCTGCTTAAATGAAGCCAGTGGATCAGTGGAGAATTAATAAGTATTTAGGGGATAGTTTTTTTTTTTTTTTTGGTTTTATTTTATTTTATTTTTTCCTGGGGAGCAGTCCTGTCAATATAGGAAAGAACCTGGTAGAACTCATACTGAGAGAAAGAGAAGTTCTATTACACCAGCTATTCCAGCTGAGCCAGTCCTTAGCTGACCAAATAGTAGAAATCTATCATGAGTGGGCCAATATGGTAACAGCAGAGGAACCTTCACTACCCCATGTACTTAGGAGAAACGATAAATCATTGTTTTAAATCACTAAGTTTTGGAATGGTTGGCATTCAAGAATGGCTCATAGAAGTAAATAATTACATACAAGTTTAGCAAAAAACCCTCAAATATTATTCAATCATATTAGAAAGGGCATTTAAAATATTGTTATTAATTTTTAAGCCATACAAACATAAGTTTTGAGGAAGCAATTAAAGTTCGTTAACATTTTCATTTTAACTCCCCAGGGAAACAGACTACAGAGGAAGATCAAAATTCAATAATATCTATTTAGCTAATGGCTTTTATTTAAGTCAGCATTAAAATTAATGTTCAAGATCATTATCCATGAACTTTCAGTACTGTTAGGAAATTTCACACGTTTAACATTCTTCTCAAAACTGTGAAAACTCATTAAAAAGTTTACTAAGCAATGGGAAGCTCCTTGAAGGAATAAGTAATTTATTTTACTCCTCTTTGGGTCTATTAATATAATGGCAAGCTAATTTGGGGTAGTTAGGAACTGTCACATAAAATAGTTGTATAATTTTAGACAAATCATGAAAATTTTAAGTCTCATATTCTACATCTAAGTAGTAACCAGAGGAAAACTGTACCACAAGGACATGCATGTGTATAATTTTATGAAACTTATAAATGTAAGTTCCTAAGGTCAAACGTTACTTTTGATAGTCACATAAATTATGGTTTTATCTGATTTTAGCATGATTATTTTTAACTAGATGAATATAATAATGTTATACAATTGCAAAACTTCTAGGCTCTATTTCTCTCATTCTTATTTTCTCACAAGTTTATTTGAAAAATTTGTGAAAATTGTGTACCTGCATGATGCACTCATTAGCTGTTAGCAGTAGAATACTGTACAGATTTTAGCTGCTTCTGATTTATATCATTAATGTAGTCAAACACATTTGTATCTTTCCGTAAATAACATATGCAGGAATTTTATTTATCCTTTCTAAGTACGCCTATAGTAATATATTGTGGAATGCTGAACTATGCTTTTCCAGCTTTTTTTTTCCAACAAAAATAAATTATGAAAGCCTTCTTTTCTTTGCATTCTTACTGCCTCTCTAAAATATTTAACCAAAAACTAAATCAATTTCAAATATATTTTAAATTCTAACTCACAATTATAAAACTATCAATAAATGTATAATATTAATATCAAATAATTTATTCGAGCACTTTCACGATAATTTTAGGGATTGGTTTTTCTCTGATAATGAGTTGATGCCTACATTGTAATTCCCACATAACTAGTACTTTTATAAGTGCTTTGCACATATTAATTTAGCCTTCAGAACAAACCTTGCATTAGGAAGTGAAGAAAAACTGAATTAACTTTTAGTGTCAGATGCTGATGTTCTTGCTGTATGAGTAGGGAAGATTTGAACATAGGTAAAGCAAAATTACCTTAAAATCTTACATTAGGGATCATAGAGATATATCAAAACTTATACACATACACACACATGCAAATGTTTATATCACTCTGCTTCAAGATAATATTACTTTCTAAGCAATTTATCAAGATTATCCAAAAATGACTCATACTTCTCAAATTCTTTGTCTATTTTTTTTACAACTATGGCCTAAGTAACTTATAAATGACACTCTATTTTCCAGGCCAAATGTACAATAAAATAAAAAATAAAAGATAAGTATAGGTGTTTAAGTGAGCCTGACTTTTTAAAATGTAAAAATTAGCAAGCCAAGCATTATGAATGTGTGCAGATATACAAACCAAATACACATATGTGTATGTAGCTATTTCCCACTGAGCCTTTGAAGTGTTTATTCAGATAGAATATGATAAAGGTGATATATTTAAATATGCACAGTTAAGCTTCATCTCCATGTGAAGTAATGTTAATAAATAAGCAATACATTTCTTATCTGTTTATTAAAAGAAATGTAGGATATATCATAGTTAAGGAAGTGCATGTAAGCTGTTTTCATAGATATTTTCTCCCATCAAAGGTCAGGCTTCTTAGTTTTTCACTCTTCCCACACAACTGTCATTCTTTTAGCCTATGCATTGTGACTGTTACTCAAACATCACAATATCACTTAAGTTAATGTGTTTTGTTTCTTTATTCTTTTCTTCAATTTCTACTTTGCCTTCTGACTAATAGGTAAATTGAGGAGTCAGAAGTCAGTTGAATCACTTTGTATTTTGAATAAACTATGTGATTTCAATAAAATTATTTAAAGTCTAAATAGTCATGCTTCTTTATATTCCAAACTGGGAAAACTTGAATGCCACTGGCAGGCCTATCTGCTTCAGATTGAGAAAAGTTAATGAAGCAAAAACAAGTATATTAAGTATAATATATAGGTCACCAGCCAATGACCCACTTCCAATAAAATCACATGATATTATCCTGGATCCAATTTCTCAATCTGCAGAGCACTGTTTCAGGAAAGCATCTCTCTATAATACTACAGGCATAAACAAGCACACTCTCTAATGGGTAGACCAAATGTCTGTTTGACCCATTACTATTAAATATTTATAAATTCATAATTTTCAAGTTTGTTACAAATGAAGAGTGACATCAATTTGCATTTCTTTTGGAGTTCTGGTTTTGCTGTCAGCAAAAACTGACTTGTGATACTTATTGGAAAGTTTTTTGTCAAAATGTCTTCAAAATAAACATAGGCTACCCACTACTTAAAAAATCAATGTTTAAATATTTACATAGTAAAGCATCAATAACAACAATTCATTTGAGACTATGCAGCATCCTGAATAATTCACTACAATTACAATATGAGATAAAAAGGAAAAAGGGCAGCAGCTAACCATTCTTGAATGACTTGTAAGTCAGATCCACCTGTCTTAGAATCAAAGAAGTATATCCACATTTTCATTTGTATGAGCATTTTGATGAGTAGATCCAGACATTCTTTTATCCAACAAGCCATTAGAGACTTTAATGCTTGTCTTTCTTTTCTCTATGACCTTTGTTTATTTGTCTCATTTATTAAAGCACTCTCAAATTCAAACTATACTACTTCTGTGAATATTTTATGAGTTTATTTAATTGTTTCTGAACACTTATTGTGTAAATGGCACAATATTTAGACACAATAAAAGAAAAAAATTTTAGAAAGCTTGACACCTTGTTTGGGCAATGAGACATGTGAAAACTAGTCAATTCCATGGCATTCTAGTGAATCAACGTGTCACCAACGTTGCCCCTTCCACATCTTCAACCTCTAAGGATCCTCAGGACCCACTTGTTTCAGAAACTTGGGGTGAGGCCACCTATTTCTCATCACTACTGATTACATGAATGTCCCTCTGCTTCTTTGTTACTTGTCCATAGAGGCTTGAAGTGCAGCGTTTTCTTGTTAGTTTTTTGGGGAAGTGGAGATAGATAGTAGTAGGGAGAAAATGAAAGCCCAGATTTTACAAATTAAAAAAAAAATGGTTTTGAAGTCTTTGTTCTAACCTCTTTTTAGGGATCACAGGCATATGTACATACATGTAAGCACACACAGAGTCACAACAAAAAACCAAGATTAAAATAAAAGAAACAGAAGGATACAGTGAACTCTATTTCTGCATAATTCTCATAAAAATTCTGTCTCTTTGGTGGACACAGGTATACGTAAAAAATAACCCCATACATAAGTAGCCCAAATAAGTCCAATACATGCTATAGAACAAGGTCAGAAAGATAAACACTCAAATAATTCAAATAACTATAACATAAGGGGAAATATTAAAATGCCAACATAGAAGGGGAGCAATTCTACTTGATTTGATCAGGGAAACATTCTAGGGGAGATGGCAGTTGACTCAGGATTTGACAGAGGAACACCTCAGTATTCTGACATGTGCTCCCCGCCGCCCTACAAAAAGGAAAAGGGAAGAGAAAGAAAATCTCAAAGCTCAATGCAATAGTCCAGTTAGGCAGGACACCAATGGAAGTACCTGTGTAGTCATATCTCAAAAGATACAACAACAACAAAAACAACTTAATGATTTTAGTCTTTTTTTTAATTGGTTGTTCAAAACATTACAAAGCTCTTGACATATCATATTTCATACATTAGATTCAAGTGGGTTATGAACTCCCATTTTACCCCAAATACAGATTGCAGAATCACATCCGTTACACATCCACATTTTTACATAATGCCATATTAGTGACTGTTGTATTCTGCTACCTTTCCTATCCTCAACTATCCCCCCTCCCCTCCCCTCCCATCTTCTCTCTCTACCCCATCTACTGTAATTCATTTCTCTCCTTGTTTATTTTCCCATTCCCCTCACAACCTCTTATATGTAATTTTGTATAACAATGAGGGTCTCCTTCCATTTCCATGCAATATCCCTTTTCTCTCCCTTTCCCTCCCACCTCATGTCTCTGTTTAATGTTAATCTTTTCCTCCTGCTCTTCCTCCCTGCTCTGTTCTTAGTTGCTCTCATTATATCAAAGAAGACATTTGGCACTTGTTTTTTAGGGATTGGCTAGCTTCACTTAGCATAATCTGCTCTAGTGCCATCCATTTCCCTGCAAATTCCATGATTTTGTCATTTTTTAGTGCTGCGTAATACTCCATGGTGTATAAATGCCAATTTTTTTATCCATTCATCTATTGATTTTAGTCTTTTCATGACAACATACAAATACAGTAAAAAATAAAATAGTTCTGAGTCAATTGGTAAGATTATCGAAGTGTTTTAGAATTATTAATATGATCAAAATTCCTCTGCCAAAACTCAAAGGCTAGTGTCACTCAGAATTTTATAATTTAAGTTATTGAGAAAACAACCTAAGTGAATCAATTCACAATTAACTTATATGTTGCTTTGGCTTATCGGAATCCCATCATCAATGGTAAATAGAAATAGACATTAGTTTAAGGATGCCCCTTAATTTGGTGCTCAGAAAATGTTAGTTTCACATTGGAGGAATTATGGGCTATGCAAGAACATAATAAGCACACATAAATAGCAAGGAACATGAGAACTTGTTAGATGCTGCATATTACTGCAGAAAAATTTCATAGGTAACATATGTTCAAAATTTCCAGGGAATATCCAGACAAAAATTGGAATAAAGTAGAATTGTATGATGCTTGGTATCATTTTAGTGTTTGAATAATGTTTTCATGAAAAGCAATACAGAGGACAACCCATATATAATTGTTTATAAAAAGATAAGAAGAGGTAACTAGAAGGAGTTGTACAAACCAGAAATTACCTCAGTGCTTTGGTACCTTTTTAGGAGAGACTGAGTATCACTTATAAATTGATTGCTAAACAGAAAATGTAAGGATCACACAACTTTATCCTTTGGATACATTGTCAAAATAGAGTATGTTGTCTGACCTGCTCTGCCATGACATTGTCAAGATAGTAGAAGAGATAGTAAGTAGTTAAAGTAATTAAGTAGTTGACCATTTGACCATAATCTGTGTTGTCTCCTTTTATTTATTTATTTTTTGTTTGTTTGGTACCAGGGATTTAACCCAGAGGCACTTAACCACTGAACCACATCCCTAGCCCATTTTTTTTTTTTTATGTTTCATTGTGAGACAGGATGACCCTAAATACTTATGGCCTCATTAAGTTGCTAAGGCTGTCCTTGAACTTGCAATCCTCCTGCCTTAGCCTTCAGAGTCTCTGAGATTACAGGTTGTGCTTTATTCTTAATGAACACACAGCTAAAGACACTTCACAGCCTTCTTGACAATATAGTATGGTGTTCACAAGATTGCATTTTAGCAAATAGAATGTAACTTCTAAATCTGGATATGTCTGGTCCCCTATTACTCCCAGACTTGCTGCTTAATACTTTTTTTCCTTTTTGCTCATCTTTTCAAGAGTATCACTTCACCTTATCAAATATGAGGAATGTTTTATAAGAATGGAAGGAAAATAAAGGAGAAATCCTAATGAGGTTATGAACAAAGTTATCACAGAATCAAAGCCAAATAATCTTATAATAATTTTAACAATCTTGCCTAAGTAGTGATTATCCTTCTGTAATAGCTACCCAACAAATAATTCTGAACATTTATGCAGAAAGCACTATGGATCAGAAAACCTAACTTGCCTGCTCATGTTAGGCATAATGGGATATAAATAGCCTTTTGATAACATTTTTTAAATGTATAAAAATATTCTCAGTTACAGAGTCTCAAACCAAGGAAAAGGGAAATTGTGTTTTATGTTCACAAAATAGTTTAGATTTTAATGTTAGTAATAATTCCAGTTGTCATTTTAGCAGCACAAGAACTCATTAACTTAATAAGGAAATTTCAACAGAAAAACATACCCCTTTTAACTCAGCAGTATTCCAATAAACTTAATTCACTAAAAATTAGCTGCTGTAATTTATAAGAACACTTATCAAGACAAATCACTTCTAGATGTAATTATCTCCATTTATTGAAAGTTATGGAAAAACTGTGAAGAAAACATTTTTTTAACTGAAGGAAACATGCTGGAGTGAATTAAGTCCTCAGCATAAGCACAAAACTACTAATATATTCATTATTGTCTTCAATCATTTTAATGCTATAACATTTGTTGCTTTTCTAATTTATTTGAATTATCTGTTTTATCTTGTACATTTATTTTTTTCATTTTACCCACATCTTCTTTCACCTAGATATTTTGTGCATATTTTAAATTCTTTTTCCATTTCATCACTGAATGCTAGTGTGTTTTCTTGCATAGATTAATTTACAAATTGTTGAATAGAGGAAAGAAACATTTACATTCTCTCTCTATATATATATTATATATATATTATTTTATATATATACTATATATATATTATTTTATATATATATATATATATATATATATATACTATATATATAATATATATGTAATCTAGAAATGTGTATCTTTCTATCTCTCTCTCTAAAATGTTAAAATATTTTAAAAAGATACTTAGTCCATTTGAACAGATGTATTTGAACAGATATATTTAAAAACAGAGACCCTAAATTTCATCTTAGCATTTCTACTCATTCATGGTGCATATGTGGTCTCTAAATCCTCACTGTACACAGTGGCCTAACATTTCTGCATGAATTAGCTCATTAATCTGCCTCCTGATCTCATCCCTCCCCGCCCCCCATCTGTGCTATACCATCTTCTTTAAAGTTCTTGATTACATAAAATTTGTTTGGTCTTTTCATTTTTTAGTATAAACTTATTTCTCTTCCTTGGACATTCTACATGCCTTGGACATTCATGTAAAGTTTTTAATGTCCAATTCTCATTGTTTAGGTCACTTTGCCTAAAATACAAACTTTGCACATATCACTTTGCATCCTGTTTTCTGCTTTTATTTTTATATTTTATTTTTTTAAATTTTTATCCATAGAGCTTATTTCTGATGGAAGTCATTTAACTTATGATATATACTTGTTATTTTGTTCACTAATTGTGTAGTTACAATATAATCAATTCAGACAACACTGTGACACTGTGTATAAGTGTTAAGAATTAACATATTATTGAAGTAGGAGAGTTAATATGTATTGTTGATTTGCTGTAAAACAAATGCCAGAGGTAGATATACATATTTGTATATGCTTGATGTGCATAAAAATATGGATTAATATATAGAAGTTAGTGAATATTAAATTATGACACTGAGCTTCAATGAATAAGGGATCAGTATTTGGTAAGAAAGTATATGAGAGTATGGTAATGCTCATGTCTTCAAAGCATGTTACTTTATAATATATTCATAAATTAATAAATTAGCTCAAAAATGTGTATATATAGTGTATATGTGTGTGTGTGTGAGAGAGAAACAAAGAGAGAGAATGGTCATATGAATAAGAGAGAAGGAGGAAAAAAATAAAGAGAGAATGGAAGGAAATGAGAACAAAAAGGAAAATAAGAGTTGACAGGGGAATTTGATAATTTAGGCAACCTAAAATAATGCAAACACCCTGATTTTGAAGTAAGAATACCAAGTTTCAGTTCCTATCTGACAGTTACCAGCTATGAGATAGGAAGCTTGTGGCTCATTCTCATTTCATTGACAGTACTTTCTTATACTAGACTCAGACCTACAGCAAACATCAATGAGTGTCTCATTTATTATTCAAGAAACCTGCATTTTACAAAAGAATTTCTAAAATGTGTTTGTAAATAAATTATGAATTATCATTTTCATTATGTTCCATTAAGTGTTGGTGAATCAACCAGAATTTGTGAAGTTGAGGAACATCTTAAGGGAACTAAAATAAATCATTTTTATTTAATTATAAAGTTGCTGACATGAATAAGCTTTTCCGTGTTAGCTAAATGTCAAACTAAACGGGGTGGTTTATAATCATTTCATGATATATAAACACTTTTATGCCAAGTGACAAACAAGATGCTTTATTGTACATTGAATGCTAGCTCATCTATGAAGCAGAGAAACTAAAATAGGAAACACATTAGCATCATCATAGCGACTGCCTTGTGGTGGTTAAAAAATATATGGGGGAGTTTATGAGTGTCATCTAGAGCTTCTACTCTTTCAAACTCATCACATTGGGTATGTTTTATGGCTAGCTTAAAAATGAAAAAGGGATCTGAAAGGAAAAATACAGTGTGTTTTATGTTATCAATATGAAGATTGATTTTATACCACTTTCATAATCATTTCAGATTATTTTGGATGTTTATCACAAAATATATATTTCTTAATAATAGCATAATATATGTGTTGGCGTAACTACAGCCATCTTCCTTTTCCCACCCCCATTTTAAGAATACTGTTCTTATTCTCAAGAGATAGAGACTTGCGGGTCTTTGTTCTCTCCTTGAAAGATTAAAAAGTTGCTCTTCTTTGTTCTCAAGAAACAGTAACTTGCCTTCCACAAAAATCAGACGATACTTGCTATGCTGGGATCAAGGGCTAAACTGGCCCCATGATTGTGGCCTATAGAGGTAATATTCCAGGGGGAGTTGCTGCTGCTCTTCCTCTCCTGCTCTCCCTAGCTGGCTGCTGCTTTCTCTCTCTGGGAGGAACAGCCTGTCAGGGGCCTGACAATAAACCTGCTAATGCCTCTTCCCTTGGAGTGTGCCTGTGTGATCAGTCTTGTGCCGCTTTTCTTTCATTATGACATCAAATTTTAAGTAAAGAAGAGAAGCATCTTAGTAATATATAGCAATCAATTCACCTAGAATTCTCACACCATCGGTTGCTAGCTATGTGACTTTAAAGAAAGTCACATATATTTAAAATTGAAGATCATCAAAATATATCTGGCATAATTTGGTTGACTGTTCTTTGCCATTGAAATACTAGATCATTGGGTCTACATAGCTTTTTTTAAATTTTCAATTATTTACTATAAGTATTGGTAAAAATCTTTGGTGAAGGAACTTGGGCGTTCACATTTAATGGAATGAACTGGAGGGAACTGGAGGGAACAGCTGGCTCTAGGTAATCTAACCCCAGGGGTCAGACCAGGGCTAAAGATTCATATGTAGAGGTCTTCAGTAAATCGATGGAATTAATCCACAGAAGTGATTACACACAGAGATGAAAAGACCCAAGATGAAGCCTTCAGGGACACAGACATCTGCATGTTGAGTAGGTGAAGGAGATCCTGCATGCAAAAAAGAGGAGTGAGGGGAAGAGGAAGAAAAGTGAGTGTGAGGGGCCAAGGGGCCTGCTATGAGAGTTATTGTGAGGAGGTAATGAAATGTTGAATTTGAGAGTATTTTATAAACATAATGTAAAGGAAATTATTAGATAACCAAGGGTCAGACCAGAAATAATCTGAGATGATAGTAAAGTTTTTTGGATAACAATCAGATGAATTAACCCAACATGATAACGTTTGTTGATGATGAATGCAATCTTGAGAAGAGAATGAATCACTAGAAAGAATGGTTACAAGGTAAGAAAACTACCTTAGTGGAACATTCTGAGCAAATGATTTGAAATGACTAAGAATGAAAAAGGTTTCCAAGATGTGAGAAAACTAATTAGATGACAGGACATTAAGCAGACACAATCTCATTGTGAATTTCAGCACAGGTAATTTAATCTCTTTGGTTATTTATTTATTAGTGGGTTTAATAGGAATTATTATAGCACCTATCTCTCAGGACTTTCTGTACAGGTAATTAGGGTCTTGTTTGTAATGTGCTTATCATAACACCCTACACTCTGTAGTCATTAGCATTGCTACCACTACTACACTCAACTAGGACTCAAGTGAGCTGTTGCTACCTCTAAACAATCTCTTCTTACTCCTTTACAACAGTAAGATTTTTGCTTGGTTGTTACAAAAGGAGTTCATGAATTTGTAGGATTCTATGACCTTGGAGAACATGCTCAACTCTGAAATGTCTGTTAAAATTTCATGAAATCGGAGTCATTTTAAAGTTAAATATCACCCTTTCCTAATAACTATAAAATCTTGCATTGCAATTCTGAATACTTCTATGACAGAGACAGATTTTCTATTTGCAAGTGTTGTCTCAGACACATCTTCATATATAATTTAATGACCCATGTGCATGTGCCATAAATATGAGACTACATAGATGACTACCTTATTCAGGCTTTTTCATATATATTATTCTCCAATAAAGGAATTCAGAGCGACATCTGTAGAAATAGCATAAGTTTGGACACATATAGACTGGTTTCATTTTCAAGTATGACATAGTATCAGTTATACACTATAGATATGTTATTTGACCTGAGACTTCAATGATTTCTTTGTTCATCCGAGTGACTAATGCTCACCTAGTTATTTACTATTCTCACTTTTTCCAGCCTTATGTAGAGTGAAGTGGATTCACATGACTAGAAGTGGGCAAAGCATTGCAACTGAAGAGACATCCATCATTTCTAGGCTGATGCAGAGAGGGAGCAGTTGTGAGCTTTAGTATGAAGCTTCTGCATATTCTCTCTGTGTTGCTACTTGTGAGCAGGATCTCTGTTGAGATAGCAAAGCTGCAAAATCCCAGAAGACTTACTATATGAATCCTCATGGCAAACATGTGATAGGTCACCTAGATAGTAGCAGAATATTCTTGAGAAAGAAACTTAGTAAAATTATTAGTAAGTGACTGATATTTGGAGATTGTTAGGAAAGCTATGGTAACTTGACAAATGTACTTCTCAACTACAGAAAGATGACAGTTTTGTTGGGTTCTTATAAATATGGAGACAAGGTACATGAATAATCTATTAAAACGAGTGTGTGTTCAAAATGGTAATTATGATATCGTTAGTAAAAAGTAAATATTTTCCACTCATGTCAGAACTGTCAAACTACTTTTTCTATGATGAAAGGAAGAATATATTTGCCCTTCCAATATTCATAGAGAAATATTCTATTTTATGAGCATCATTCAGACTATAAAATGTGGCATTGATCCTAAAAGGGAATCCAGAATTATGCATTGTAAATTTGTCCAGACTTAAGCCATATCATTTTCAAGCATTTTGACTAAATGGTTAAGATTAATTTCTATAAATTATATTTCCTGTTGTCCTAAAAACTGAATATAAGATTAAATCTTAAGTAATGCCCTCAATTATGGTCTTGGCTGAGAAATTGAGGAGTATGCTGTTCATTCTCATTAAGAATTTTTTTCCTTGAATTGTCAAAACATAATGCCTAGTATAAATAGGATCTTTCTAAATATGTACACCATATCCACAGCAATTTGGGAGCACCTGTTATATGGGAACAAGCTTTTGAAAATGAGTAATAAAAACAAACACAGCTGTTAAAGTCAAGTTGCAATCTTTCTACAGTTACTATTAGTCAATTTCAAAAGTTCCTGTGGTCAAGAAGTGGTTTAAAATGTTTCTTATTAGAAAAGCTGTGTGTCTTTTGTTGGAATGAACTTGACTTGTTGTTTAACACAGACTTCAAAAAGTGTGAGGACACTTGGATTATGGTAACGACTTCTGAGTATAGCAAAGAAAATTAAAAACTATGCACTTTACTTTCTGTTTCATAGCAGCAGAGGAAATTGTTTAAATGATTTAGATTTACCTGCAATATACAGTATAATGTTGTACACTGTTTCATAAAGCAAAGCCTCTCAAATCTTGACTCACTAAAGTAGATTTACTATGCTAACTTGAGCACGGAGTATTGCCAGTTTCCACACATAATTTTAGAAATGGCAAAATATTTCCAAAAGAATAAATGGCATCTACTTCTTATTCAAAAACATGCTGGATGACAAATAGAACACTGACATTGCATCGAAATATATTTTTCAACTTTTCCCAACATTGAACAGGAAATCAAGGCTGCTGTGAAAATGTATCATCACATACCCCTAATCCTTTGTTCAACCACTTTTTTTAATGGGGCAATTAAATAGTAAAATAAATTGGGACCACCTGTCTCTTGGCCTCCAATTGTCTCTGGACCAGAAACTATAATTCTTATGATAGGCACGATACTAAGTACATTGTGTTAGTGAATATATAACAAACAATGGTAACGATGACAGCATCTTCTAACAAGTTTTGTTTGATCTGCTTTTTTGCTTTCTGAAACAAAGGGGCTTTCATTTCTTTGAGCCCTATAGAACACAGTAAAACACCACCTGTTTTAGGTAAGTAGCAAAGCAGCAGCATTCCCGTGCCATCAAACATAGGGGGATTTATAATTATTGTTCAGATTTCAATTCCCTCCTTTAAAAGTTACTTTATGAAACCATCTGTTCCGTAAATCACATCTGTTAGCCTCATCAAGTCTCCTGCATTGATGGAACTGGCTTCATACACTTTTCTGGTCTTAAGAATTATGCAAGTTAGAAAAATGCTTTCTCAGGGCATTGAATAATACTGTGTTTTTCTATCTAATAATGGTATTCACTGGAGGTCAGAAGTTAGGCTTGATGACTTCAGCTATATTTTAATTAAATATCATCAGGCACAAATAAGTTAAACATGAGACTGTTCATCATGTAGTGAATCAAAAGGAAAAAAAATCTTTAATATTGAGCATATCATTAGAGATATGAATATAAACTGAACTACTTTAAATGGTATGATTACAATGAAAACAAATTCTAAAAGTCAAATTGTAAGTCACACACACAAACAAAGACACACACACACATTAACATACACACACACACTTTCTATTTCTTAAACAAAAGAAAAATTGCATTTACAGTCTTTCTTCTGTTCCTTCTGATTACAGTCAATCATTAGCAAAATTATTTATTGTTTCAATACCTTTTCTGATCCTTCCCTTCGCTTTCTTGTCCTAAACAAATTCTGGTTCTCCCATAGGACATCACTTCTCTTGTTGGGCTTTCAAGGGATGATATCTTCCTCCTACCTTGAGTTCACTAGCTGGGAGGTGAGGTATAGTCCTCTTTACTCCAAATTGCTACTTCTACAACTTTTGCCTTCTATCTTCTCTAAAACATCTCAGCTTTGAAGATCTGACCATCAATCCATAAAGTATACTAAACCTTTGCCTGCTAGTCATCTATTCCTGATTTTGCCAACCAAATTTGCTTACATTTCCCATGTTTTTCCAATATAAGTGATTGACACTTTTTAAAAACTTTTTCAGAACAATAACCTTTGGAAATCCTCAGCTTTCCTGTTTCTCACACCCCACATCATACTGCTTATCACCTCCACCACCATCACCTTGGTGCAGTCACAGTCCCTTTTTACCTGCTTATTGCAATGAATCCTCATCATGCTCTTCTGCCTTCTTAGCATCCCTCTAGGATATACTTCCCCTGCTGCAGCCACAGTGAAACTTCATAAATCTGCACCACAGCATGTCTTTTTTTCTGGTTAAACACTCGCAGGGGTAGGGGCTTTAATCTCATTTTAAACCAAAAATCTTTAAATAGTTCTATAAGGCCTTATGTGACATGATTCTAACTACCTGTCACCACCTAAGTCCAAGTCATAACTTCATTGCTCTACATTGACCAAAACAGAATCTCCATTTTAAAAAGATCAGCAGTAAATTCATGTGTATTTTAAAGTTTGAGGAGAGAGGATGTATTGCTAAGACCAGAACAAAAGCAAATGTAAACTAAGAGGTTTGATTTCACCTATTGAAATTTACCTTCCCCTACTACTTTGTTAGATAAGTTGCCTTAGAAAATATGAAAATGTAAGCACTTTCTCCATCCATTTGAATCTATATAAATTTTCTTAGAAATTAAATAAGACTTTGGACAACTTTAGGAAAGAGGAATGAATGTTTGTTGGAAGACCTGGGAGCCATCTCTTTGAAATGCAAGCATCAAGGAAGGTAGCACTCCAATCTCCCAGCTTCCCTGGGAGGGTAGAAGCCTAATTTCCTTGGCCACCTTGCTCCATGTCCCAAAACTAACTTCTGTCATAAAGATGAATTTGGTTTTCCTCTGGATAAAGCCAATTATCTAACACTGATAGCCAACCCAATTACCAGGTAAAGTTAAGATGAGCTATGCTTGACAAATGGTGCTGTCACATCCTCTTGTGGAGTAGTTACTGTTCATCTTGAAAACACGGGTAATGTAATGACATGTTTCTGCTTGGTTACAGGAAAGGGTAAAATGTCTCCCTGTCTTTGCAGTCTTTTAATAGATTGCTTGTGATAGTGTCGCATTCCACTTCCATGTTTATTCATTAATAAAAGCATTTTCTTTCTCTGAAACCTCTCAAGAGAGGAATCTGGGTTGGGAGATTTTGTCTTTAAAATAATTTCCCCAATATTTGCAAATCCAGCCTTGGAAATTGCCGGGGGTGTATTCATTTGTCTACAAAAATCTAAAACTTGCCCATAATTCACACCACTCAGCCATGCTGGCTATCTTCAAATTTTTTAAATGTTTCAAACATTTATACTGCTGTTCTCTCTGCCTGAGTCTCCTTTAGGAAAATTGTCAACTTATCAAAGATTTCTTCATTGTTCTATTTATGAAACTTTGTTATTCTTTTTGCTTCTAAAAAATCTAAAACAAGTCTATTTTTTTTTTCTTATCTACTGGAATTTAAACTGAGTTAGTACAGAAATTTTTTAATTTTGTTCCTATCATTATTCCAGTACATATAATAGTTTCCTTTATATAAGTACATAATGAATATTTGTAGACTAAATCAGTCAGTTGTCATTCACTCGAATATGTTAATGATTCTAATCAAGTGCTTAAAAATATTTAGTCTTTCACTTCAAAAATAAAACTATCAAAGCAATTAACCTAGGTATCCTATTACAGTGATTTCAATGACTGCCACTATTTAAATTATTACAGCAGAGTAAAATATTAGAAATAAATTAAATTTCTTTCTTGTTCTCCTTTCAAATTTCTGTTCATGGTTCTTCCCTTTGTCTCCTTTCTTACTCTGGAATTCCACCTCCCACTGACTTGATTGCTCTGATGACCTCAATCAAAAGGCAATTACCTAGTGAGGGTGGAAGGTAATTATTCCTATCAAGTAGAGATTGAACACACCTGAATAGACAGCTGCAGTTCTTTTCAGGATGACATTATTACTACAAAATTTGACTCTGAAAATTTGTCATGCATGTAAAATCTATGATAAGTTGTTAGTTTATTTGCAAGGCTTATATGACAACTATTTTGCTTTTCCACTTAAAGCCACATTTCTAACAGGCAATGTAAATAAGGCAGTGAATTGCATTTGAGGAAACTAGAAGTTTGCCTCAAATTTCTAAATTAAACTTACAAAGCAAAGAGCATCCTGAGATAGTTTTGCTTGACTAAGAAAATCTTATAGATATTACTTCCAAATATGTATTTGTTAATCTCATAGAGTTCTGAAGATGCAGTGCATTAAAAATTGGGGAAAGTGGAAAAATTCAGAAATGAGGAAAATCAGTCATGAAATGGAAAATTATTTTTATATGTCAAAATTGAGAAGTCAAAGTCATGCAGCATTGGGCACATTATTTACACCTCTGAACATACTAGATTTTTCTTTATACAAAACTAGTTCCATTTGAAGGGTTTCTAAGATAAAGAGAGAATATGACTGCTCCTATTTCCTTCAACAAGGATGAAAGTCCACTCACCTCTTTCCTAGTTCCCTGGATAGCCTCTTTAATGTGAAGTCATTGAAATCCTGTCAAAATTCTTAACTATGAAAAAGTATGTCCTATTTATTCATTCATTTAATCTTAGTGTCATATAAGGTCTGTAAAAGGATATGAGGTATTTTGTTCACCTCTATTCACAGTGTGTAAAACAGTGCCCAAAACAAGTAGGGATTCCATAACTTTTATTAGGTAAATATTCAATCAATAATAAGGATTATTTAATATTTAATATTATTAAATATTAATAATGCCTTCACTATTTATTACCTATTAAATATTATTTAATATTTAATAGGTAAATATTCAATGAATAATAATAATTCACCTTTAATATAAAATAACATTCTTCCTAGCCAGGCACATTGGTTCATGCTTGTAATCCTAGTAGCTCTGGAGGCTGAGACAGGAGGATCACAAGTTCAAAGCCAGCCTCAGTAACTTAGGCCCTAAGCAATTCAGCAAGTCTGTCTATCTATCTATCTATCTATCTATCTATCTATCTATCTATCTATCTAATCTATCTATCTTTCTCAAGATGTGGCTTAATGGTTAAGCACCCCTGAGTTCAATCTCTGGTACACACAAAAAATTCTTCCTATATAAATTTGAGTTCCTGTTTTGATGGAAAGATGCAATTATAATTTTCAGGCAATAAGGGAGGGAGGGAGGAGAAAATGAAAAGAGTATACAGAAAAGGGGTCCTATTGAAGCTGCTTCCCCTATCTGTACTTCCACAACTCTGCAACTGGGGAGCAGAGCTGCCTTTTGATGGATGACAGATGGCAGGAATACTGAGATGCACAGGGCCCTGTCTTCATGAGGACTAAATTCACTATGGAATGGGAAATGCCACTAGAATTTCATTTCATCCAAACAGAGAAAGATCTATCATGCCAACAGTTACCTGTTAAACAGCAGGTTCCTTTACACTGCCTATCACTGAATGGTTTCAATGCATCAGACATTCAAAGAAGTACTCTTTCATCATTATTTTATGTAATACCTTTCACAACTCAATTATGTAAGTACTCCTGCTCTTCCTCTCAGAAAAGGATTCTGAGGCTCAGGGGTGTTCTACATGTTTTTTTCAAGTTCCAATTGGATGAGAATTTGAGCTCTAGAAACTTGTAGTTTTGATGACAACACTAGTACATTTTTGTTTGTTTTGTGAGTATGGCATCATGCATGTAAATTCTTACTATTTATCATCATTAACACTTAGATGCATTGTTTTTTGCTTTAAGTTAAATTTTTAAAATCAAAATGTTTGCACATATATTTAATTAGTATTTGTTTACATTGTAATATACAGTTAAAACATCCATTTGGGAACATCATTTTCATATTTTTTACTTGATTTTTTTCTACTATTCATTGCAGTATTTTTCTGTTAAAGGAGACAGAATGGCTGGTTGTGCACTAAGAAGGCATTTGGATAATACTAGTCAATAAAGCCATGATTTTGCAGCCTCACATCCAGAGAATTTATTATACAGTGCACTGTACAAAATCACCCCAACCACCTTTCAACACTAGAAATACCTGACTGTAGCACTTATCTTGTTTTATTTTAATTATTTGTCTCTCTCTTCAGAGTGTGTTGCAGGCAAAGCCTCCATCTTGTTTAATACCATATATCTGGTGAAGATCACCATGCTTGGTGTGTAGTGTTTGTTAAATATTCATGAACAAATATAATTAATTAATAGGACACTATGAGTTATACAGTTATTCACTGGGGTATAAAACAATTAGAATTAATGCAAGAATCAAAGGGTAGATCACAATGGAAAGATTTGGAAAGAAAAACTGCCAACCTGTTGCCAAGTTCAATTTCCCAAAAAAACTTATATTACTTCCTTCAGACCCCAGACCACACACCAACTAGGGAACCTAATCTACTAAGTAAAAGATCCTATTTTAAAACTGGGCATGATATATTCTATTCATTAGCTACAGTCCATATAACTCTGTCTTAGTATTGTCCCTAATTTCATTGCTGTCAGCTTCTGTATTTAACATTTCCAGCCCTAATAAGCTAAAACAACCAATTAGCCCTTCATGGCACAGCATGGTTTCAACATTTATTTGGTGTTTGTTAGAGGATAAAAGCAGAAGCAACCACTTAACCCAGAAATAAAGAATTACAACAATTTGTAAAACAACAACAAAAAAATGTAATGATATAAAATGAACATTTCAAACTTCTGAGGAATTGTTTGTTTTGTTATCCTTTCAGCATATCAACAGTCATATCCCAAGCTCTAGAAAATGAAGGAGGCCACAAAATAGAGTAATATGATCCATGCATATCTCCAGAGGGTGCAATTTACACCCATTGCAGTTTAAATAGCATCCCTGGGACTATGCAAGGCAGCTGCTGTGACACAGGTGATGGAGGCAGAATTTCTGCCCTCTGAAAAACAGAAATGCGGATGTGGGAATAAAATTTTTACTTGGAACTAACTTTATAGTAGACACTGTGTTATATGGACAGCTGATGTTCTTTATTGTTCATGACCACATTTTATAGTTTAGGTCTCCTCATATTGAAAAGCAGAAGTAAATGTTCATAGCTAAGTGGCAAAGTATTAACTTTCATGATTTGTCTGCCTACAAAGCTTAAACTTTTCCACAATTCATATTAGTAATTCTGCAATGATTAGAAAGCATGCATGTTATGGTGTAGGACATAGACTTTAGTTGGAGGCAATAAGAAGACTTAAGGAGTTTTATTCAGAATCATGACATAATAGATATTTTAGAAAATCAC
This sequence comes from Marmota marmota marmota, assembly GCF_001458135.2. Classification (NCBI taxonomy): domain Eukaryota; kingdom Metazoa; phylum Chordata; class Mammalia; order Rodentia; family Sciuridae; genus Marmota; species Marmota marmota. Next base: position 22,945,859 of record NW_026000242.1, read on the forward strand.
CTGGCAAGAGTACATAGATCAGATATTGTGTGGAAGTTACTGTAAAGGCAACAGTCAATTATATGAAAGCCTTGGGAAGAAAGAAACCCCAATCCATTCTTTCTAATGGTAGTTGAGTTGATTTCCTAAATGAAGTGCATCGGACTAGTTTCAATAACCAGGAATCATTTGTGCCAAAATATTTCCGTAAGAAAATTAATTTTAGCTGATGACCAAATAATCCAAAAATGGAAAATTCAGGGGTGATAAATAAAGAAAAAAAGTGGAAGTCCATAAATGTTTAAGCATTAGGAGTGTTTTCAACCTGCAAAGATGTTGAATACCAGGAAAAGGACTGTTCCATCCTTCCCAAGGATCTTCAGCATGGATCCTTTTACCTGGACCCAAAAAATACTAAGGAGGACCTTCTTGGCATGCATTGTAAGATCTGTATTTTAGGAGATAATTGGAAGAAGAAAATACTTAGAAAATATTTCATAGTAACTTTTTAAAAATTGTGTGAAGAATTACGGTATGTAAATGGTCATTTGTATCCATAGCGGATAGATGTTTGCAATATCAATACACCTTTAGACACCACAGAAAAAAAATTGACAACTTGAGAGCTTTTTACATAATTACTCTTTCCAGGTCTTTAGTGGCTTGATGTTAACTGGAGTTTGATTATCTTTTCCTGCCCACAGGTCTAGTTAAACAACACAAGGCATAAGCCAAAACACATTCTCTGTACAATTTCTTTTCCAAGTAGAGTAAGACCAACTCCACATATTTTTTTAAAGTAATTTTAAGACTGATTTTTTAAAAAAATTCTTTCCCATTCAGAAACTAAAAATGATTTATTTCTAGTAATGTGGTCTTTCCAATAGAATTCTCTCAATATTATTCTTTAGTATTCTGGTTGAAGTCATATAGAAAGTGTAATCTTGGATTAACCTTTGCAAGATTGACTTTTCTAGCAGTTTTGTAACCAGTAGGAACACAAGAGCAGAGCATTATATACTTTAAAAACCTTGTACAGTTTAATCTTTAAATTGCTTCTGTGACCAAAGCTATATTTTCACAAATATAAAAAAAGTAGCCTAAATCAGCATAATGTAAAGTTTTTGAGTTACTTCTCAGAGATCACTGTTCAAACAAGGAAGTTTTCTACTATTAAAACATCTTATTGCCCCCAGTGATTCAAATTATCAAAATAATAATAACATCTATTAAGTCTACAATACCTACGGATCATTTTAGTATTCAAAGAATATGAATTAATTTGTATTTGTTAAAGATTAAAAGTGTAAAAATTGAAGTTCTATTAGTGATGCCATGAATTTGAAAGTGACTAGAAATGAAGAATTACTGCCTTCAAAGTATTTATAACTGAATGTATATTAGATTGCTCAACTCAGCCTTTTGTTTTCTTGATAATAATAAAACTTAATATAAAATGATAGAGACAATTGAGTACTTCAACTCAACACAGCAAAAATAATAATGTCCATTAAGATACTCTACAAATAAAATAAACTTAGATCTTTAATGAAATATTTTATGCATTTCTAGCAAAATCAGAACATTAACACTAAGTTGACTGCATATTATAGATAGTATTTTGTTGGACACTAAAGGTAGATTGACACTTTCACCTGTATCCTTATTTAATTTCTTCCTTTGGATAACCATTGTCAATAATAATTAGTGTACTCTTGATAAACAAGGTTTTCCAACTAAAACAATATAATTTTTGAAACATCAAAAATACTTAGCACCGGGGCTGGGGATGTGGCTCAAGTGGTAGCGCGCTCGCCTGGCATGCGTGCGGCCGGTGTTCGATCCTCAGCACCACATACAAACAAAAATGTTGTGTCTGTCGAAAACTAAAAAATAAATATTAAAAATTCTCTCTCTCTCTCTCTCTCTCTCTCTCTCTCTCTCTCTTTAAAAAAAAACTTAGCACTTTTTTGGCTTGGTTTATATCTTTGAAAGTCAGCCTACATTTGTGGTTAGACTCTACTTTGCATACATAAACAAGTCAGTTTTTGCCTCTTGATATCTAGGACCTCGATCAGATACTTTGAATAAAATGTAGCAAGTTCAATATAGGAGTAGTATTAGAATGTTCCTTTTTCATGCAATGAAAATTACCAGTATGTTGGTAAAAAGTAATCAAAAGTCAAAGCCCTAATGTGTAGTATTTGCCAGTGTCCATGGTATAAGTGTTCCCACCATGGCTTCAGAACACCAGCAGATGACCCTGCTGAGTTGGGAAGACATAAACATAAAAATGGGAAATCAGACTGATATGTACCAATAACAACATCTTTGTGATGATCTATATGACCTGATTTTGTTTTAATGAGCTGAAGTTTTTGAAATAAATAAACATTGACCAAATCCAAACAGGATTGACTTTTTTTTAGTTTAGGCAAGTCACTTGACTTCTGTGGACTTTCATTTCCTACTTTATAATATTCTATTGATATCCTTATAAAACTATAGAGTATTATACATTTATTTAACTCATGATAATAGAAAGAGCTGTTTACACAATGATTTTTTTAACTACTTCATGTTTTGGTGGTGCTAGTTATCACAGAATCTATCTTTACCCAGGCCTTGTTGACATAATCCATGAGAACAAATATTTGTTGAATTATAATATTGTTGTCAACTTTAATTGAGGCTTATAAAGAAACAAGATAGTTGTCATCTATAACATTAAGCCAAAGGGAATTAAAATACATAGACAATACCATCTTCTGTTTCCCTTTACTGTTAAGATAAATTAAATATTCTTACCCTGAGTAGCCCTTTGATTGCCTACCATCCTCTCCTCTGTCCTCATTTCAGACAAAAAGGTTTGGTTCCCATATCTCAAGAATAGCAAGAACCTATAAGGGCACAGTGGTGCACACCTGTAACCCCAGTGACTTGGGAGGCTGAGGCAGGAGGATCATGAGTTCAAAGCCAGCCTCAGAAACTTATCAAGTCCCTGAGCAACTTAGGGAGACCCTGACTCAAAAAAAAATAAAAAATAAAAAAGGGTTAGGGATGTGGCTTAGTGGTCAAGCATCCCTAGGTTTAATCGTCGGTACAAAAATAAATAAATATATATATATATATATATATATATATATATATATATATATAAATGATTCCAGATTCAGAGATTGGGGCCCTCTTCCCTCTTCTTCAAATGCTTGTCAGAAGACATATGCATATGTTAATTCATTCTTTCCATACTTCAGCACTCTGCTCAAATGGCATCTTAATAGAGAAAAACTCTCTAAGCACCCCTCCCACCTTTCTGCCCTGTGGATCTTCCTAATTTACCTCTGCTTTTCCTGACTATACTATATGCCATACATATATGTACTTCTTCATTGATGGACTTTTTTGTAAGTCCAGTATTTTTGTTTTTCTGTACTTACAGGTTGCAGTGCTTAGAAGAGTTTCTGGTACTCCATAGGCATTTATAAAATGAATATGCATGTTTACACACACACACACACACACACAAACCCTTTGTGTGGGGCAGAGGAAGAGCATCACTGGCATGCACTCAATTGAAATTTAGATTGAGTGTATTCACACTGTGACAACAATACTCCAATATAAATATAATTCTTTTATTATTCTCTCAGTGTTTGTTCAGCTGGAGCTAATATATTATAAGGCATAACTGGACAGAAAGATAATATATAACAGCTTTCCTGTCCATGGTGGTTAGCAGAGAAGAGGAAGAATCTCTCTTCAAATATCAACTAATTAACACTGACATACTTGAGATCACTAAAGCTCCTTTTTCTTTTGTATCTATTTGTTGAGTAAACAGAAGATCTAGTTATTTGTATTAATTTTTTTTTCTAGCTTAACAGCCTGGTTTTTGGCTGTCATAAGTAGATTTGTGAAAGATGTGTTGACATTTAATTTATGCATAAGCAAAAATCAATTTATTCTAGACAGAAAGCATTGGTTTTTGGCAAGATAGTTGAGATTATAAATATAAGGGTTTTTTCCTTGCAAATGGAGAAGACTTGCCATGTTACTTTTGTAAACTTTAAGAAATATTTTATGAGACCCATGGATTGTACAGTTTTGTCAGTACAATAAAGACTTAACAGAAAAAATCTGCAGTTCAGAATAGGATTACTAACATTTTATTCCTGCTAAATATCCTAGTAAAAACCTGCTATATTATCAGTTTTAATTTGCCTGGGATATCTGCAAATAAGTTCCTTGCTTCTGGGTTTGTTTTCTGCTGGGCATTAATCTTCTTCTTCCTTGTTCTCTTTAAAGTTGAACCTTCTCTATTAACATTTGACTCCAAGTATTTTCTTCAGGCTTCTTTGATATAGATTAATTTGTCTGTTTAGAAATAGCAGAGGCATATGCTGCTCTGACTCTGAGTTCCCACTTATTTAAAGAGTGAAATAAACTTAACAAGGTTCGTACAGATAAACTTTGCCATTGGTTTTAGAATCCATCACTGCTGCAGTTCATAATAAAGCCATGAAGTCAAGGGTGCAATTGGTTGGTGGCATCTGCTTGCTGATTTACTTTGAGTCATAAAACAAATTAGTTGTACTCTGCTTTGATTATATGTTGATAATCTTCTAACTCAAATTTCAATTTAATGATTCATCTATTTAAAAAGGGGGGAAAACCACCTAAAACCTGGGTTAAAATAGTTTCCCAATATCAATAACTCTATAAATAAAAAAAAAAAACTGGAACATAATGCAGTCCAATATTATAGTGAAGAGCTATGACTGAGTTTGAAATCCTCTGACACAGTAAGAGTGGGAATTTTGTTTGGCTCTTCCAAGGGTCAGTTTCCTCTTCCATAAAATGGTATTAAATTGGCATGCTTCAGGGGCTGGAGTTTTATCTCAGCAGTAGAGGACTCACCTAACAAGTGGGAGGCTCTGGGTTTGATCCTCAGCACCACATAAAAATAAATAAATAAAATAAAGATATTGTGTCCAACTACAATTAAAAAGTAAATATTTTAAAAATGGCATGTTTCAGGAGCCAATGTGAAGATCAGATGAAATAATTATGAATAATTACTAGCACATAGTACTGTATATAACAGGTATAATGAAGGTGGTTATTGGAGTAGGTATGTGATAAAATGGTGAAATTGATTACATTGCTAAATACCATTCATTGTTGAAACAGTTTCTAGAATTAGCTATTAAAGACTCAAAAACAATCTATAAATGAGTAGTTCCCAGGTACCATATGCACACATACACACACACCCCACAAACATTCCCTAGAATTGATACAGTAGGCTCTGTTATAAAGAACATATTTGATACATGTCAGATGGCATTTTGAGGTCAGAAATCATCTATCCATCACTGTTCTTCCTCTTCTTTACTAATGCACAGAACAGAGCCTTAACATAGTATAATTATACTACAATGTTTTAAAATGTCTGAAAAATTATGCAATTTTTCCTTCTTAAGAAGGTACAAAGTATTATCTTTCTTCTCTATAAAATCATAAAGGAAAGTCATACATCTGTGTGACATTTTAATACAAAATAATTTGAAGTAATTTATATAATAATATTTAAAAGCCTCATTTCCCCAGTAATTTGTTTTTATTGTGGTATGCTTCTTAATGTAATAAAGTAATTCAAAGTAATGTATGTTGTCTGGTCTGGATGGTATAATAAGGGTCTATACTTGGGAGACAAATGTCTTTTACAATATCCAAAATAGGGATTAAGTTGTTCTTGATTTCCTGAATATAAGTGGAGTATATGGATTGTTTTACCCATGAGCCATATCTAAGATATGAGATAGGTGTTCTGTGGGTTTATAAATGATTGCAGTGCTCAGCTTAGTAATTTGTAAATAGTTTACTGCTTGAAATCCTTATCTGAGGAACCAGCACTTCTCAAAGACAACTCTCTAATTCTTGGTTTCTAAGCTATAGGAGTAGGGGTGATTTGAAATAGGAACATCAAATGAAAGAGGTCTCCTGAGTAAAGATCCCCTTGGACTCAGGTCCAGACCACAAAAGGCTGAGAACCCTGGGGTTAAGACCAGATACTCTTCTACCCTTCTTTTCTTGTCCATCTGATCTTTGGCTTTGCCAACTGAACAACTTTAGTTATATATTGTGGATTTTTCAAAAGGTTAAGTGGAAAAATCCATCTGGGTAAAAATTGGAGAAAATATGGAAATAAATTACATTATCCATACAAACTTATTGTAAATACAATATTTATTATGTTATAAATTAAGCTGTTTGCTTTGAGTGCAATAGAATAATTTATTAAGAATAATGAAAGGGAACTTTCATTTATTAGTGTTAAAATAATCTCGTAAAATTTGCATTTCAATATCTAAAAATACATTTGGGCAATCTGCTTGCTTTCTATTACTATAAATTGTGGTTCAGAAAATTCTAAGATTAGATTGTTAAAGGCATGTGCATAAAACTGCTGATTCATTACTTTTCCAATAATAAACTGTGATGAATAACTATAAATGATTATCAAGGAATAGAGTGAGCAATAGCTATAATGAACACAGAGGGGGTATGTTTCCAAAATAGCATGTGCCATATGTACGCACAAAACCAGTTATGCAAGTAATGTACACATGGTTCATGCCATATTTTGTAAATCAGCAAACCTTTTAAAGTTCCTTCTAATGAGAAGTTTGCTGATTGTTGCCCAGGGAAAATCAAGGAGGATTTCAGTAATACTTTCTGGAGAAATTTGCAGCTGGTTAGTTTCTCTCTGTCTTTCTGTCTCTCCCTCTCCTTTTCTCTTTTGTTAGCTCTGGTTCTCTTTCCTTTAGTCTTCAACAAAAACTACTTGTAAGGAAAACCCATTTAGAAGTTTTTCACTCCATAGTTAGAACTCACATGACCTCAGTTTGTCAGTGAGAGCATTCTATTGTGGCTTCAGCAATACCATCTAGCTGGCCAGCCTTTCATGAAGAAAAGTAAAGGTAAATTAATTTCCCTTTGCAAATTAATTCTCGGCACTGTTTTCACCTATCAAATTAACATACTAGTTCATCTGCACACTCTAAAGACATGTCTTAGAATGTTACAAATTGAGACAAATAAAACAAGACTGCCTGATTGGTGCAATGAATTTAAATTTTAGCTCCTTCACATTCTAGTAATAAAACTCTTAAAAGCAAAGCAGTTTACTTCTTATTCCCATAATTCACCATAATATGTGATACTCTTTCAAGATATTTATCATTCTTTTGTTATTATCTACTTTTAAGTATGTTTTACTTACTAGGCCTTGAGCATGGATATAATATTATTAGTTATCAGTATCCCTGCCGAGACACCTATATCTCCCAGGAAATTAATGAATGTTTGATGTGAGAACAAGACCCTTTATCATAAAAGTTCATATAAAATCATATCTTGATGGCAATGTGGAATGACAGATGAAATCATCAAGCCTAAATCTCAGAATATAGCATATGCACAATAAATGCCAGTTGACTTTACTTCTTAATGACTATTCATTAGTAGACATTCTCAGTATGATTTCTTTTTTTGTTCTACTAAATAGACACAATATTCACACAAATTAAGTGCAGTTCCTTGGTCCATTATTAGGTCTTTTTTTTTATTCTAGTGAAATGCAACCCAGACTTCCTTGCTATGATGACCTCTAAGTAATTCCATAGTTCACCCACCTCCATCATTCTAAAAACTGTCACTACACCAGTTTCCTATCCTTGTTCTGCCTGATCTTGCATCTTTCACAGTCCTCTTATTTCTTGATTGTATCTACCCCTCTGAAAAATAAACCACCAATATATATTAATTCTTAATTTAGTTTTGTCTACTTAGAGATCAACTTAATTCCAACTTAAAATACCTGATTAGAATAGTAACATTTAACAATGATACAATAGCTCAGTGCCTTTGAAGATAATTACTAATAACTTTCTCCTGAATTAAAGTAATGAAAACTACTAAAATATGAATTATATTATTTCAACAAATAAGAAGGACCAAATAAGTAGACTTTTGTCAGCATAATAATTTAGTATTGTTGCAATAAAAATTACATTATAGAGAATCACAAAATAGGCCTACTATTTAAAACCAGAAAAGATGCTTTGCCAAAAGAGAAAGCTTACCAGGGATTTATTTCAAAATTGTTATGGGAATACAATATTTAAAATGATTCAAATAACTCATCACCACATCTCAAACAGTTCAATATAGATGGCCTTTTGTTTATCAGTCAACAAAATTTCTTCATAAAACTATGCAGCGTAATTTTCTCTGTAATCTAAAGTAAGCAAGATCTGATTCCAATTTAATTGCATGACCAGATACAAATATTTAAAAAATAGAAATTTCTGTTATCTGAAGGTCAAATTTAATAAAGTGCATAAACTTTTGAATTTATGATCAAAATACTGCTTTCTGAATGTTTGTATATATAATTTAAAAGTGATGTTTAAGGATACAATTTAAAGAAGCCTTCAAAAATTTCAAGAAATTTAAGAGTAAAAACAAATAGAAAAACATAGTTCTATAATATGTAATATCAAGAGATTCAAAATCTGTTCTAATTGCACAAGTATAAAAAATAACATTTATAACAAACATTTACATAAACATGCATTTTTATTTGCATCTTTTGTAGTTAATTAGTATATAAATTTATTTTGAAATAATAGTATTCTCAAAACTGTTCCACCAATACTTATTAAAAAATAAACTCTTTACCTCACTCAGTGCCATATGTATGGGCTTACCAAGAATTAGAATATGCTTACAAAGAATCAGGTCTTGTCTTTAGATGATAAGTGGTTATAAAGAATATTGCCACATGTTTTATAAAATCTTAAAAATTAATTTTGAAGACTCTATTATGCATTTCAGTATCTCTTTTCGAAAGGCTTTTATATAATTTTTTTCTTATGCAATAAACTGATAATTTTTTCTTTATCAACCAATATTCCCTTTTATCTATATCGAGGGCCCCATAATGTAGAATTTTTCAAATTTTCTTAGATAAATAGCAAGTGTAGAACTCTATTGACTATTGCCATATTCTTACATGGCTTTTGACATTTTACTCACATATTGTGAACAAAAAACAGAAAGATATCATGTATGTATTGGTCACCTTCATGTTATTGTGACCAACATACTTGAGAAGAAAAAATTAGAGAAGGAGGAAAAGTTTAGTTGGGGTCACAGTGTCAGAGGTTCGGTTCATGTCCAGTTACTACATAGCTCTGGGCCCAGGATGAGGTAGAACATCATGGTGGTAGGTCATGGCAAAAGAAAGCTGCTGAAGACATAGCAACCAAAAAGCAGTGGTCGGGGGAGCACTAAGTTCTAGGAACAAAATATAAATCCCAAAGGCATGCCCTCAGTGACCTAATTCCTTTAGCTGTACTCTTCTTGTCTATAGTTACCGCCCAGTTAATCCATTAAAGTGGATTGATCCACTGATTAGATCCCTTTAAATTCTTGCATTGTTTCATGCATAGGTTTTGGGGGGATACATTATACCCAAACCATAACGTTCCATTCCTCACCCCAAAAAGCTCATGTCCAACTCACAATGTAAAATTTATTTAGTTCATTTCCAAGAGTTCCCATAGCCTTAACAATTCCAGAATTGACAGAAGTCCAAAGCCTAACTTCAAACTCCTATCTGAGACTTGAAGCAAACTTTTGATTATCAGCCCCTGTAAAGTTCAAAAGCAAGTCATATACGTGTGTGTGTGTGTGTGTGTGTGTGTGTGTATTTGGTACAGATAAAGCATTTCCATTCCAAAAGGGAATCATAAAGACATAGAAAGAAGAGATGTGACCAAAACAAGACGAAATTTGAGCTGAATAAACAAGTTCTGTAGCTTCAAGTTCAGCATCTGGGGCACATGCCATCATGATGTTCTCATCAAAGACCTGTATGTTTCCACACCTGTGGCTTTGCTGATTTCAGGTCACATGATCTCTCTCTTAGGTTGTTTCTTCTTGATTTTTGCACTTTCCTCAGCAAAAGGTGCATGTTACTGGCATCTCTTAATTTGGGGGGTCCTCACTGCAGCTTTGGCTTCCTTCTCATTTCTTCATGCATCACTCTCTTTGCCTGCAGCCTAAAGTGATTGACACTGTTACACTTTGCCTAATCTTTCATGTCTTCCTTTAAAATCTTGGTGGATGCCTGCATCACCCTATAACTCCAGTATTCTGCATTTCTGAAGAACCAGAACCAAGTGGATAACACCAAGGTCTGCCACCAACTTAAGGCTTCCTGGGACCATAGATTCAGGAGCCTCAGAGTGCCTGGGTAGCTGAGTACAGGGAAACAACTTTTTGTATTCATTACTGCCCCAAATTGTAGGCAAGCATATAATCTTTAATATGAAAATTGCTAAACATCCCTACAATGGAATATTTTCTGTGATGACAACAAATGAATTATCAATCCATGAAACAGTATACATGAATCTTAAATACATATGGTTAATGGAAAAAAGCCAACCTGAAAATCATTTAATGATTTCATTCATATGATAGTCTAGAAAATGTAAATAAAAAATAGAGGATACTGGATAAGGACTTGCCATGGGGCATTGAGTACATCTGAAAATTTAAAGCACAGGGAAAAATTTTGAGGGGTGGTGACACTATCCTCTGTGATATTACAATGATGAATATGAAACATTAAGCATTTGCCGAAATACAATAGAATTTATATCCCAAAGAGTAAACCATATGTATGTAAATCATAAATTCACTTATGAGGCTAGAATGCAAAATGTGAAAGAAAATCTAAATATATTACAAATATTGAAGTACCTTAATAAGGGGGGCAAAAGGGGTTGAACCTACATAACTTTGGTAAAGAAGTTTGTGAGAGTAGGCAAAAATCAAAATAAAACATCTTCAGTACTTGAATTGTTAAAGCTTTTTCCATGTGGGTATGAGCTAACAATTCTGAAAACATTATACATATATATTGAAGATATGCAATTAAATCCATATGTGGTTAAGGGTGAGAGCCAGGTTTCTCACTGCTATAATGGGAGGTTATAGGTAAACAATAAATACCTAAGGCTATCAGTATGGTAATGGGTAGAGTTGGAAATATCAGTATGAACTTATGTCTAGCTTAATATGAATACATATGATTGTATATAGCAATATTTATAAACATGTATTTATACACAGAATAACCTCATATATTTCCTTGCGCTATCAGCTGAGAAGTCCTAAATGGAATAATACCCCAGCAGCAACAACTTAGTGCTCAGATCTAGATTTCTAATACCATTTACTGTTAACAGAAACCAAGTATCCTTAGATAAGAGACAATTCCAGGACTTGGGAAGGAAATATGTAAGTTGACCAAGGAACTCCTTGTAGTGCCACAAAGTAAGAAGTGCTCAGAAAACAAATGAAACAAAAATAAGCATATGTCAAAAGGACCTAGGATCCATTTGAAAGAGATTCTAATGGCCAAAACTGAAAAAAATCTGAGCAAGAAAATAAAGTATTGTTAAATTGCAATTAAAAAATTAAAATAACTATCCAACCACTGTAAGTAAATGATTAAACAGACAGGTAGTGGGATAGATAATAACTGAGGAAAAATGAAAAATATCTGTGCAGAAAAATTCCAAATGATTCATGTAACTATGTTCGGTATGGGAGGCATATCATTAAGGCCCACAGTAGAAGCAGGGTCTGGGCATAATGAATTTATATTCTTAAGGATACACTATGGAAAGGGAAGAAAAAGGGGTAAATTTCCATAGAGAAACCTTGGCTAGTTAAATAGGTCATCATCATCTTCAATAAGTCATATTTATAACATGCAGTCGTGAAATGATAAGATTGATGAGAATCATACCTTACCTCTATAATTATCCATCTCCAGGTATATCTCAATCTAATAATGCACCTTAATTAAGAGAAATTCTATATCTGGGTAATGTGACACACACCTGTAATCCCAGCTACTTGGGAGGGTGAGGCAGAAAGACTGCAGTTCAAGGCCAGCCTCAGCAACTCAGGGAGTCACTGACTCAAAATAAAAATTTTAAAAAGAACCAGGAATAATAACTCAGTGATAGAACATCCCTGGATCCAATCCCCAGTAAGAAAGAAAGAATGAAAGGAAGAAAGAGGGAAAGAAATAAAAAAGAGATAAATTCTACAAAAGGCCTCCCTGACTTGGATTACTCAAATTGTCAAGGTTGTTGGCAAGTAGGAATGAAGGAGAAACTCTCCTAACATGGAAAAGTGACCTTGGAAACAGATTACTGAGATTAAATGTTGACTTTGTATTTTCTAGTTGTTGGGTTTTAGGTAAGTTGTCAAACATTTGGAGGACCACACTCTTCTGCTTTATAAAATTGGGATGACTATACCCAAGGTGACAGGTTCAGTTCCTTAGGGCAATGCAATAAAAGGACTAATAGCTGCCTGGAATGTTGACACTGATTTTCTCTCCTACTCCTTTGATACTCCATAAGGAGTTACATTCATTCTGGTGTGCTAAAGGTTAACACCATGTTCCTAATTGCTAACTCTTACTTTTTTCCCTTTATCTTTCTTATTAAAATAAAACAGGAAAAGTGTCTATCTCCTGAATGTTTGGCTCTTTTCTGTAGCACAATTAAATATATATTGAATTTATGACAAAGATGGCTTGCCTAAAAATTCGTTCCTATTATTAAAATATTTGTACAGTTTTCATTATTTTGCTGCAATTGTATATGCCATTCTCTTATAATAGTAATGGTAACGTTTTCTCCTAGTTAATTTCAAATATATTACAGAAATTCTTTACTCCAAGGGAAATATTACAGTTGTTAACTTTTACACAATTTTAAGGCTATGACTGATTGATGTTTATGAAGACAGACTGTGTTTGTACAACCACAGCTATGTGATGCTTGGATTTTTGCCACATTTGTAAAAATGACAAACATTTAGAATAACATGGACTATAGACAACCAGGATTTTCCTATATTTTACTTAGAAATAAATTTAATTTAAGGGCTGCCACTCCTCAGGTATTTAAAAAAATTTAATTTCCTCTCTATGCTGCATTTTAGCAAACGTTGACATTTCCTATTGTGCTTTTCTTATGAATAAGCACAAAATAATCACTAGTTTAAAAAACTATCTCATAGCACAGCTTCTTATGAACTATGAAAAAGCTAGCATCTAAATTGATTATGGAACACAAGAAAGATGAAGTTATTTATAAACCTAACCTAGTCTTTATTTTGCACTTTGGAAGATGTCAATTTTATTGTGGATCAGAATTAATTTCTTTGTTGTAATGTTACAAAGATGCATCAAACATTTATAATAAAATGAGTTTTACACTTCTCCCTTCAAAGCATTTTTGTAGGGAAATTGTGGAAAATAAACATAACATAAAATATTTCTAACCAAATTTTCCCTTGTTTGCTGTTGACTTTAATTTTATTCAGCCAAAAATATACACAAGTTGATACTCAATAATACTAAATTGACTACAATTTCCCTTCCTCTTGAGGAATATGTTTTATTATCCACTTACACCCATCATTTGTGAATAAAGAGGGTATTTCATATATTGGCAAAGATATAGAAGGCATGAAACTTCCCTAATGTAATTCCAGCTAATTAAAGACTCGTTGAGAAAGAAATAGAAATGAGAATTTGCCTGAGAACTTGCTGAAGTAATTTTAATTTTTAATCATTTTATTCTCTCACTAATTAAACAGTTTGATGGGTACCTATAGGCTATTTACCTAGTTTTCTGTATTTTAGCCAACAATTCAATGCTTGCCCACTAATCAAATCAAGGTAGTCTCTGAAGGTATTCAGGTATGTCTCCACAGTGTTCATTGTTTGTTTCTAAGTACAGTGTTCACATAATTTATATAAATTTACTATAAAATTGTAAATACTCCTTTTCAGTTCAACTAAAATGGAATTTGGGGGATCCCCTAATATTCAAAGAGCAGATAAAATAGAGGAAGAGAAGCCTGCAAAAGGGATAAAGAATGAGTAGTAAGTGACAGGATGGGAGAATCCATTGAGAAAGGCAGCACAGGGCCTGCTGGCTTAGACTGGAATCCCAGCTCTATCACTAACAATGTGTGTGATCCTGCTGATTGACTTAGTGCTCTCAACCTAGGCTCCTCATCACAAAGAGATTACAGCACAACCTACATCATGTAGTTGTGAGGATAAACAGTGTTAACATGGCACACTGATTCCAGAGCATGGTACATGGCTGTGAATGCCAACTACCTTTGAATCAAATCAGATCCAAAAGATCTGAAATCAACATACTATAGGAACACAGCCACATCAATATTTATAGGAGCACATTTCACAAGAGCCAAGCTATGGATCCAAATTAGGTGCCCTTCAACAACTAAGTAGATAAAGAAAATGCTGTATATACACACAATGGATTATTATTCTGCCATAAAGAATGAAATTTTACTATTTGCTGATAAATGGATGGAATGGAGACTTTCATGCTAAGTGAAATAAGCCAGACTCAGAATGCCAATGGTCAATTGTTTCCTCTTCTCTCAACTTCTATGGCATAAGCTTCTTTAGATTCCACACAAAGTACTTATCTTTCTGCCTCTGTCTCACTTCACTTAGCATAAAGAATTCCAGTTCCATCCATGCTATTGAAAATTATAGAATTACGTGATTTTTTTTGACTGAAGAGCTTTCCATTCTATGTATGTCCTCAATTTCTTTATCCATTAGTTAATACTTAGGTTGTTTTGATTTCTTTGCTATTGTGAATAATGCTTCAATGAACATGGGAGCATAGATGCCTCATTGCGGTACTGATGTCATTTCCTTTTGATATATCCCCTGTATGTGCGATTGTTGGATCATATGGTAGTTCTATTTTTATGCTTCCGAGGAAACTCCATACTGTTTTCAACAAGGGCACTCCTGCTCCATATCCTCAACTAGTTGTCTTTAGTTTTGTTGATAATAAGCAAAATTATGAGGTTGAGATGGTATCACATTGTGATTTAGATTTGCTTTTCCCTGAGGATTAGTGATGTTGAACACATTTTCACATAATGGTGGCCATTTATGTCTTCTTTTGAGAATTGTCTACTTAAGTTTATTGCCCATTTTTGAATCAGATTGTTTACTTAAGATTGTGTTAAATTTAAGTTTCTTATATATTTTGGATATTAATTCTCTCTCAGATAAAGAGCTGACAAATGTATTCTCTCATTCTATGTATTGTCTCTTCAGTCTCTTGATTGTTTACTTTGCCATGCAGAACCTTTTTAGTTTGTTGTAATCCCATTTGGAGTCTTGTCTAAAATATTCTGTGCCCATTTCAGTGAAGGATTTCACCTGTTTTTCTCTAGTAGTTTTATAGTTTCAGGTCTTACATGTAAGTATTTAATTAATGTTCAGTTAATTTTGAAACTGGTGAAATATAGGAATCCAGTTTTATTCTTCTGCATTTGAATATCAATTTTCTCCCTACCATTAATTAATAGGAGTGGCCTTTCTCCATAGTGTGTTCTTAGGACCTTTGTTTACCTTTGTGTAGATGCATAAGTTTACTTCTAAGTCCTCTGTTATTTTTCTTTGGTCTATGCATCTGTATTTAAGTCATTACCATGGTGTTTTGATTATGACAGCCTTGAATTATGTTGTGTAGTCAGGGAGTGTCTTCTGGTTTCTTGTTTTTACTAAAGAAGGATTTGCTATTTGTGGTATATTTATGATTCCAAATACATTTTTGTATAGTTTTTTTTTTTTCTAATTAGGTGAATAACATCCTTGGTAGATAGTGCATTGAATCTGTAAATCACTTTGAGTAGTATGAATATTTTACAATACAGATTCTTCCTGTTTATGGACATGAAATATCTTTCAGTTTGTGTGTGTGTGTGTGTGTGCATACTCACACATGCACCTTCTTCAATTTCTTTTGCTATTGTTTCTTAATTTTCATTTTGTATATTTTTTCAATATTTTGGATAAATTTAATCATAGGTATTTTATTTTGTTTTTGTAGCTTTTGTAAATGGGTTTGCTTTCTTGACTCCTATTTCAGATAATTTGTTATGGTCATTATGACAATACTGTTGATTTTTGTATACTGATAATGTATTCTGGATCTTTGTTGATTTCATTGTTAGTTCTAATATTTTTTGCTAGTCTTTGAGGTTTTCTAGATATAAGGTCAAGTCATCAGCAAACAGAAATAATTACACTTCTGCTTTTTTCACCTGGGATGCCTTTTATTTCTTTCTCTAACATAATTGCTTCACCTAGGACTTCAATTGCTCTGTTGAATAAAAGTGATGGAAGTGAGCATCCTTGTCTTATTTCATATCTTACAAACATTCAGCTTTTCCACATTCCTTATAATGTTAGCTATTACCTATTATAAATGGCCTTTAATATGTGAATTACATTTCTTTTACACCTAATTTGTGCAGCACATTTTTCATGAAGGGATGCTGGATATTACTAAAGACTTTTCTGCATATATTGAGATGATCATATAATTTTGATCCTTCATTCTATTGATGTGGTATATGCATTTGTTGATTTGTGTATGCTGAATCACTTTAGATTCCCTGGTATGACTCCTACTTGATCATGGTGACTGATCTTTATTAATGTGCTTTTAGATTTGATTTAATAGTTTTCATTGAGGATATTGGCATCAATGCACATTAAGAATATCGGTCTAATTTTTTTTATTGTTATGGCCTTCTATGATTTTACTACTATGGTAATACAGGCTTTATTGAATGCATTTGTTTTTTTTTTTCCCAAATAATTCAAAGTTAATTAGTATTAGTTCTTTAAATACTTTGTAGAATTCATCAGTGAAAATTACTGTATTTTGATGGGGTAATTTTATTAGTGATCAGTATGTTTACTTATTTTTAATCTGTTCAATTTTTCTATCTCTTCATGTTTCAAAGAAATTTGTATCCAGGAATTTGACCATTGATTCCAGGCTTTCAAATTTGTTTGCATATAGATGTTCTTAAGAAGCTCTGGTTGTCCTTGTATTTCTATTTTGCCATTTGTAATGTTTTCTTTGGAATCTCTGATTTTATTCAAGTCTTTTTTCTTTTTATCTTAGTTAACATAGCTAAGAGTGTATCTATTTTGTATTTTTTAAGAATAAGCTATTCATTTTATTGATATTTTGTATTGTTTTTCCTTTGCTTCTTTTTCATTTATTTTCTCTTTAATTTTATTATTTCTTTCCTTATAGTAATTTTGAATTTGTTTTGTTGCTATTTTTCTGTTTTGTGATACACTGGTAGATTCTTTGAGATTGTTATATATATATATTTTAATGTGGTGCTAAGGATCAAAACCAGTGCCTCACCTGTGCTAGGCAAGTGCTCTACCACCAAGCAACAACCTGAGCCCTTCTTCAGCTTTTTGACATAGGCATGGATTTCTAGAAATTTCCCTCAGAGTACTGTCTTTAATATATCTCATAGTTTTGTATGTGGAATATCCATTTCCACATATTTCAAGAAAGTTTTCAATAGCTTTCTTTATTTTTCCTTTCATCTATTGGTTGCTCAAAGGTTGTTAATTTCCATATGTTTGTATAGTTTCCAAATATTTCTCTTTTATTAATTTCTACTTTTATTGCTTTGTGATCTAAAAAGATACTCAATATGATTTTACTTTTTTAATTAAGTTGTCAATGGACATTTATTTATTTATTTATTTATTTATATGTGGTGCTGAGATTCGAACCCAGTGCCTCTTACAATGTAGGCAAGCGTTCTAAAACTGAGATACAACCCCAGTCCTGATTTTATTTTTTAAAAATTTTGTTGAGATTTGGTACGTAGCCCATCACATTATCTACCTTGTAGATATATTGCCACACTTTTGTTGTATATTTCCTCTCACTGAGTGTATTTTTCACTTTAAGTATCTCTGTTTGAATTATTAAAACATTTCAATTTCTTTGTTGTTTCTCTCTTATAGTATTGAGCCATTTCTCTCTTTTTTTTTTTTCTTCAGGCTTCTTGAGTTTTCTTAAAACTGATGTTTTTTTAATTGAGAGTTTTGCCATACTGATTACTATTTAGTCAATTTCTTGAACCTTATTAAGTGAAGCCATATGTATATGAAAGCTCTTGATGCTTGTTGATTTGTGCTCTTGTCTGGACCATTGAAGAATTAGGTATTTATTTCATTCTGCCTAATCTGGCTTTGTATGTGACTCTCTGCAGAAGAGATAAGCAGGTTGCTTATTTTCTGTCTATAATAACTTTCATTATTTCAACAATGGATACCACCATGTCCAGGTTTCCTGAGAGTCTGTAGTTGGTGTGTTGTTACTTTTGAAGCACTAGAGACAAATTCAAGTCCAGGTGTCTCCAATTTGCAGTTGATTAACTAGGGGAGTATACACAAATGGTTGTACATCCCCATAAGCATCTTCCTAGGGCAGGAGTAGGCCAAGACACCTAATTCACAGTTAATAATTTTAGTTAGTCACTAAAAGATTCTCACAGTTACAAGATTTTCAAATCTTGGTGGTATACTAAGGCCCAACCCAAAGCTGTGAGTGATAAAGGTCATACCATGAGTTTATCCACTGGGATGTATACATCTGCTTTATGCTAGGGTTGGTCTATAGCTCCATGTATACTGGCCTAGTAATAATCTTGATGCCTGTTGTTAGGGATCATATAGTTGAGACCATTCCTCAGCCACTAAGGCTAACACTAATCTTGGTCACACATGTATCTCACATTTGCAGAGAGCTGCACAATCTTGGTGGAGACAATGTCATAGGCCTAACCAAAGGTTAGTAATGATGTAGGTCAAAATTTTAGTTTGTCCTACTAATGCACAAATCTCTGTGTGATGCCTCAGCAGGTCCAGAGGCTCTGTCTGGGACCACTGCTTTGTGTAAGCGGTCTTGAATTTTTAAAAGGTGCTGGGTCTCTCGGTGTCAGGCTTGGCACTAAACTTTGATACGAAGACCTCTGCTAGTTTACATGCCCTGATACTCAATGGGTGAAATTTTGCTTTTCCCTCTACTTCATGAATTTGAGGAAGGCAGAGTGAATTTTGCCACCCAAATAGTAGTTCTTGCTTCTCAGTCCATGAGTATTCACTTTGTGGTAGTGGCCATGAGCTCTGTCTGGCATTGAGTTTCACCATGGTGGGTCTGCTATTTGGTTTCAAATCAAAGGCCTAGATTCAATTCCGTAAGTGTATCATGAGTTAAGGAAGAATTTATTTCATTTCTGGATTTCTGTAGCAACTTTTTAAATCACAAAAATTAGATGTCATATTTTGTTTGCATACATGACTTACTCAACAATCAGTCTTACTCATCTTGGTATTGTTGTCTCCATGTACTACTCAAAGCAAATGTTCAATGAATGTTTTCTGTTTTATAATAAACTGAATGTAACTACTCCATGTCTTTTGTGTAATAATTAGCCATGGTCTGTTGTTTTCTCTGTAAAATTAGATATTAAATGATTAATTGAATTAAAACATCTGCTCTTGTTCTTTACTATTTGCCTTTGAAAAATTAAAATCTGACAGATTTGTGACAAATTGAATATAACTGTTCTTGTTCATGGTAGACTATTTTTCACTGTGAATGTAAAGGGAAGATCACTTTTAGGTGGCCTCTGAATTGATACATTTTATGAGAAAAGAGACTGTCATTATTTGAAAATGCCATTAGTGGATGCTTTATTAAGTGTCTTCAGGACCTGTATTAGTACATAAAGTCATCCATTTAGATCAGCATGATCATTGGTAATGCGGATGGCAGTGAAATTCAATATCAACTGGTGGGGATAGATGAAGGAGGTTAGCCTTGCCTGTCAGAACTGCTGACATTTGAGCAGGAAAACCAGGGGTATTATCATGCAATGTTTTGGACTTTCAATTTCATCTAAATCACATAAAGGAGGGGTCACATTTATCAACTTAATAACAACAGCAACAATTCCCAGAGAAATGTACTTCCCAGAGAAATCTACTGTTTTGTAAATCTAACTGTAATAGTTTCCATTTATTGAGTACAAATTATGTCATGGGATCTATACTAAAAGCATCACATATTATTTCATTTGTTCCTCGCAACAGCCCTGAGGGCATCATTTTAATTTTTTTTTTTCCATAAGAGAAAATTGAGTCTTAGTGTAATCCAAGTTCTACAGAACTGAGAGGCAATGAATTGAGGATTTGAACCATGTTGTCTTGTTATAAAGCACATAATATAAATCATTTCACCACTGCTCATATTTCACTTCATACATTTTCTGTGTACTATTTCATTTTAACTTAGTAAAAATTCTATTATATTTCTTGAGATATTCTTTTTATTTGGGGAGTTTGCAACTTTGGTGGCAAAGTCCTGCTGATAATCAGAATATGATTTACATAAATATTCTGAATTTTGTGCTCCTTTGTCTAAAAATGATATCCTAGGGCCACACAGAAACTTACTCAAAAACTTTTCTAGGAGATCAGGAGAAAGCATTTTTTTTTTTTTTTGTACCAGGGATTGAATTCAGAGGCATTCAACCACTGAGCCACACACATACCCAGCCCTATTTTGTATTTATTTAGAGACAGGGTCTCACTCAGTTGCTTAGTGCCTTGCCCTTGCTGAGGTTGGTTTTGAACTTTCAATCCTTCTGTCTCAGCCTCCTAGGCTGCTGGGATTACAGGTGTGCACCACTGCAACAAGAAAGAAAGCAAATTTTATCAGATACCTTACCAACTTCTTGACAGAATTTAACTATAAATGATATCATCCGAAGTTAACATGAGAGAAATGAGGCTTAATGTCCCAGTTTCATCTTTCTGTATTTTAAACTATAGATAAATATTTTACTTTTCTGCCAATTCTACATTGTTGTCCTGAGAATCAATTTCTATGCTACAGGTGAAGACACATTGCAAACTATACAAATTTGTGTATATATATATATATATATATATATATATATGCAGTGCATGTGGTGCAAGGACTCCACTAATATATGGCAGCACCAAGATATGAATCCAGTGCTTTCCATTCCCATTTACTAGCTCCCTTATTCTACCAATGATTACTGAAGACCTGAAAGATGTATTCTGCTAATTGCTAGAAACATGAATTAGGAAACTTCTAATATTTCCTAATAACCATCTTGTTTTAATGATTAATAGCAGAGAGAAGTGAGATTTGAAAATCTGGTTTTAATTTTTGAATCAATATCATGTTTGTTTTTGACAGATTTTATATAAGAAACTTACTTCACCTTTACAAACTTACTTCATCTGTAGGAAAAATTAAATAAACTTGGAGTTTTGTATATTCTTTTAAAAGCTTAAAAGGCACATAGTTAATATAAAAGTTGTTATTTATTTTTATTGGATTATATTATTAAAGAATTCCTTTTAAAAGTAAGCTAATTTAATTAAATGCTTTTTAATTTTCCAAATCAATGAAATACCACTTAAGGAATTAGTATGAATTAATTCCTTAATATATTAATATACTAATTCCTTAGTGTATATATATATATATATATATATATATATATATATATATATATTAGTATATATGTAGTACATGTATTTATATATAGTTCATATATATGTATATATAAATGAACTATAATAAAACAGTAAAAAATCCATTTTTTTTTTGTTTACCACTTTCAATTAACCATAATGCAATTTCACAATTTTAATATCAGCTTAAGAATAATCACTGGTCAATTATACGCTTATGTTAGTATCACTAGGATAATGATTTGCAATATTATGGGTCCTTCATTGCAATATAATTATTTCAGGAAAACTGATTTCAGAAATGTCTCAGAAACCTCAAAAAGTAATCAGAGACACCAAGCTTTTTGGCAATTATTTTACTTTAAAAACATGAATAATATGAAAAAAATTAAGAGATACTGATTTTAAAAAAAATGTAAGGCCTATTTTTAAAACATTTTAATAATTTATTTAGCAATGGATCAAAATTATGAGACTGACATAATATGATAAGAATCTAAAGTCAGACTTTTGATTGATGATCAAATTATAACATTTTTACAACATATATATGTCATCAGTGCCCTATTAGGTAAATGGTAAACTTGTTTTAAAATAAATTTTTTTTCTCATAAATAAATTGATCCTAATAAAACTAATAAAATCTGAATATCTGGGGGTGAAGCCCAGGTATCATATCTGTCTTTTAAAAATAAATATTTTATTTTATTTTTTATTCTAAGGCAAGGGTTTTATTTTGTTCATATGTTGAATTATTCAATAGTTTTATCCACCACCCACTGTATGTCAGGTACTATGCTAAGCATTAGAACTTATTCAATAATTCAAAAATGATTCAGATTTTGATATTCAAGACTGGACAGTCTAAGAGTTATGAATTATGATAACAACTAGCTAAAATTAAATTTTAACTTGATTCAAAAAGTAATCAAACTTTCAGATTCGATTAAAGAAAAGGCCCATTCTGGTTAATGTGATTTTTATTAATTAAGAAATCATTAAGGAATAACTAAATGAAATCCTGCACCATATCTTTCCAAATTAATTTAAACCTCTAATCATATTCTGTTCCCACTGCTGGGGGCAAATTCCAGGTTCTGATTTAAATCTGCTTGTAATCTGACAATCCATATTCATTAGTCATTCTGCTTTTTTTTTTTTTTTTTTTTTTTTTACAAATATCATTATGCCCAATCTAAAATATGAGAATTTCATTTCTGAGTGTGTGTGTGTGTGTGTGTAAGGTAGAACTACATGAAAGTGATGTCTTTACCAGACTAACTTCCATCTAAAAAATAAAAATAATAATAGTAACACATACATACATACATTTGCTTTAATCATACCTGGCAAGCTTAAAATAATTCAAAATAAGCTATTGTTGAATTATTATGAGAA
The DNA here is from genome assembly GCF_001458135.2 of Marmota marmota marmota. Classification (NCBI taxonomy): domain Eukaryota; kingdom Metazoa; phylum Chordata; class Mammalia; order Rodentia; family Sciuridae; genus Marmota; species Marmota marmota. The sequence continues at coordinate 22,968,807 of NW_026000242.1, forward strand.
TTTCACTACATACAATATGAGTTGTAGTGAGATTAAGAAAAAAGTAATGATTATTTCTGCTGTTCATTTCATTGAGTATGGATTCCATTTTGATACTGGAGAGTTAGGTCTAAATCTGGATTAATGATAAAATATTTCATTTTCTTTTAGTTTTAGGTAATTTAGTTTAGGGTCCATGACAAATTATACCCAGAGCAATTCAACTGGTGGTAGTATGGTGTGTGTGTGTGTGTGTGTGTGTGTGTGTGTGTGTGTGTGTGTGGTTTAAATATACTGGGTAGTAAAACTGTACCTGTCACAGAAAGGGGTCAGGAACTGTGCAAGTTTGTGCTTATTGGTGATTCTAATTGCAGATTTTGATCTAAGTGCTATGAACAAAGCCACATCATAAAATAGCAATTGTAAAATAATTTTTTTCTCACTGATTTAGAAATTTAAGTATAGGGTAAAATATAGCAGGAACTTCCATATTGATCTTATTATTAGTAGTCATCTGATTTCAAAGGACTTGTCCATACAGTTGGGATAAATAGGTTCATATTTATTGATATCTTGTCATTTTAGGAACCAAAGATACTTTTAGAAAAAACAAATGACACTGTATCTGCTCTCAAGTAGTTAACAAGTATGTAAAGTGCTATGATAGCGCAAAGAGGAGCTGTAAAAATATCTTTTTAAAGTCCAAACTCATCTGAAATTTTTCGTGACGTAGCATCATCTAGGCAGTGATCTAAAGGAGAATCAGGAGTAGAGGGAATAAAGACATTTCTCAGTCGTCGTGACACAATGGAAGCACCTGGGAACTATAAAAACAACACTGATACCTGGGCTTCACCCCCAGATATTCAGATTTTATTAGTTTTGGTGATTCTTGTTCACAAAGATTTTTCAAGGCTCAATCAGTGATTCTGATGTGTGGCCAGGGTTAAGAACTACTCATAGTTCTAGGAAGTGGCAATATGAGTGGCAATTGCCAAGTGTTGAAAAGGGTTAACAAATTCCTGTGTACAGTCAAGAAAAGGAGTGGGGGAAGGGTAGAAGATGGAAGGACAGTGTCTTTGGCAGCTGTGGAAATGCAATGTAGGAGGTTCAGACAAAAGAGGAAGCAGAATCCTTTGTTGAATGAGCAATGGGTGTTTCTGTTTACGGGATAAACCATTCATGATTATCAGGTGTGTGTGTGTACGGTGGGGAAGGATGATAGTTCAAACAATCCTAGACAAATAGAACTAACTTTCTAGAGATGACTTTATACTGTCAGTCATTAAAAAAAAATGGTTTGAAATTCATTTAAAAGTTAAAGTGATGTTAGTGGAAATAGTTGTAATAATGACAAGAGATTCATGGAATTATCACCAACTTACAACTAGATGATTTGGAACTAAATTTCCTGCAATCCACTCTGATAATAAAATACCCTTGAAAAAATAAAATTATATAGTTGTAAGTATGCAACCTCACATGGGTTGAAAACAGAATGCTGTAAAGCATTGGTCTTAACTAGGGAATAATGAAATTTGGGGGAAGATAGGATCTTTATGGGACAATCACAGCATTGATTAATTGTGACAATTTCTCATGAATTATGCATTTCCCAGGGTAAATAGATGTGTATAAAAATAAGCCTCTATTATTTATTCTCCCTGTATTCAAAGCTTAGATCTGGAGAGAATATGTGGCTAGAAAGAAATGACATAAATTTGGAGAGAAAATATAACCAGCTGGACAAAAGCTATATAAGTGGCTGAAGTTTCAATACAATAACCAGCAGGAATTAAATAAAAGAAGTATCTTTAAGCATGAATGCAAAGAAATAAAGGTCCAAGCCAGGTGAATTTTATTTTAATGTTTTTGTTGAAATGACAGTAAGTAGACATAGACATTTACATATAGGAAGAATGCCTTAGGACAGGGGAGATTTGTTGGTTGCTTAGCTAGAATGTTTCCTCACATGGACTGTTAATGAAATAGAAAGTTTTTGTTTACTTATCTTTCATTTCCCTACACTACTCAAATGCTCGAGGGAATACTAATATTACACAAATTTTAGAGATGGGTCCTGATCTAAAGTTTAAAAAGTGCAAAGCTAACCATCTCTCCTTTGGATTTGGAAGTGAGTTCAGGAAAGGGCCTTGAGATGATCATTCCCTTGTCCTTGCTTTCAGAAATTTGTTCAGGGAGCTCTATGACCCTCATCAGAGGTAAATATGTTGAGGACCCCAGGTCATGAAGCTCCCTGTCTTTTAAGATATCCATTGTATGGATGTGGAAATTTAAATTTCTGAAGCCATTTTGACAATATGAGGAAGGCTAATATTAAAGTTAATCTTGTAGAATGTACCTTAGAGAGTTGGATTAAATGAGATCTCTGATGACAATCTTGAGCTAAAACTCTTTTTAACTCTGGATTTTCCAATTATGTAAACCAATAGTTTCTTTCTATTGTCTAAGCTATTTTAGATTGGTTTGTCTCCCACTAGTAAAAACAATAACAAAAAGAGCCTAAAATAATAGCCAAGTAGTCAAAAGACAGAAATAGAGTTCATCTTCCAAATTCTCCAAATTTTTATCCTTCCAAATTCTCTCTACTGTGTCATGACCTATAGATTATTTTCCTATGCAATCCAGCTATCACTCAGTTTTTCACCAAATCATTTAATGTATTTCTCCCTTAGTAACATATTGCTATGACATTATTGATTTATGAATAAACATAAGACCTATCATTTCTTCTCTGTTCAAATCCAAGTCATTTGTTATACAATGTTCTTACCCAAGCTGAGTTATATCACTTTTGGGTCTGGAGTTTGGTGAGGGAGATCAGGAAAATGTTGCAAGAGGATGTAATGTTAAATAGGAGAAAAATTTTAAGAAATTTTTTGTTTAACATGGTGACTATAGTTTAAAATATACTGTATTCTTGAAAAATGCTAAGAAAGTGGATATAAAGTTTTCTTGCTACAAAAACTATAACTATGTAATTATTTTTCAACATTATTATTTTATCTTTAGGTAGTATACCATAGATGTAGTTTACCATAAAAATAATAATCTTGTGCTCTCTAAGAACAAGTATCTTTTTGCCAATCTTTTTGTTAACTGGGAATTGCAAAAACTTAATTTTTAATCAATAAACTGACATTAAATATCACTTAAAAGGCAAGCATATTAATAATAACATCGTGTATTTAAAATTGCTAGAGGAATAGATTTTGTATGTTCTCACAATAACAATAAGTATGTAAGATGATGAGTTTATTAATAAGCTTGATTTAATCATTCCACATTGTGTATATAATATATCAAAACATCCCATTGTACCCCAAAAATATTGTCAAATAAAAATTATAACAGACTGATGTTTTGGACTAAGGTCCTACACTGGGCCCTAACAGGCCAGACTAAGAATTAAAATAGAGTCATCCATGCATAAGTTCCACTTATGTTGTCACTCACTGAAACCAAGTTGTTATCTAAACTTCTGAGAAATCTGCAGAATGAAAGAGTCACATTTCCCAAACAGGCCAGGAGGCATGATAATGGATCACCTTCTACTTTAATTCATTATTCCTTTAATCATTCAAAAAAGTAACCCAAAATAACCTGATGTTAACAAATATGCTATTTTCCATTGTTCTGTCTACCTGTCCCTACCTTCCAAAGACAGTAACTTTGAAATAACCAGTATGGTATTTGTTATTAGATGCTGCTTCTTTTGTTCTCTTCTTTCTAAAAAACACATCTGCTCAAACCATTGGAACACTAACTCTATTTTATGAAATGAAATGCTGCCTGATTCTTGAATTGAAAATGGGGCAAATTAATATCATAAAGGTAAATTGTTGTAATGTCATCCTTTGACAATAAATACAAGTATTATTTGTGAATTAAAATTAAATATTTCAAAAAGGCAAACCTACAGTTAAAGGGAAAGATTAATCAAGATGTGGATAAGGTCAAATCAGGTTTCTTTGTTTAACAAAATTAAAATAGTACAATAAAAACTGCTTGAACTCAAAAGATCTAACAGAAGTGAGATGAAAAAGTTTCCCAGGATATTTTCAGTTTATACTACTTGGATACAGCTTTTCTCTTTTCAACACCATGAACCAGTTTTATACTTTCTCAAAATATGTTAGACTATGACTCACTTTCCTGGTGTCCTGGGTTCCTTGGCTGGGGATGAGGGTGAGGGGAAATACACTTAAGCACATTTGTTCCCATTTTGGCAATCAAATATCAATCAGATTTAGAAAAGTATGCTGGTGGATTCCAGAGTGTTTCCCAAACTCTTATTCTGTTTAAAGAAGTACATTCATTTCTTTACAACTTGCACCAGTTTGCCCAAATTGTTTAAAAGTGAAAGATGCCACCCAGGGATGCATTATTTACAGGAGCTGTGAAGGCATTAGGAAAACAGGCTTGAAGTGCTGCATTTGCATTAAAGTACAGCTTTACTGCCATATAAACAGTGTCTCTCTTGAAATGGAAATTGTTAATAAATCTAGCACTTTATAGCTTTGCCCTGTAAAAAGCTTTTTGAAGGGAGCGGGATCATTTTCCCTTGATGGAACAGTGCCATCATTGTTCAGCTACAGCAAATGGAAGAATGACTAGGGAATCAGCAACGCACTAGTGATGTTTCAGATTGATGTGTTTTATCACCCTTGGAACTTGGATGAAACCCTTCTGCTCTTTTTTATACTCCTTCTTAGAGGCTGAACTTCAAATTTCCTCTTTTATGGGAACAGGATTTAAAAAGAATTTAAGCTTGGGGTGCATCCACCATGGCAATGCTGCACCCAGCATCCTGCATCTGTTCAGGCCTCTGTGTCTCTGGTCGCTTCCCTGTCACTGTTGGAAAAGTATCATTGCCGTCAGATGCTCCTTCATGTGGAAAATCCCAAGGCAAGGCAGCTTCTGCCTAGTTAAGAGAAACATTTCCAAATATTGTACTTTAAAAATTATGCTGGCCATGGAAAATTTTTTACAAATTGTGTGAGGTCAATTATTGGTAGCCTTACACAATAAAAGAGAGGCATAATTTCTTGTAATTATGTAGGCTCAATGACAAAAAAAAGAAAAGAAAGCTTCTCAGTCTAACATATGAAACCTGGGCATGTATTGAGTACCAACTATGGGCAGGTAATAATTCTCTACAATAACTTGCTTGTTACCACAGTATCACTATTCCTATATAGAATCACTTAGAATCTAACCTGGCAAAACCCCCAAATTTTAACTAGAGATTAATTACAGTTTGGGTTCTAATATTTTGTGTCATATATGTGATCATTAGTAAACCAATTTCTAAAATATTTTGTATTTCTTTTATTTCCTTTTTTTCCCTCTATAGCACATAACTACGAACATATAGGAACTAGGCTGTCAGAAAAACTGCAAAGCTGTTTTCTTATCATCCTTCAGGTCTTTAGTTGCAAGTGGATATTGAAAAAATAGCAAATGAGCTACCTAACTCACTTGCTGGTATTTAATTTTTGTCATAGAATATGGGGGAAAGTAGAAACTATTTTGACAAAAAGTCACACTTTATATTTTAGCCTGCCAAATTTAGCAGCAGAGTGGTAGTTCTTAATCATTATTTACAATAAAAGCCTCTTCAATCATATTTTCCCTTTTTCTGTTGTATCTGCCTCTCTGTGTCTCTCCATGAGCTTGGGCCAAGCTGAACTGTGTCTAATAGATTTCATTTTTAGATAATTGTTATTTTCTGTAGACACCTAAGGATCGGTGGGCTGCTTCGCATTCTGGGCCTTCAATGACTGTGTCTATGTTTTCTCTGAGCACAAATTCCCTCCCAGCTCTTGCAACATGTTCTGGAAAAAGTAATTATATTTCTTGGCCTTTGTCACTGGTTCAACACTTGATTAGTTCTAAGTGGGAAGCTGGGTTCAAGATTATTTGATCATTATATTCTTACATCAAGTATGTAAATATAGTTTCTCTGTGGTGTTTGGAAGTTTTGAAGACTGTGTTTAAATCCCTAATTCTAACTTCAAGAACTTGAAGTTTTCCTTTTTGATTCAGAGGGATATTAAGATTTTCATAATGTTGTACAGTTGGGAATCCCTTCTTGGAATACTCAAGGAGAGCCAGATAAAGGAGGGTGGGTCCTTTTCAAGACTTAGGAGTCCCCTGTAGATAGTAAGTTGCTTAATACTTGTTTTCCTTTTTAAAAAAATTTCTATATTCAATGATTATTTCTGATGTGAGAATCATTTCCCTAAAGATAAAGAAAATATGTCCAAAGAGCACTAAAAATCATAGAAGTTATAAATAATGGGAGGCATAATAAATTTTATTCAAGAAACTTGACTGTACTTTTGTGCCTATGAAAAATAGGACACTGTACTGTATATATTGATATATAAATATATCAATATATATTTATAAATGTATGTATGTGCATATATATGCACACACATATATATAGGTATATATGTACATGTATATGCAGTTTATATAAATGTACATGTATATGCACATATATATAAAGCAGCAAAGGATACTCTAAACATATAAACATACTGTGAGAAAGGTCAAAGACAAGTTCTAATCAGTCTTAAAAATTAAGGGTTTTTTTCTTTTAAATTACTATCCTATTTAAAATCATTTAAGGTCTCTTTACTATAGAGTCATACTTTTTAACAAAGCACATAAAGCTGTCTGCAAGTAGTTCTTTCTCTTCTCTCTTCTTCATGCGCTATTCCAACTGCATTAAATTTTTTCTACTTCCAAAATAAGCCTTTCTCTCTTTTAAATCCTCAGTTTATTTTACATACACACATATAGTGAGTGATTATATCCCTCTCTCTCTCTCTCCATATATATATATATATATATATATATATATATATATATAACCCCCATCAACTATCACCAACTTTTTTATTCTTCACATCTCAATCATTCCTTTTTTTTTGGGGGGGGGAGGGTTTAAGGCAATCTCTCTCCACTCCCTTCACTTTCCTCTCCCTGCTCATTTTTATTTCATTAAATACTTTTGTTAATATTTTTTATTGTTATTTATTTATTTATTTTTGAGACAGAGTCTTATTATGTTGGCAAGACTGGTCTAAAATTCCTAAGCTCAATAGTCCTCCTGCTTCAGTCTATGCAGGAGTAGCTAGGACTACAGGTAATCCCTACCAGGCTTAGAAGTTTTACTAAATCTTACATTTTGGTAGCACTTACCATGCAGATTTGGAATGTTTATTCACCTTTTGAACAAGCAGTTGATTCTCTGAGCCATATTGGTATTATTTAAAGATCTTATAAAATTTTCAAATGCCTAAATTTCACCCTTAGAGATTTTAATTCATTTGGCCTGAGGTGGGCCTCATGCTGTGATATTTCTTAAATCCTTTGAATATTTCTATTATATAAAGAGGCTTAAAAACCACTGGACCAGATAATAAATTTGAAAGGATCAGGGTTCTTATTGTTGTAAACCCAGTGTCTGCAAATAGGCCTGGTGCTCAGGCAGTACTCAACAACATTATTTGAATGAACAGATTTTATAAATGCTTTTATTTAAATAATTCAGGTATCATGATCATTGCACATTTATAAAAATGGTTTTATAGACTAGAAAACACTTTCATTTCTATTTTCTAATTTCTTTGATAATATTTTGGACAATACAAGCCCTTGAATCAAAGAACGCTAGATTAATAGCAAGATACCGTTTCATGCTGAGATGTACAATATTCTCTAAAAAACAGAAACATCATTAGCTCCTTTGAATCAAAGGTCAAATATTTCTTCAAGTTATTATATTGGGCATAATAACAGTGACTTCATTATGGTTTTCAAGAGCAAAATGTTTCTTTTAACTGTATACTCACATATACTATCTATATTTTCATACATATATCTGTATGTGTATATTAATAAACATTTTTTATTTAGTTACATATTGTAAGGCAAGATGAGTTTTATCAGTTTATAAAAAAAAACCTGACAAAGTAGCCATTCTAGGAGTGAGTAATGTTTTCCCTGGGTCAAATTATAACATTTGATAATTAACATCTTTTGTAGCATATTGATTATATTCTACTCTTCCAAATGGCACTTAAACTAAATCACTAGTTTGACAAACTGAGAAAATTATTGAACCATAAATCAGTCACTCACTGATAATGATCTGAATATCTTCTACTCCTAAATATCACATGTATTAAACACTTAAGACTGATTCTTTTTATTTTTAAGTTTTCAGCTAGAGATAGTATATAAAAATGAAGGGACTTGTGACATATCTCAAATTCATTATAGTTATTCATGTAAGTTATTATTTCTAGAGTCAATATTTGAGGATTTAAGAGATGTTAGGCATTATTTTCCAGTGAGGGAATACATGAGGGGAAAGAGAGCAAGAGAGAATGAGAATCAAAGAAAATCCTCTGTTATTAATAGTAACTAGTGAGTCAGGAAAGGCAAGCTAAGGCAAATAGCAGAAGTGAAGAATAAATGAATGAATTCTTTGTTGGGGAGCCACAACTACTAAGATGGAAATTAAATAGGCCATGGGAATAGAGGGAGATGGATCATATTATTTTCTATTTATTTTATTGCCTATCATGTGAAGAGGACTAGATTTAAAATAACTTCAACTCATGCTGGACTGTCATCATCGATATTACCTGAACTTTGTCTTGTTTGGTTAATTTATCATTCACTTTTGTCCTTTTCCCCATTGTCAAACTGTTTTCTTCTAAGAGTCATTATATTAATATATTCAGTGTTTATCATATAGTTTTTGTATATGTTCTTATAAATTATATGTGAAAGAATGAATTCATTGCAGTGAACCTATGGATTGTATTATCCTTTTCACTTTTTTTTCTTGGCCTCTTGATTTTATGCATGCACATCCAGTCAATTGATTATAGATTATACTCATTGTAATTATAATTATAATACATAAATTTACTTATTCAGTCTGGGTGCTATTTACTATACGAAATTTAGCTATGGGTTCTCAGATATAGAAAATGAATTATACTTTTAAAGGCTGTGCAAAATTATAATTTTTCTAATACTATTTTTTATCACAGATTCTCAAGGTTGAAATTAATTTCTAATATCTTCTAGTGTAACTCAATCTTCCATGCTTGCCTTCCCTCTATAAGAGATGAACGAAGACAATGAATGTGAGTAGAGTGTACGTGGGAGACAATGCAGGGTTGGACAGTTATGATTATGAATGAGTACTTTCTTGTTATTAGAAGAATAAATCTGGTGAAAATAAGAATGGATAGGATGACTAGAAAAAAGGTGACTCAGAGAGCAGAGACACTAATGTGAAATGACTTTAGAAAGGTAGAGTAAGTTCACTAGTAAACAGTTGGAAACAGAGTGCAGAGCAGGGGGAATTTCTTTGAAGGCAATGAGTACAGTTACTGTAAGACTAACAATCCTACAAATCATAAATGTAAAGTAAGGTGGAAAATCATGTAAGAAGAAATTTTTATTCTTCTTAGATTTGAGTTTAGAAAAGAGTATAATTAGGTTGGTGACATATCCTATAATTGTAAGCTAAGAACTCACTGTCCTACATAATGACATGTGAGGAAGAAGGCTTCCCTTTCTAATTTTTTTTTTTTTTTTTGCCTATTAGGGATTGAACCCAAGGGTGCTTAACCACTGAGCCAAAGCCCCACCCCTTTTTTTTGTATTTTACATAGAGACAGGGTCTCTCTGAGTTGCTTAGGGCCTTGCTAAATTGTTGAGGCTGGCTTTGAACTCACAATCCTCCTATCTCAGCCTCCCCAGCCACGGAAAATAGGCATGCTCCACTGCACTTGGCTCTCTAATATAATTCTAATAGAACAAATGAAGGAAATGTTAGTTGAAGATAAAGAGTTAAAGCTGTGCTCATAAATGGTAGAAATTACCTGAGGGGCGGGAAGAAAAACCTTGTTTCTATTAGCTAACCAGACAAAAGACAAAACTCTAAATCTCAGCAAAGAATTAATCTACTCTGTTCTCATGAGAACCAAAGACATATAACTCCATATACTTCTTGAGAGGGAAACATTTTAACACTCCAGTTGTCACTCCCAAGTCTTATATTTGTAATTGATGGTTATAAAAGAAGAAATGCAGTCATGATATGTCACTATCAGAGACTGGATTATAGAAAGTCTAAATGATGATTAACTAATTCAGCCTTTTATAGAAAGTGGAGAATGTGATTTTCTTCATAAGTTCTGTATACAAAAAACATCTAGTAATTGCTCACAACAAAGAATATGGAACAATACAACAAAATTAGAAGACATTGAATCCTTGGGTAAAGAAATAATCCAAACACATTCAACAGCTTTCTCTAGTAATCAATTCTACAATATGCCATCAATAATAAGGACAAGGGACTCTGTAACATGGTAAAACTAAGCAAGGAAGGAAGACCACTCTATAAGCATGTTGGAATATAAGAAAAATACAAGAACACTCATTACTATATTTTTAAATCCACAACTTCAAACAAATATGAGATACTATTGCTCTTAAAAAAAATCTACACTACTTCAGTCCTCATACCTCCTACACCAACATTGTTTAGATATGCTCATCTAAACAGTAGAAAAGGAATATATATAACTAATGTGATTCCTGACAAATTCTATTCCAAATCAGATTCCCTTTACCTCTAGAAAGCCCTTCCCTATACCACTCAGCAAAAAGCCCAATAACAAGTCAGGAAACCTAACTTTGTTAACTAGCTTCATCATCCAAAAGGAACTATCAGTTTACATCATGAGAATAAGAAGGTTTATAATTTTTGTAAGCCACACATGAAAATGAAAGGATTTGTTACCACATTCTTGCTGCTATATTAGTAATGTCCATCAGAGAAGGGGCGTCATTATCAGGTCAATACCTATACTTTTTTTCCTGTGTACATATATTAGTGGTCATTTAGGTAAGTGAAATTTCTTGGGGGTAATGACAAGAAACCATATTTTCCAGTTCTATCCACTGTGTAGGGAGCCACTTCCTGCCTCTAGCATGAATAAAGGATCCTGATAATCTCCAAGGAAGACATCAATTGTACCTTCACTATAATTTTTCTTGTTAGGCATCTGAGATATGAAGCCCAAATAGCAAACAATAAATTTCATTTGAATTCATTTTAAAATATTTTTACCTATCAGAACAAAAGTAAACCATTCCACTGTTAGGGATGACCCTTCAATCAAGTTCCAGAAGCAGTAGATTCAAGGAACAGAATCTCAGCTGAACTGTAGTCCTCAAGTAACAAGCAAGAAATACATGTCTATTGTTTTTAAGTCCCTGACATTTTGAGATTGTTATTATAGCAACAGAAAATTACTGATACACTGGGTCTCTAGAACAAAGTGTACATTATGAGTGGCACATGAAGTCAATATTCTTCATGTGCAACCTTCTACAATCATACAACAATATGGACATAATCTGAATATATATATATATATATATATATATATATATATATATATATATCAGATAATCAGATATCATAATATCTTTGGTAGTGAATCACTGTCACTTTTTTTCCAATTCACATCCAGTCTAATTCCAGGGTAATTTTATGATCCATACAGTTATTATATTCATTATAGATTAAATAAGGTTATAGTTTTAAGATCTTTTATGAAAATGATGGATAAAATTTCTCACTTTTTGAATCTAGAATTTTTTCTTCTTTTAATTTACTGCCAGAAAAATAAAATGGCAGCAGTGATTATGTATAAATTCCAGTATGTACAGCTCAAAAAGACTTGCAGCTCCTGGCTTCCCCAGCTTGGGACCTGCCCTAAAACCACGATATAAGGAAATGAGTGTAGCCTATTGCGGGTGGGAAATAAAGTTTCCTAGGCAGAAGGCAATGCCAACTTCTAGACTCAGGAGAAATACCAAATTCTTTGTTTTCATACCTCATTTTGAAGTGGGTTTGCAATTGTCCTAATATACATATACATATATATCTAATTCAGAAATTATGATTGTTTTTACTAAGACTAATAATCTTCCCTTCCTGATAAACATCTTTGACTTTTTTCTCAAGCTTTTCATCTAAATTATTATGTTTCTGATAAATTTAGGAACTACTGTAACTTTCTGTTTTTCCTTTTTCTGTCTTCAATCACTTGATCTCCATTTTCTCTAGACCCAGTTTGTTTTTGACACCTCTTCTTTCCTGTCTAACCTGGAATCCCTAGGTGAGCATCTGAACCATTTCCTTAGGAGCTGTTTGACCATCAAAACCTTCAACAGGAAGTACATTCTACTGCCTTGCTCCATCCTTCCAGAGTTTTCTGTTACATATGGTGCCTCCACTATTCATACAATCATCTAAGCCTGGAATCACAAATGGTTTCTCTCTTTCTTTCTCTCTCTCTCTCTAACTCTCTACTTCTGGTTTTTACTTCAATAATTGACATGCTAGATTAAGATTCTGTTATCTTATGATAGATACTGTGAAACTGAGACCAAGAGGTATTAATTAAATTGAGCAGAGCTTCAGGGTAAGTCAACTCAAGAGCCAAGATTCAGATATACCTAATGTCAAAGGCTTGGTACTTTACACTTAGTCAAGCTGGTTTCCTATTGTTTTTTTTTTTCTTTTCATACTGTTTTTACATATTAATTTTACCTAGAAGGAAAAATAAATATGAAAATAGAAATATATGTGCTGAAAATAGAACACAGTTTTCCAGTTCTGAATGTGGACCTATGTCATCTGGTCATTAGTAGATGAAAATTAAATGTTTTATATTCTATTACATTATTTTCTAATTAGTGAATTGAAATGTCTTTCTGATTTGATTTATTAATAATCCTTTGAAAACAGTAAAATGTTTTATAATTTCCTTGATTATTACTTGCTCATGCCTCTGGATTATATGCATGATATAAAATTGAATTAGGGAGTAATACATATGCTATTTTATTTGACATTTTTCATGTGTCAGAGGAACTATGTGATAAACTTCTTGAGGCTTATGAAGAGAAAAAATTACTTGTGAGTTTTTACAAAGTATATGGTAGTAAATATTTAAATTGATATTTTATTATACTCATATGGAACTATTAAAGAAACAATAAAATTTATATATGTGTGTGTATTCAGATGGACATAATCTGAATATATATATGTATATATACACGCACACATACACACACGTATAATGGAAAACATTAGTTAATTTCAAATGAATAAAAACAGGGAAGCATGAATGATTCAGTATAGGATATGTAGTAACTATCCTTCAAGATGTCCCTTAAGAATGAACTCCTTTTGTTCTCTACTGAGAATTTCTTTTTGTCTCTCTGTTTTCAGTGATCCATCTATTTTTTATACTCTATTCTTTGGCTTTTCTGGACAAAACCTACAGTTGCAATCTGAATTCTATGGTTTTTCCTTCTTGCTTTATTTGGTTTTATCTGACTCTCCACTGTCACTTTGAATCTCAACAAGATTGTTCTTTATATACAATAGTACTGGGCAGTGATCTTTTATCTTTATAGAAAAATCTTAAAAAGTGGCATACAGAAAAATCCAAGGAGCATGTAAAACATTTCTGAATACTCAGTGTCAACTATGAGGAACCTTTCTAGAAATTTTCTATATTCTATTTCATGAATTTAGTATGTTCCTAATGATGTCCTTTTTGTTCTCTTCTTTTCACATGGATGCTGAATTCCAAGGATAAAAGGTACTAATGCAAACATGTCCAAATATATAGGTTAGTGATCTGTTAGCGATTTTTTAAAATAAATCAATTATAATTTGCAAAATGGCCAATGATTTGATGATATATGTCATATTATTCATTTAAAAAAGGATACTTTATTTCTTCAGTGATTTGTGCTGTTAAGTGTTAAATGTCAAAGTATTTGAGAATTTTGTAGACAAATCTCAGCTTTACATGTATACAGTATGAACCAGACATTTAAAATAAGAAAAATACCCCACTATAGAGCCTTATTAAGCCTTGATTTCCAGCCAAGTCTTTTACTTGTTTCCAAGTGGCTCTTTTACTAGCAGGCCGGTGAGTGATCACTGATGAATTTCTATCCAGATATGGAATCATCCCAGTTCCTCCCCTCCTCAGGAGACTCTATATCATGGAAGGTGCATGACCTACTTACTGCCTTCCTTTAGAAAGTTTGAATGCTGTATGTTCTCATGTTCACCACTTTTATATCTTGTTATTTAATGATATACATGTTAATTAAATATTAGTTTCATTTTCTTGGACTTCAGCTTATATGATACCACAGATATTTGTTTCCTTAATTTTATACTCAGTGATCATAATAGTAATGATAAAAGAGCTATTGGTATAGAAAAAAATTTAATAGTAGAAACTTATACACTTAATCAAACTGAATAACAAACTGGATTACATTTCCTCAAGTAAAATGTGTAAGTTTGCAAACAGTAATGAAAATAGCTATGTTGTGAAGTTGATTTTATCATAAGTTTGTAAAGCTTAAGTTTATTTCATCCATTTTCCATAATAATAGTTGGCAGGTAGTTTTCTGTAATCTACTTTATATTGATTCTTCCCCATCCTCTCTATGCTGTCAATAACTCTGTGAGATCTCATACTTTCTTACTTGGTTTGGTACTTCATAATTGAACATGTATATAGAAATATGTATACATGATATACAACACCAAGGAAAATTGATGGGGGCTCTTACTACTCAAGTGTGTAGTGGAAAGATGACCATACCAAGGCCACAGAAATTATGCTTTATCATCTCAAATTTATTCTTTCAATGAGGGGTGCTTTATTTTTTATATTAAATGTATACAAACTAAAGGCATTATTAAGAGAAGCTAAAAATAGCATATAATCCAAAATCAAAAGCAGACAAGATAAAAATAAAATTTTGTAGTTATCTGACAAAATCTGACCTCTAAATCTAGAATAATCTTGATTTTTTTTCCCTGTAATACTGGATTTGAAAGTTAAGTTGGGAATCCACTAATAAATTTAATCTCATTTTAGTTACCAACTAAGAAATCTAATTCATATGGCAAATTAATGGAATCAAGTAAAATCATTGATCCACACCATCTAATGTGCCTATTTCTCTAGTCCTCATTATACAGTTATAGTGATGAAAAAATTTGAGTTAGTATATGAAAACAATGCAAATATGTAATCATTCCAAGGACATAGATATCAAATGTGTGTATTAAAAATATTCATATAATTATATGTATATAATATAAAAATTTTAAAAATCTATACTTTAAAAATTGACTTTAAGTGTAGAGTGATGCATGTTATATTTTAAAGTGTCTCACATCACTAATCTTTAGTAGTTGATTTTTCTTACCTCTGTCAACAAACCTGCCCCAGATAAGAATTTGTGAGTGGTATAGAAGACACGCATTTTCTTTCTAAAACAAGCAAACATATGAAGAAAAATAGAATGTGATGAGTCAGGCTGCCTCCCTTGACCAGAAGCTGAGGAGCCAATTACTCTGAGCAAAGCAGATGATTCCTGATCTGGAGCAGCTCCCTGCCTTTGTGACAGCTGCTGAAAATCAAGTTCCACCAAAGCCCTGGCAGCATGTTCTCCCAAACTCTGTAGAGGGATAGGGAAACAAGCACCACCCGGCTTTAGGGTTTTACTATTCATTACCATTATTTAAATTTCATGCCATTCTAGTCTTCCTAAACTCCAGAAAGTCATATCAGCTTCACCATGAGTGTCTTGTATGAATTAGCCCTAACCAAATTTAACCAGCTATAATGTGTGCATTGTAACACAAAGCAGCAACCATATCCTTCACCCTCACCCACACTTAACTCTAGGGGACCCAGGGAATATTTATTATGTGTGACAATTAATAAACATTATTTATATTGAAGCAAAGACAAAAAACTCAAAATTAGTGTGACTTTTAATGGGATTTATTTTCTATTATATAACACAAACACTTGGATTTCTCAAAGGTGGCAAGTCGTTAGCTTTTGAAGGTTAGTGTGCACGTTGAAAGTGTTCTATGCTGTTTCAGAATGAAATGTAGCAAACAAAGTATAAAAATAATTTCAGAAACACATTGTGGAATAATTTGGATCTCAAATGTCTCACAAAGGCTAATGACTTAAAGGCTTAGACCTTAATTTGGCACTGTGAGGAGGTGGTGAAACCTCTAAAAGTCAGGGCCTAATGGGAGGTTTTTAGGTCACTGGGGCATATCCTCAAAGGGTACTGTGAAACTCTGGTCTTTTTCTCTCTATTTTTTTTTTTTTTTACTTCCTGACCACTGTGAGAAGAGTAGCTTGCTCCTCCACTCATTCTCCACCATCATGTGCTGATGTGCTACTTTATCACGGGCCCAAAAGAAACAGGGCCAGTTGATCATACATTGGAATCTCCAAAACCATGAGTGCAAATAAGATTTTTCTCTTTATAAATTGATTATCTCAGGTATTGTTTATGCTAACAGAAAGCTAACTAACACATGATGTTTGGACAAAGTGAAAATATGAACACAAAATCTTTCCTTGTGCCTAAAAACTGGTCCTTGGATTTACCAGCAAACCCAAAGCAGATTTTTAAAAACATTTAGTGTGAAGAAGATACTTCAGAACATTATTCTATAAATTATCTATTGTGCACATGAATTTGATTCCAAGCTATCTGAATCCTACATATGGAGTCTTTGACAAAGCCAGGTTTATTTCATTTTGCTATGTCTTTTGATTCTCTTAAATAATCTAAAATATAATTTGTTTATCTTGTAGATATAAAATACCTTTGCTTGTTTATGCAAAAGCTTCAAGAACTTCAAAAGTGCTCTCTTAATTTCCCATTCCACCTGGCAGAATCAGTTCCCAGCTGCATCCTCAGGAAAATCTTTCTTCTCTAAATTTGGCCTGTTTCTTATTTTTCCTCAATGTACTTTATATTTTTTCATTCACAGCATATCTCACAATAGTAAATAATTTTTTTTTGCAAAGTTAGTTATCAAATATCTGCTTTGAGGCTGTGGCTGTGGCTTAGTGGTAACACACTTGCCTGGCATGTGTGAGGCACTGGGTTCGATTCTCAGCACCACATATAAATAAATAAAAATAAAGATCTATCAACAACTAAAAAAATGTTTTAAAAAATCTGCTTTGTCCTAGATTGTAAATACTAAAGGGAGGAATCTTTTCTTGTTTACCATTTATCTCTTCCACCTGGCATAGTACATGGCAGATACAAGAATTCCATAAATATTTGTTGAATAAATAAATAAAATAACAAACTCCCACATATTTTTGATAATGGAAAAAAAGGCATGGACCATTGGATTATGGACAACCTGAATTTTCATTTCATCATTATCATTTCCTACATGTATTTTTGTAGGCCAGCTTCAAGTCTCTCAACTTTGAGATAATATATCCCAGTATTTACTAAAATGTTACTAAGACATTTATATTTGTATGTGGCAAATAAATAGAACTGATAGGACAATGTAAGAGAATATATTATCAGAAAATAATGCAAACATTTAATATTGCCAATTATTTTTGGGAAACCATTACAATTTAGATTCAGTTTCATGCCAAGGGTAAGAGCTCCTGCATTGATATCGCCCAGACATGGATTCTGACCAAGGTGACCTTACTGTTAGTCTCAACTTGACTACAAGTTAGAGAGGCTCATTCTTGATTATTGGTCCTTGACCTTCCTTTTATTAGAAAATTTGGAATTGTAAATAGTTTATCTGCCCTTTTGAAATGTAAATAGACTTTGTCTTCACCTTCACACATCTTTAGCAAGGACCTGGAATCCTATTTTTGGAATAAATCATCAGGGAAGATAGCAGCCCCATCCCCGGGCTCTGGGGGAGGGTAGGAATTTCATCTTCACAGGTGCCAAACACAGAAGGTCCTATCTCAGACAAAATCCTTTGCAACTGTGGAGTAATTGACCCTGCTTAGCACATCGCATCCCGATGATCAACCTTTTCCTCCAGTATTCTTGCTGTAGCTCACCCCAGTACTTTAAATTCTTTACACCCTCTGTGACAGTGGTGTGATTTCAGGCTCTCTCCTCCACCAGAATAGCTTTGAGTAAAAACTCTTCCTTGCCTGTATTTTATTCAATGACATTTTTGCTTTGGGTGCTAATATCACATATGATGAATTTAAAAACTATGGAACTGGTAATAATTATTTTGCACTCTGAGTACTTATTTTCCTATTATATCAATCAGAATTATATATGTAAAGACCTCAATGCACAACACATCTCACATATTATATTATAGGTACTAATTTAATGAAGCACATCAACAATTATCACATTTATTATAATTGATTATTTAGGGAACTGAAGATAAGGCTTATGTTCTCTAAACTATTTCAAAATTAAAATAACTGTGGCTATTTAAAATTAATATGGAGCTATTTGTTTCTTTAGGCTGAGAGTTCTGAGTAGCACACTCAGGGGTACTCTAGAATGACCCAATAAAATTAAATTCTTACAATTATTCTGAATTAATTGATATAAGGGAATAGGGAAATAAGAAAATGGAGAAGAAACAAAATTAATTAGTTTTCTGGCCATCTGATTTGAGCAAACAATATCATTGTGATTCCATTTTTTTTTCAGGTACTGTCATCTCCTCAAAAACACTTGAAGAAGAGGATCTTAAAAGATAAGTTACAAAATGACTGCTGAATACACTTCCAAAGAATACCATCAGCCTTAATTTAACACAGGTATTCAGAAAACTGAACTTTACTAATTGGGGTAGTATGTTATTGTCAAATCTATTACTTTTACCTCAGTGATATGGAAAGAGACACTTAAAAATCTTCATATTCCCTCTGTTTGTTTGATCTGGGTTACAGCCTATGATATTCATAGTTGGCTATTGGTGTTCTTAAGTCCTTGAATGTCATCTTTAAATTCCAGTATTGATCACCTCTTTCTTTCCCTCCCATCCACCCCTTCCATTTTTGACTCAAATTATTTTTTTTCCCTATAGCTTGCTGGATAATGGTATTTACTAATTTTTTAAATTGTTGATCTTATTTTTTTTTCATATCTATATCACCTGTGTTACAAAAACAGCAAAACAGCCAAAACAGGATATCAGATTCATACTCCAAGATAAGCATTGTCTTTCTACCTGCTATTCTATTTGATTAATTATATGCTAACTTACATTCCATAAAATGCTCTCCTATCACTTCAAAGAAATAATGAAGAAAAATACATGTTCTTTCAACAACGTAAATTCTAACTTTAAGGACAACTATTCTTTTCACCTTCATAGAATCTATTGCTAGGCAAATCTATAATTACAGAGAGTTTTTAATGTTTCATTTTTAAAAATGTTCCAAACCACTTAAAAATCATGAATAGTTGTTTTTAAATTTTCCAGTTTAGTGTAGTCTATGCAGTCCATTTCCCAGCATAATTATAAAGTGTTTGAAAGTGGATTGAACTGACAGCAGCTTAGGTGTTGAGTGACAAGGCAAGGTTTTATAAAAGAGCAAATACACTATACTGGTTATTTGTCTCCTCATTGTGCTCAAAATTTCAGGTGATTAAACCCTTAAAACATGCTTTAGAATTGTTCGATTCAATCTCGTCAGGTAATTTTAAGCCTTTAGAGGCATAATACCATAAAACATTAAATATCTTTGATTTTATTATATCAAAAACAAATTATTTTCCAGTATATAAATATCCCTAGCTTAAGATGGGCACTCTCTATTGATACTACAGTATGATAGCATTCAAATCCTTGTTATCTGCCAAGCCAGGGAATCTGCTATTTGTCACTAAGCAACATTCAGAAACAATTTCTCCATTTCTATTATCATGCAAAATGTGTTCAGGACAAGAAATGCACACAGAGAAAATTACTCCTCTGGTGAGATATTTTGACACAAAAAATCTTTCCTCGTCAAAGATGAAAAGCACCTTGTCACTCACTTCTAATTACTGACTCTTTTCTGTCAATGTAGAGAGAAGCCAACTCCCTGTGGCGACATCACAGAGGCATTTACTAGCATGCAGAGTTGGACTGAGTCTGTGAACAGTATTCGCTGAGCACAGCCAGGCTGTCGATGCACACTGATAGGGGTGATTTTTAATTATAACTATTAATTTTCTTTAAAGTTGAAGAAAGTACATTTTATCTTTTTGCATGTCTCTCTGCCATTCATCTTTGGTGTGAGACGTTTCTTCTCTAGCCTTTTCCGAGATGCGTATGGCATTAAAGTGTAATGATTACCAACTGTCACACTGCAAGAATCAATTTGAAGAGTTTTTATCAACTTGTTAAACATTAAAATAAAACATTTCCTGCTCTGTGATGGTGATTAATATCCATAACCAAATGAGTTGGGCAGGAATGGATAGGAATAAACGTTGAGCATAGCTGCTGCAAAATCATTAACCAGGTGTGGAAATCACCTCCTTAAAAAAATTATACTTCTGACCACTAGCTTGCAAAAGATTTTTCCAGATAGGGCATTATGTAACAGGGGACAAGAATAATCATTAACGAGCAAACTGGAAATAGAACAAAGGCTTTCAGTAATTCTACTCTATATTGAAGAAAGGATACAAAGATTCTTACATAGAGGGTCTGTTAATGATGAGGGTAGATGAGATGTTAGGGTCTCGGGGACACGCTCTGGCTGAAAATTTCTGTAATACTCTTTCCCTTAGGCTCACCCAGATAGAAAAACAACTATCTAAAGAAAAGCATCCATGACATATTGCTCTAGGAATATGTGAGAATTACCTTCCGTGGCCATTAGTGCATTGTCATTTGCCTTGCTTGATCTGTTATTTTTATTTCAAATTAATTATGCTACAATTGATTAGCTATTTCTCAAAAAAACAGCAAACTGTATTCATTCAGTAAGACTTTATTGAGGGGCAATTGTCTGCTAGACCCTAAATAAGTATTGGAAAGTCTTCAATTAATTGGAAAAAATCTGCATTCTTAAGAATCTATAGTTATTTCATATTGTAGGTCATTAATATAGAAACACAGTATCAGAGTTAGAGCTCAGATCATAGCCAATTTCTGATACCAGGAAACATTTATTCGAATATTTGAAATGAAATGAAAATGGATTGATAAGATCTTTCAGCATATCCCCAGCTTTTATATTGTATTAACACTAACCCTCCCCAAAAGTGTTTTCTCTTCTCTCAGTGTATTCTGTGGAGCAGTGTTATACAGTAGAATTTCCATAAATTTGA
Organism: Marmota marmota marmota; assembly: GCF_001458135.2. Classification (NCBI taxonomy): domain Eukaryota; kingdom Metazoa; phylum Chordata; class Mammalia; order Rodentia; family Sciuridae; genus Marmota; species Marmota marmota. The sequence continues at coordinate 22,990,074 of NW_026000242.1, forward strand.
GTAAGACTCAACAGATTTGTGCCATACCATTTTCTAAAACTATAAACTTTGCAAAACTCTATTTTTATGACAATGTTAGCTCTTATTTATTGAATACTTAGGTAAAATGATAGATATGCATGTCTCTTTTTTTAAATCCATATATCCTCTCTATGAGAAATGTAGCACCATCATACTCTAAATATAAGACAGGGGAATTGAGAATTAGGATGATTAAGCATATTAAATAGTATCAAAGCCCTAAGCAGCAGAGCTTGGGAGTAGAATGAAGCCAGGTCCCTTTGATAGACAAACCTATGCTCTTATCTCACATGTCTCTTGGCCTCTCCTGTTGGTCTAATTTAGATCTTCATTTGGTTTCATTCCATTTTGTCTAAACAAATGCAGTTGTCTCCTAAGTAGAGTCTCTGCCTTCTAGTTTTCTCTCCTGAAAGCCATCCTCATTCAGCTTCCACAGTGATCTATTTAACATGTATAGTTGATGATATTTCACTGCTGCCCTTAAACTCATCGATAGCACTAACAGATCTTTTAAGAGGAGAAATTCTTCAAGATATAAATACCCACCTCCACTATGGTCCACTAACTTTTGCATGGGTCTACCACTATCAACATCTCTCTTATATCCCTTTCTCCTTTTCAGAGTCTTCTCTATTATGTCTAAATATTTTGTCAGGCTGGCAAATGAAATATTTTCTGAAAATGTTTGGAGAGTTATGTTTAAATTTGAATAAAAAATTTCACAAATTATTTATGTTTCTTTTTTTAATTTTTTTAGTTGTAGTTGGATGAAATACCTTTATTTTACTTATTTAATTTTGGGGTGCTAAGGATCTAACCCAGGGCCTTGAATGTGCTAGATGATTGCTCTACCATTGAGTCACAACTCCAGCCCAAATTCTTTATGTTCTGATATTGGATACTATTAATGGTCAAAATACCACTTGATGCTGAACCTTCGCTTGTCCCATGAACTAAAACATATCATGCAAAGGAAGCTAGGTCTTCTCAAAATCTCCATATGCAATTATTGCATCCATTTTCTCTGACAAAATTTCAGAGGAGAGTCTGGAGTTACCATCAGCAAGTACATAGGCTTATTTGAAAATACTTAAACAAAGCCCCAGCATGGTGGTGGACACCTATAATGCTGGAAATTTGGGGAGGTGGAGGAAAGATAATCACGTGTTCAGAGCCAGGCTCAACAATTTATCAAGGCGATAAGCAACTCATGGAGACCCTGACTCTAAATAAAATATAAAAGAAAGGCTGGGGATGTGACACAGTGGTTAAGAGCCCCTGAATTTAATTACTAGTACTAGCAAAAAAAGAAATCTAAAGAATACTAAGTATATTGGGTGAGCAAAATATGACAGATATATGTTAAATAAGCTATAAATTAGCATATTATGCTAATGATATAACCATTTGAATATTTGAGTGAAATTAGAATTTATTTTTGGTGTGAATTTTGATACTTAATGAAGTTATTAAAGTGTATTATATTTGTAAGCTTTGCAAATGAACAATTCAGTTTAGTTAAAACCATCTAATTAAAATGTAAACACGATTAGCACTTTAATTAAAGTCTTAATGTATAAAAAAACCTTTTTTACTAATATTTCATCATTCATAAATTTTATCCAACTTGATTTTTATTATTCCTCTCTAATTCTTGTGGCATTTTTGCATAGATATTTGCTATTTTAAAATGAAAATAATATTATTCTTTTTAATACATATGAGAAACTAGGAATTAATATACATTTGCTCAACTTTGCTTTTATTTTACAACTATTCTCTCATCTATTTTGTCAGATAAAATGAGAAAAAGGATTTATCTTCTCTCTCTCACAAATAAAGAAAGCAGATAGATCTAAAGATAGCCCCATAATAACAGTAAAACCTAATTCTAGAAAAATTGTCATCATACTTGTGAAAGATTATCTTATTTATAACTATGATGGAGCTTATTATTTGTTCACAGTTATTTGTTTTATTCTTTTTCTTCAACATATTTCCCTGACCCATAGAGCTTGGGCATGGCCATATGATTTGATTTGACCCATAAAATATAAACAAGTTTGACAAAATTAGTGGACTAATTCCTAGGATTAGGTTTAGAAAACACTGTTTCTATGTGCCCTCTTGTTTCATGTCCCCACTAGGGCTGACTTTGAAATGGGTTCTAGAGAGAGAAGGTAAATTAAACAGCTATAAAACCTATAAATAAGGCTGCCCATCTCCAAACCACTCTTTATATGAATATGAATATCAAATAAACTTGGTTTCTATAAGAAATTGTATTCTATTCTATTTGATTTCTATTCTAATTGAATAAATTTATAATTGAATAAAAGTTGATTAATAGTGTATCCTTTCTACCTCTACAGAGGAACATTTCAGTTTCTAAATCCAACTTGAGAAATTATTGATGGCTAATGATCAGTAAATAATTATTGTAAAAGCATGTGGTATTCAAAAAATAAACACTTAGATGGAAGCCTTATACACTGAAGCTATAAAGCATTGCTTAAAGAAATTAACACAAATAAATGAAAAGACATCCTGTGTTCATAGACTGGAAGACTTAATATTAAGATTATAGTGCTGGAGATCCAAGATGGTGGGCCAGAGGGAGGCAGCATTCTGTGTCACTCTGTGACATGGACTCAAGTAGTAAGAATACTGCTTCTCTTCGAGTGATATTCCTGTTTCGCACAGAAAACACGGCCACCAAGCCAGTCCAGGTCTCTAGGCCTCAATGTAGAGTAGGTCTCTTAAGTACTCATCCATACAGGACTACCAGGTACCCAAGTAAGACCATCAACACTCGCAGAGAACTTTCAGCCACCCACACTAGCAGAAATCACTGATGCCACTCCCATCAGGACACTCAGCAGCTTCACATGTGCAGAAACTCCGGCTGCCAGTCCCATGTGGACCCCCATCTACCTAGAACTTCTCTGGTCACTGCTGTCTTGGGACTCTGTAGCAGTGGAGATAATATGTGCAGTAACCTGCCTGCACCCAAGAACTTTACACAGATTCAGAAGTCAGCCCACAGCCCCACATTGCATACCACATGCCTCTCTGAAATAAACATCCAACGTCATCACTTGGCTCCTTTACTCAACCCTACACCTCACTGCTGAAAGCAGGTGCCTCCTCTTGAGTCACCTTCATCACTCTCTTCTGTGGGGTCAACTCACAATTTGGCACTTCTGCTGGCCAGGTACTCAGTTTCTAACTCCTTACTCTCTGGAGCAGCCACTAACACAGCACAATGATACGTTGTTGTGTTACCTTCACTATCCTGAGGGAGGAAATACCAACTAACAGTAGATGAACCACCTATTGGATGAGAACGGAAGTAGGAAAGATACAAATTCTCAACCAAAACAATCCTATTTCTTCCTTCAAGATTTTTCTTTTCCTTTTTTTTTCCATTTTTTCCCTCTCCCACTGTATTCTCCCACCCTCAAATCCCCAACATATGTGAAACCAAGTACTTTGCATTATTTAGGATTTTGCACACTGGGATGTCCCAATAGTATATTAGAACTGTGTTGTATATTCTTTTTTCCCCCACCAATTTCTACTCTTTAATATTTTTCTACTTTTCTTAATATATATGTGTGTTTGTTTTAGGTACTCTACTATCTTTCCAATTACTTGTCTGCCCATAATTACATCTTCTCCCTTCTTCTGCTACTAATCTTTCTCTTTAGATTTCTATTTCACTCTTCCTAAGATATAACAAATCTACATCCTCATGTCCTACCTCCTCAGCGTATCATCCTACTCCTCAGACCCAGTTCTTTGTCCACCATCAGAAACTGTACATCTTTTTACAAACCTGCTGAGTATATTGTAGATAATAATTGAATTCACCACTTCTATACATTGTGACCAAACTGTAAACACCTTAATAGCAAACATTTGTTTTTAGAGTGTATAGTGCTTATATTGGGGTCTGATAACATTGTTCTTCACCTCAAAGGAGAGGTATTGGATCCCTACAGGGACACTATAAGACTATAGCATATAAAAATAATGCCTCAGATCCGCAGTGCTAGAAGGGAATATATACAAGCAATATGAAAACACAAGGGAAGAAAGTGTCCCAAACATATCAAGATACAACATTATTAGAATCCATGGCCAGCACAGAAGAAAAAAGGACAGAAGAGTTCAGGATGTACATAATTAAAATGTTCTGTAAATTAAAGGATTATATAAGGGAGCAAATACAGGCAGCAAAAGATCATTTTGACAAAAACTGTATAAGCAAATACAGGAAGCAAAAGATTACTTCAATAGGAAGATAGAGGTTCTAGAAAGAAAAACAGAAATCTTTGAAATGAAAAAAATCAATAAAGAAAATGAAAAATTCAATTGAAAGTATCACCAACATATTAGGCCACTTGGAAAACAGGACATCAGACAATGAAGACAAAATATATAATCTTGAAAGGAATGTAGACCATACAGTGAAAATGGTAAGAAACCATGAGAATAACATTCAAGAAATATTGGAGAGCATAAAAAGACCAAATTTAAGAGCTACTGGGATAGAAGAAGGAATAGAGTTCCAAACAAAAGGAATGAACAATCTATTAAATGAAATAACATCAGAAAAGTTTCCAAACATAAAGAATGAAATGAAAAACCAAATTCAAGAAGCTTAAAGGATACCAAATGCACAAAATCACAACAGATCCACACCGAGACACATTATGAAATGCCAAACACAGAGAATAAGGAGAGAATATTAAAAAGCACAAGAAAAAGGGATCAGATTTCATATAGGGGGAACCAGTTAGAATATCTGCAGATTTTGAAACCAAGACATTGAAAGCTAGAAGATCCTGGAACAACATATATCAAACTCTGAAAGAAAATGGATACCAACCAAGAATCTTATATCCAACACAATCAAGCATTAGGTTTGATGATGAAATAAAAACCATCCATGATAAACAAAATTTAAAAGAATTTACAACTCCAAAGCCTTCACTACAGAACATCCTCAGCAAAATATTCCATGAAGAGGAATTGAAAAACAACAATGAAAATCAGCAAATGGAGGTATAACACTAAGGAAAAACTAATAAAAGAGAAACCAAGTTAAGTTAAATACCAAATATTAAAAAAAATGGCTGGGAATACAAATCATGTCTCAATAATAACCCTGAATGTTAGTGGCCTAAACTCACCAATCAAAAGACGTAGTTTGGCACATGGATTAAAAAAAAAGACCCAACTATATGTTGCCTTTACGAGACTCATATCATAAGAAAATACATCCACAGACTGAAAGTGAAAGGTTTGGAAAAATCGTTCCACTCGTTGATTGTGGAAACAAACAAGAGTTGCAATCCTTATATCAAATAAAGTAGACTCCAAGCTAAAGTTAATCAAAAGGAATAAAGAAGGACATATAATACTGCTAAAGGGAATCATTCATCAAAAAGACATAACAATAATAAATTTATATGCCCTAAACAATGAAGGATCGGCATTCATCAAACAAACTCTTCTCAAGTTTAAGAGTAATATAGATCACAACACAGTAATTCTGGCTGACATTAACATACCTCTTTCACCACTGGATAGATCTTCCAAACAAAAGCTGAACAAAGAAATTATAGAACTCAATAATTCAATCAATAACTTAGACTTAACTGACATATATAGAATATTTCATTATTCAATGAATGAATATACTTTCTTCTCAGCAACACATGGATCCTTTTCTAAAATAGACCATATATTATACCACAAAGCAACTCTTAGCAAGTACAAAAAACTATAGATACTACCCTGCATTCTATCAGATCATAATGAAATGAAATTAGAAATCAATGATAAAATTTAAAAAATAAAAGCAATTCCATCACCTGGAAACTAAACAATATGCTCCTGAGTGAACAAAGGGTTGCAAAAGACATCAAGGAAGAGATTTAAAATTTCTTAGAGATTAATGAGATCACAGATACAATGTATCAAAATCTCTGGGACAATATGAAAGCAGTACTAATAGTAAAGTTCATTGCATGCAGTTCATTCCTTAAAAGAAGAAAATGTCAACAAATAAATGACTTGATATAACATCTCAAATCCATGAAAAAAAAAGAATAAAAATCAACATCAAAAGCAGTACAATACAGGAAATAATTAAAATCAGACCTGAAATAAATGAAATTGGCAAAAAAAATGAAACAATTGAAAGAATTGACAAAACAAAAAGTTAGTTATTTGAAAAAATAAAAAAAAATGACAAACTCTTAGCCATACAAAAGAAGAGAAGGAGAGAGAAATTACTAACATCTATAATGAAAAAGAAAATATCACAACAGACACTACAGAAATACAGAAGATAATTAAAAATCATTTTGAAATCTTGTACTCCAATAAAATAAAAAAATATAGAAGGAATTGACAAATTTCCAGGGCCATATGTTTTGGCCAAATTGAATTATGATGATATACACCATTAAACAGCTCAATTTCAAGCCATGAAATAGAAGATACCATCAGAAGCCTACCAACGAAGAAAAGTCCAGGACTGGATGTAACAGCCATGTTCTATAAGACCTTTAAAGAAGAACTGATACCAGTACTCTTCAATTTATTTCAGGAAGTAGAAAAAGAGGGAGCAGTTCCAAACTCATTCTGTGAAGTCAATATCACCCTGATTCCAAAACCAGGCAAAGACGCATAACAAAACAAACAAACAAACAAACAAAAACAACAACAACAACAACAAAAAAAAAAACCTTCAGACTAATATCTCTAATGAAAATAGATGCAAAAACTCTCAATAAAATTCTGGCAAATAGAATACAAAAACATATCAAAAAGATAGTGCATCATGATCAAGTGGGATTTATCCCAGGAATGCAAGATTGGTTCAACATACAGAAATCAATAAATGTAATTCATCACATCAATAGACTTAAAGATAGGAATCATATGATCATCTCAATAGATGCAGAAAAAGCATTTAACAAAATACAACACCACTCATAATCAAACAGTAGAAAAACTAGGGATAACTGGAACATATCTCCACATTGTAAAAGCTATCTATGGTATGCCCCAGGCCAACATCATTCTAAATGGAGAAAAATTGATAGCATTTCCTCTAAAAACTGGAATAAGTCAGGGATGCCCTCTTTCACCATTTCTATTTAACGTAGTTCTTAAAACACTGGACAAAGCAATTAAAGAGTAAACAGAAATTAAAGGAATACACAGATAGGAAAAGAAAAACTCAAGTTAGTACTGTTTGCCTATAATACAATTCTATACCCAGAAGACGCAAAAATTCCACCAGAAAACTTTTAGAACTGGTAAATGAATTCAACAAAGTAGCAGGATACAAAATCAGCACCCATAAATCAAAGGCATTTTGTTTTATATCAGTGACAAATCCTCTCAAAGGGAAACAAAAAAAAACTACCCCATTTATAATAGCCTCAAAACAAACAAAGAAAGAAAGAAACAAATAAATAAAATGCTTGGGAAATAACAAAACAAAAGAGGTGAAAGACTTCTACAATGAAAACTACAGAACATTAAAGAAATAAATAAGACCTTAGAAGATAGAAAGATCTATATTTTACTTAGACATACAGAATTAATATTGTCAAAATGACCATATTACCAAAAGCATTATACAGATTTAATGCAATTCCAATCAAAATCCCAATGACTTTCCTCATATCAATAAAAAAAGCAGTCATGAAATTCATCTGGAAAAATAAGAGACACAGAATAGATAAAACAATCCTTAGCAAGAATAGTGAAGCAGGTGGCTTCACTATACTAGACATTAAACTATACTACTGAGCAATAGTAACAAAAACAGCATGGTATTGGCACCAAAAAGACTGGTAGACCAATGGTACAGAATAAATGACACAGAGACTAACCCATATAATTACAGTTATCTTATATTAGATAAAAGTGCCCAAAACACAAATTGGAGAAAAGATAGCCTCTTCAACAAATGGTGCTGGTAAAACTGGAAATGTATATGCAACAAAATGAAATTAAACCCCTATCTCTCACCTTATACAAAACTCAATTCAAAGTGGATCAAGGATCTAGGAATTAAACCAGAGACCTTTCATCTAATAGAAGAAAAAGTAAGCCCAAATCTTCATTATATCACATTAGGCCTTTAATTCCTTAGTAAGACTCCTATAGCACAAGAATTAAAATAAATAATTAATAAGTGGGATGGATTCAACTAAAAAGCTTCTTCTCTGCTAAAGAAACAATCAGTAAGGTGACTCAAGAGCCTACATCTGGGAGCAAATTTTTACCACTTGCACATCAGATAGAACATTAATCTCTATGGTTTGTAAAGAACTCAAAAAACTAAACACCAAAAAATCAAATAACCCAATCAATAAATGGGCATAGGCACTGAATAGACATTTCTCAGAAGGTGGTATACAATCATTCAACAAATATATGAAAAAATGTTCAACATCTCTAGCAATTAGAGAAATGGAAATCAAAACTACTCTATGATTCCATCTCACTTCAGTCAGAATGGCAACTATTTAGAATACAAACAATAGTAAGTGTTGGCAAGGATGTGGCTAAAAAGGCACCCTCATACATTTCTGGTAGGACTGCAACATGGTGCAGCCAATATGGAAAGCAGTATGGAGATTCCTTCAAAATCTTGGAAAGGAATCACCTTTTTACCCAGTTATCCCACACCTAGGTCTGTACCTAAAGGACTTAAAAGCAGCATACTACAGGAACACTGCCACATCAATATTTATTGCAGCCCAGTTCACAATAGCTAAACTGTGGAACCAAGTTTGATGCCCTTCATTAGATGAATGCATAAAAAATGTGTTATATGTACACAATGAAATATTACTCAGCAATAAAAGAGAATAAAATCATGTCATTTTTAGGTAAATGGTTGGAGTTGGAGAATACAAAGCTAAGTAAAGTTAGCCAATCCCAAGAAACCAAATACTAAATGTTTTCTCTGATATAATGTAGGTTGATTTATAGTGGGGTTGGGAGGGGGAGCATGGGAAGATTAGAGGAACTCTAGGTAGGGCAAAGGGGAGGGAGGGGAAGTGAGGGAGCTAGGAGGTAAAAAAGATAGTGGAATCAGATGAACATCATTATCCAAGTACATGTATGTAGACATGAATGGTGTAAATATACTATGAATAAAATTAGAGATATGAAAATTGTACTCTATATGTGTAATATGAATTGTAATGCATTCTGCTGCTATATATAACAAATTAGAATTTAAAAAAATTAAAAAAGAGATGATAGTGCTGCTCAAATCAATCTATGGATTCAGAGCAAAGCTTATCAAAATTCAGTGGCACTTTCCTGCTGAGAGCCATAGCTGAGTCGGAATGGCCCCTGGCATTTTGCCAATAGTATTGATTGACAAGCAAGGCATTACTATCCGCCTCGGCCGCTACTTTGGAGTTCTCGTGGGGATTCCTGGAGAGTTCCCATTGGTTGGGGAAGTGCAGGGGAAGGGATTTCCCCAGGATATTTCCAGCTGCTTGTTCCTGAAGGAGCCGCGTGGCGTTCGGGAGGAGTTCCTGGGAGCGTGTGTGGAGCATGCTGGTGGAGTTCAGAAATAAAGTTTGTTCCTGCTTCAGTGGCTCGTGATTTGTGTCCAGCCAGACAGCGGCATTTGGCGGCCCGTGCGGGGAACGCCTGAAGCTCGGGGGTAAGTGAAATTGCTCGCCCCTAAGGGAAGGCGAGAGAATGGGTGACCATTTCAAAAAACAATGTGTTCTTGTTTTGATTTGTTTTGTTTTTGTTTCAAGCTGCCTATCCCTAGAACTTTCTCAGGCAAACTGGGAAAAATGGTTGGCTCAAGGTTTGAAGTTGTTCGCCCCTGAGGAAGAGATAGAAATAGACCACAAATGCACATGTCAAGAAAATAGGAAAACTGATACAACAATTTTTGTTCCGTTTTTGTTTCATTCTGTTTCGGTTTTATTTTGTGTTATCTTATTGGGTTGCGTTATCTTTATAGTAGATTAGAAATTAGAAAAAAAAAAAAAAGAGTGTTAAGTAAATTGTTAGAGGTTCAGACCATGGAGAAAGACATTTTAGATCAAGTAAAAGACAAGGTCTCTCGAGCTAGTCAGATAGAGGAAGAAAATTTAAAGGAAGAAAGCTTAGAGGAGAAACAGCTATTAGGGAAAAAGCTACAACAGGAGGCTGCTACTAACACCGTTCTATCATCAGAGGGTGTAATTCAACCACGGCTCCACCTATAGAGACAGCTGAGTGGCCCTCAACCCCCGTAGTTGATAGATGGGATCCTGAGATAGGACCTCAAAGATTAGCATGCCCTGTACTTGAGCAGGCAGGAGGGCAGCGAATTCACCGTGCTTTAGATTTCAAAACAGTGAAGAAGTTAAAGGAGGCTGTAACAACCTATGGTCCTCAAGCACCCTTAACTGTAAGCATGCTCGAATCCATTACCAACTTGGACATGACGCCAGCAGATTGGGCTAGCATGTGTAAATCTGTGCTAAATGGAGGACAATATTTGTTATGGAAGGTTGCCAATGAGGAATTTTGCATGGAGATGGCTAGGCGAAATGCAGCAGCCAGTTACCCTCAAAGAAATCTAGATATGTTGTTAGGAAAAGGACCTTATGAGGGTCAATGGCAACAAATTGAATATGATCCTGCTATATATGCACAAATTGCTGCAGATGCAGTTAGGGCATAGAAGACTTTACAAGGACCTGGAGATTTACAAGGTCAATTATCTAAGGTAATACAGGGAGCTAATGAACCTTACGCTGAATTTGTAGATAGGCTTATTCAAACAGCTACCAGAGTTTTTGGGGATACAGAAAAAGCAATGCCATTAATTAAACAACTGGCTTATGACCAAGCAAATCGTTGGTGCAGAGAGGTCATTAGACCATGGAAACATGGAGATTTAAACACATATATTAAATTATGTAGAGACATTAATGAACAAGGGCAAGTCTTGGCAGCTGCTGTACAACAGGCTTTAGATGCCAGGCCAAAAACATGCTACAACTGTGAACAAACAGGACATTTTAAAAGGAATTGCCCCATAGGAGGAGGGTTTAGCAAAGCTAGGTATCAAAGGAGTAAAATATCGGGTCTTTGCCCACGATGCCATACAGGAAGACATTGGGCTAATGAACGCCGTTCTCAAACCACCATAGAGAGTACTCCATTATCAAAAAACGGACAAGGATCAGGTGTTTACCCACGATATCATGGAGAAAGGCATTGGGCTCCATTGCCAAAAAA
>NW_026000242.1:23002238-23043742 GCF_001458135.2 Marmota marmota marmota
TGATGTTTAAAGATTCTGTATTTAATTTATTTTCTGATAGTCAGTATTTGGTTAATGCTATAGTATCCCTTGAAGATGCTGGTAGGATTTCCCCTTCCTCTACTGTTTTCTCTTTGTTTTCCACTATACAAAGTTTAATCTGGGACAGAAAAGATCCATTCTTTATAGGACATATCAGAGCACATACAGGATTGCCTGGAGCCCTTAGTTTGGGCAATGATTTAGCAGATAAAACTATACATGGCATACATATTTTCTCTACACTAGAAGAAGCTACAAATTTTCATAAAAGGTTCCATGTCAATGTTAATACTTTACAAAAGCATTTTAAAATAACTAAGGGACAAGCTAGACAAATAATAAAACAATGTCAAAATTGTGTGACCTTTTTACAGGACTGATACCTAATCATATTTGGCAGATGGACGTCACACACTTGCCCGAATTTGGAAAATTAAAATATTTGCATGTTACAGTTGATACTTCTTCCGGATTTTTGATGGGCTCCCTTCATGCCGGAGAAAAAACTAAAGATGTTATAGCTCATTGCTTACAAAATTTTGCCACTGTGGGCATTCCAAAACAGTTAAAAACAGATAATGTTCCTGGTTATAATTCTACCTCTTTTAAACAATTTTGCTCATCATTTGGCATTACTCACATAACAGAAATCCCATACAATCCACAGGGACAAGGCATAGTTGAAAGAGCTCATCCAACTATTAAAATGTACTTATTAAAGCAAAAAGAGGGAATTGGAAAGGGGTATATATCCCCCAAAGATAAACTTAAAATAACCCTTTTTACTCTAAACTTTTTAAATTTGGATTCTTCAGGGCTTAGTGCTGCAGAAAGGCATATGTGTCCAAAAAATGTACATAAGCCTAAGGTACTTTGGAAGGATATTCGAACAGGACAATGGAAAGGTCCTGACCCAGTTATTGTCTGGAGTCGGGGTTCTGTTTGTGTGTTTCCACAGGGAGAACAACAGCTGATTTGGATTCCAGAGAGACTAATCAAAGCGATTTCTACAGACCAAAAAGAAGATGATTTGACTCAAATCCATAACAGCTGATATCCAGAGCTACGCTTGGCTATTTTTACATCTGCGACAGTGATTAACCAGGATGCTTTTTTCAATATCTATTTTATTATTGCTTTTTCCCACATCATAAAGGTCTATTTTATTTTTGAGCTCATAGAGACCTAGGTTAATGTTTTTCTGATCAGCTTTATTTTTTTGACTGTTGAGTTTTTAAACATTGCAATGGATGTTTCACCTGTGTAAAGCTACAAGGACTTTTCTATTGTCTTATGTGTTGTACGTTTGTGTGCACACTTGTGTTTTGTGTTGTATGTCTGTTTGTATGTATGTCCATATATCATATATGAGGAGCGCTCATGAAAAAATGGATCCGAATTTTTTTTTATTCACATGATTTTAAAGGTTTAATTTAAATTGGGTAAACAGTTGTTGAGGATTGTTTTATATGTGTACAAATAAGGAGGTTAACAGATCTGTCTGTTTACTTTCACCTTTCCTTTTCATTATATTTAATAATTCTATTCAGGATAATGTAAATTGTTCAGAAAATGGTTTTCTTAGTACCTGTTGGAATGTTACATAATTTGTTTTTTTAGCATCATTGCCAGAATTCCTATCTTCATCCTAGTGCTGGTGAAGACAAAGATAAAACCAAACTACAGCTTCTTTAATTGCTATCACAGTAAACTGTATAAACTGATGCATCAATGAATAATAACTCAACAACTAATGCTCAATCAAGGAGTCGATTTTCTTTGGGAGGAAATGGACATTTTGATAGATTCATCCGCTTTGAACTGCTTGCAGAACTTGTCTGGACTATGTATCACTTGTATATATTGTGAACTATCTGTTGGTGCAGTGAATTGTGGTAATGCTGGAGTATCTTTGCTGATGGTGTCAACGGTGGTACAATTTTTCAAAGGAGCCATCAATTGGCTTAGTGTCGTGGCATTTCTGTATCCTCCTCCCTTCTGCTAGTGATGGTTTAAAATTTGGGGGCCAACAGAGGTGAGGCAATGAACCTCAACCCCCCACTGGCACCAAGGCCAAATTTGGGGTCCAACAGAGGTGAGGCAAAGAACCTCACCCCCCCACTGGTGCAAAGGCCTATCCACAAATATGGCTGTATGCTGGACCAGTAGTCAGTGACGGGTATGATCCAATTGCAGTGGTACCAACCTAAGACAGGAGGCTGACGCCTAGAGGTCAGCTCATCCGATGATGGGTAAGGACCATATGTTGTTTTGGACAACCTAACAGGCACGGTCCCTAAGCCACATTGCTTGTTGTTTAATTAAACAGAAGGGGGGAGATGCTGAGAGCCACAGCTGAGTCGGAATGGCCCCTGGCATTTTGCCAACAGTATTGATTGACAGGGAGGCATTACTATCTGCCTCTGCCGCTACTTTGCAGTTCTCATGCTACTTTGGAGTTCTTGTGGGGATTGCCAGGGACTCCCGGAGAGTTCCCATTGGTTGGGGAAGTGCAGAAGGAGGGATTTCTGGAGGATATATCTGGCTGCTGGTTCCTGGAGGAGCCTCGTGGAGTTCGGGAGGAGTTCCCAGGAGCGTGTGTGGAGCGTGCTGGTGGAGTTCAGAAATAAGGTTTGTTCCTGCTTCAGTGGCTCGTGATTTGTGCCCAGCCAGACTGCGGCACTTTCCTTTTCAGAAATAGAAAATTCCAACCCCAAATGCATATCCAATCTCAGAAATCTCTGAGTAGCAAAAACAATATTGAAAAAGAGGAATGAAACTGGAGGACTCATGCTTTCTGATTTGAAATTTATAACAAGCCATAGTAATCAAAATGGTGTGATACTAGCATAAGGCAGACAAAAAAACCAAAAGAATTGACTAGATACACAAGAAATGAGCATTCATAAATATGGTCAATTTATTTTCCACATAGTGCCAAACCATTCATGGAAAGGACAGTCTTTGCAACAATGATAAATGAATATCCACAAATAAAAGGACTTCATAGTTACAGCCTTCTCTATGTTATGTGCAAAAATTAACTCAAAATGCATAAAACATATAAAGTAATAGATAAACCTATAAATGTCTAAAAGAAAACACAGGGAAATCTTCATGACTTTAGATTTGTCAGTTTTTGGCTATGACACCTAAAGCATAGGCAAAAAAAAAAAAAAAAAGACTTGTATTCATTAAAATTAAAATCTTCTGCACCTTAAGGACACTGCCAGGATTGAAAATACAGAATGGAAAAAAAAATATTTGCAAATCATACATCTAGTAAGACATTATTATTCAGAATATATAAAGAATCTGTAACTCATAACAATGAAACAAACAGTCTAACTCAAAATGGGCAAAGGACTTGAATAGACATGTCTCTGAAGAAAATAGGCTAAAGACAAATAAGCATATGAAAAGACGCTCAGAATCACTAATCATTAGGGAAATGTAAATCAAACCACCATGAGATCTCACTTCATGCCTATTAGCATGGCTATTATTGAAAAATAAAACAAAAAAACCCCTACAAAATCACAAATCATGGCTGGGAAAAAATGTTAGGAACACTTTTAATTCTTTATAAATGAATATATATTATAATAAATTAATTTAATAAATTTGTATAATATATTTATGGTTATCAGCACAAAGAAATGAAAAATGTTCAAGAGATAAAAATGCTAATTATCCTGATTTGATCATTATATGCTATATGTGAGTGTCAAATTTTCATATTATATCCCAAAAAAAATGTGCTATCATAGGTCAATATAAAAAGATTAAAAAATAGAAAATAAACCATGCTGAAGATCAAAGTCCCCAAACATATATAGATAAATAACCTATATGTGCTCACTCTCTGTGTGTGTGTGTTTACTGTAAATGATTGATGAAATACATCTAAAAATCAAACAATAACAGAAACTTAGTGTTTCTGTTCAGAATAGTGAAAATTGTGGAAATAATTATGGTGGATATATAACATTGTGAAAGAATTTAATGCCACTGAATTGTACATGTAAGATGATTAAAATGGTATATTTATATTATAAATATTTGACCATACACATACAAAAAGAAATGGGTGATACGTGATTCAGATAAGTGTGTGCAAAATGGCAAATCTTAAAATATACCATTTACAAATCTCACAAAGAATGTAACTTCAAATATAAATGTCATAAACTTTCAAAAGATTGTTTGAAATAAGAAATTGGAACTCTTGTATATTGATGCTGAAGATGTACATGATTTCCAATGGTACATCACTGTGCAAAACAATTTGATGGTTACTAACAATTTTAAACATAGAGTTACCATATAATTAGCAATTTTATTCTGAGGCATGAACCAAGAAGGGTTAAAATCAAGAGCCTCAAAAGTACTTGTATACCAGTGTTCATAGCAACATTATTTATAATAGCACAAATGCAGAAATATCCCACATGTCCATCAGTGGATTAATGGATAAATAAAATCTGATAAATATGTACAATGCAATGTTTTTGTATGTGTATGATCAAATACTCATAACATAAATACATCATTTTAGTCATCTTACATGTACAGTTCAGTCACATTAAGTTCTTTCACAACATTGTATATCCACCATAATTATTTCCAGAATGTTTACTATTCCAAACAGAAACTCTTAAGTTTCTTTTTTTGTTTGATTTTTTAATGTATTCCATCATTCATTTATAGTACACACACACACACACACACACACAATGCCATAGATTATGTATATCTACCTATATATGTTTGGGGACCTTGATCTTTAACTTTGTTTACTTTCTATTTTTCAAGTTGTTTCTATTGACCAATAATTGTACATGTTTTGGCGGATACAATATGAAAGTGTTGTTCAGTCCTTAGCAGAAAAAAACTGATACGGAGGATGTTGATATGATCAAACCATGGGTATAATTATTTTTTGAGTGCTGTGTTACATAGCAGATTCTGTGATAGGCGTGTATGCTTACCTAAAAACCACACTGAATAATGGGTAGAAGTTAGAAGAATTTTGATGTGAATTCTAGAAAAAATGCTTAATTTGTATGAACTGAATATGAGGATGATTCTTATGAGGCCCTAAAAGAAGAGAGCTAAAGAGAAAGTCTCATTCGTTTTAGAGATTACATAAGTGCATGTGAACAGAAGGTTGACAAAAATATGTAAGTAACAGCAATTTTGAAGAGGCCTCAAATGGAAATGAGTGTGTTACTAGAAACTGAAGGAAAAGTGATTCTTGTTACAAAGTGACAAAGAATTTAACTGAATTGTGTTTGTTTTCTAGTGATTTGTGGAAGGTAGAACTGAGCCATGAATTAGTATATTGATGGAAGAAATTTCTAACCAAAGTCTTGAAGCTAAGTCATGGTTTATCTTAATTTCTTATTCATAAAATGAGAGAAGAGAGAAGTGAATTAAAGATGGTAACTATAACACAAGGAAATCATAAATTTGGAAAATTCTAAGCCTGGCTACATTGAAAGAATAAAAGTGTGCTGAGGATAGAACATTAAGGATGTGGCCAAGGAAACCTTGGATAATATGTGGTGCTACTCATCAAGAAAAGGAGGAATGACCTCAATGGCATTCTGAAGAGCAGTGGGCTGCAATTTCAATTAGAAGCCCACAGTGCCAAGGACTGGGGACGAGACTGCTTGTCTGTGCTTTGGGTGCAGCACCAGTGGGCCTAGGAGCAGTGAAGGTGCATGGACACCCCAGGAAGGCCTGAAAGGTAGTCACTGGCAGAGCCTGTGCATTTCCATTTTTGCTGGTGTACAATCATAAGAGCTTTGGGAGCATGGGTGCCTCCACATATTTTTCAGAGGTTGTCCTGTAGAGCCTTGGGGTCCAGGCAGAAAACTGCATGTGGATAGGGCAATTCATAAGTCTCACTAGGGAAATACCCAGAACAGAAGTGGGGGCAGGGACCCCCAAGAGCTTAGAATGGTGGATTAGCAGTATGTCTTGACAGCCTTGGAGAGCCATGGACATTTTACTCCAACATGTGAGAGCTGCTGGTGCCTGAGGTACAACCAGCGAAGTTGTGAGGAAGGACTGCAGAGCTGTGGGGGTCCAACCCACCCCCATCTGTCTGGAAGGTGGAACATGAAATTGAAGCTTATTCTCTAGCTTTAAGATTCAACATTTTTCGTCCTGTTTGGTTTTACACATACTTGGCATCACAGTTATGACTTTTCTTCCTATTTCTCCTTTTTGAAAGGGAATACTTGTCCAATATTAATACCATTACTATAGTTTGAAAAAGATTTGTTTGATTTCATGGTTTTGCAGCTGGAAAGGAATTTGGGCAAGAATGAATCAAACCTTGATTCTAATTATGTCTGATTAGATGACAAATGAGACTATGGACTTCACAGTTTTGAACTGATACCAGGATAAGTTAAGACTTTTGTAGCAATGGGATGGAACAAATGTATTTTACATGTGAGAAAGAAGAACTTTGGGGGCTAGTGGTAGAAGGGTATGGTCTGAATGTTTGTGTTCCCTCCAGAATCTATATGTTGAAATCTAAACTTCAAATGATGATATTAAGAAGTGAGGTCTGGGAGGTGATTAGGTCATGAGGAATCTTCCTCATAATTGGGATTTGTGCCTTATGAAAGGGCTGAAGGGAGTCTCTAGGACACTTTCAACTCTTTCTCCATTTGAGGACACATGGAAGGTGCCATTAGTCACTGAATCTGCCTGAGCCTTTATCTTGAATTTCCCAGTCTCCAGAAAGGTGAACAATAAATTTGTACAATCTATAAATCATCCAGTCTAAGGCATTTTGATACAGTATGAAGAATGGATTAAGATAAAGGGGTATTATTTCTTCTAAGGATCTGGAATGAAGAGAAGTTAAATAATTTGACTACACTTACACAGCTATTATGTGACAGAGTCCAGGCTCTTCTCCATAGTTGGCTCCCTGTGTTGTATCTAGATAACCACTTCCATCCCCCCTCTCACTGCCTGAGCACTTCATAATTTGAAGTGTATAACTCATTTTGTTGAGTTTCTTATTTTAAGCATGTTTTATATACTAGTTTATTTCATCCTCATGATTTTGTAATTTAATTTTAATTTGTTTTTATAGATATGAAAAGTGGTGAGGTTTACCACTTGTCAATCTCTATCATGATAAGACAGAAAGTTCAGGACACTACTTCACTGTAGTGAAGAAATGACAATTGCTGTCTTTAAAGTGAGACTGTTCTAGTTCAATCCTGGCTCCACTGACTTACTTGCTAGTTATAATGGGCAAGTTATTTAACCAATTAGTCCTTTCATTTGCAAAATATAGATGATCAAGATACTTTCACCATATGATTTATATGAGGACAAAATGGTACTAATGTAAAGCGTTGCTATCAGTGTCTGGCACAGGCTAAGCACATATTAACTATTAGCTTTTTGTCTTAATCTTTGCTACCTGAGACAAAACTTCTATCCCACTTTTTGGGGGGCTTTATAATTTGTTAATCAGCTTCTCATCATTGTGATGAAATACTGAGTCAAAGGAGAAAAGATTTAAACTAAGGTTCATGGTTTCAAATGTTTCAGTCTGTGGTCAGCTGGCTCATTTCTATGGTACTGTGGTGAGGCAGAATATCATCACAGAAGGACATAGCAGAGCATTTGCTCACCTTATGGTAGCCAGTAAGTAGAGCAAGTGAAAAAAGAGGAGGAGAGAGAGAGTAGGGTGGTGGTGGTGGTGGTGGTAAGTGGTCACCTGAAGACATAGTCCCCAATGCATGCCCCCAAGACCCCTCTCTGAGTTTCTACCACTTCCCAATAATCCATGCAACTATGAGTCCATCAGTGGATTACTGTACTGATAAGATTAGATCCCTCATGGTCCAATGACTTCCTCAAAGCCCCACCACTGACTACTGCTGCACTGGGGACCAAGCCTTCGACACATGAGACTTTGGGGGGTATTCCAAATCCAAACAACAACAAATATAAACCTGTGGTTCAGAGTACATTTAATGACTGACAATCTCCAGCTATTTCACATACATTAGACTGTATATTTTAAGTAGATTATATATGCATGTATTTATGTTACATACACATAATAAACATAAAATAAATATAAATACATACATTTCAGATATAATCTAAATATATGTGTGTATTTCTATTAGAAAACATATTTCTGTATATAAAAAACATTTTATTTTTTACACTGCAATTTGCAGTTAAGAAACTGTACAACACTTTAAAATGGGAAAACTTGTGTAATCAACATTGGAAATTATTTCAATTGAAATAGCTTTAAACTTTTGAAATTAAAAAAATAAAATTTAAAGACAGCATTTTACTTCATACTTTATATCTGCATTTCAGAAGTAACATGTAAATTGTATTTAAAGGACAATATGAAAAAAAACCAAAAAGTCTAAAAAGATATGTTAATGTCTGAAATATGCTATTGATTTTTCCACCTAGAATCTTTCTACATTTTTAAATGGCTGAGCAAGTCAATTAGCTTTTGTTTAATTTTGTTGCTGTATATTGGAGAGAAGTATATTCTATCACAAGCAGACATAATTCTGAGGTTTTTGAGTTTCAGAGGTAATCTAATTGTGTTGTATAAATAATCATATCAAGTAATATGAGTAGATTGAATGTTTTAGGTTACATATAGTTATATAAAATAAAGTACTTGTTAAAAATAAGCTAATCTATAGTTCATCACTTGGGTTATTTAATTTTGAAATCACATTTGACTTCTGAATTTTAGTGACCTTTCAGGGTACTATAGTCTCAAATAATTTTGGCATGATACCCACTGTAAGTTTCAAATGACAGTTATTAATGACCATTAACCAAATTAACACATCCCACCAAATTAATCCACTAATAAAAAGGTGGAACATATCACATACAGGTTATTTCATTCCATGTCAACCATAGAGATATTTTAGTCTCTCACTATTGTTCAAAATGGAGACAAAGTCCAGTGTTAGTGCTGTGTATATAAAGAAGTGAAGCACAGGTGAGAGGTGGAGACAGAAGGGGAAGTGGAGTATCTTATCTTTTCCTAAAGCTAATTTCTCAGTGTCTTCTATGCTTAGGTAACCATGAATATTGTTAAAGTACACTTATTATAACTGCTCCTTCAGAAATTCTTTACATGTGATCTTATCTGATTTATATAAATGAGCTAAAAATCCATTGTGATGGAAGCTTACATTAGTTTGCACATACTGCAGAGCTCATTTCTGAGTTTTGATATTCCTCTGAGTATTCTTCTTCTGTGTGTGTCAGTTATTCATGTTGTTAAGAAAATCTCTGTATGTATGTGCATTTGTGTGTGTTTTTAAGCTTGCAAATGAGTTCTGTGAATTTAAGTTTGTCCTACTGCTATTTAGTTTCAGTTATGAAGGAAAATATTCTCTCAGGTAAAAGCCCATTATTTTACTATGTCAATTGCTAACATCCACAGAGTCCCAGGTATATGCTGGAGACTATATTTAATATTAGAGGAATTTTGGAGGATAAGAATTTAAAGAGACAAATATGCCTTGAAAAACAATGCGTTGGTAAAATAATTTGGCAGAATTTGACTTTTTATAGTTTTCAGTTTGAATGCCTCTTTCATCCTTGACCAGTTAAATCTCCTTGGTCAAATTCCCTAAACTGTCTGAGTTTTCTTGCTACCTGTAAATAGGAATAATAAAATTTACCTTAATGGGTTATTAAATTGCATTAAATTATATTAAACAAAATTAAATTAAAAACTTGGCTTAAAATATGTGCTTAATGATTGCTAGTTTTCTTCTCCTGTACTTGACAATGAGAGCTTGGTATTACCAATGTGTGTTTTCCACTAATTTAAATAAGGATTCTTTCATTCTTCTAAATGTAAGATAGTCTTCAAAAATAGAAGCTTAATTTAAAACCAAGTTAGGAATCTAATTATTTCTGGAATCAAAACCTGCCAAATGAGAAAACTCAGTTACTTTAATAATAATTCCTTTAATTTGACCATCTAAATTATAATTCCATTTTCTTCCTTATATTCTCATGAACATTTGTCAAATATGGATTTCTTTTTTCATAAACTAAAACACATCATTATATTTATTAAAACTTAATTATTTGGAAATTATTATTAAGTCAAACATATCCTAAAAAGTTGACAGAACCATGAACAGATTTCTTCCAGCTACATGTTTAAAAAATAATATCATTTCCCTCACACTGTGGAAGCTTAAAATGCTTGTTGATGATGTTGGAGAAAGTTGTTCATGAGAGGAAGGACTATTAATATCCCATTAATAAGAATGCAAAAATGGAGGCTTGGAATAGTAATATTGACTGAACAATCTTGAACATACGACATAATAAACTTCTTTCTATCCCAATTTTGTCACTTATAAACAATAGGTTGTAGTTTTCATCTTATGTGGTTAAATGCTGAGTGTCACATAGTAAATGTTTAGTAAAGATAGACTTTTATGACTGGATTGATATGCTTATGTATTATTTGTTAAATTTTGGAAATGCGTTTAAAAATTTTATAATATCATAAATCCTATAAGCCACACAAATTTCTTTTGGTTAGGGCATATTATCTAATGAAAAGAAAATACGTCAATATTAAAACTATGTGAAAATAACATGTTTGGAACCATGTGGAGAATGATATATTAAAGACTATATTATGAGTCACTGTCTAAAAAGTGATAGACACATGATAGTGACATAATTCACACTTAACACAGGAGACAGGCACCTGGAAACTCAAACCTCATTAATGATACTAAGTCACTGAAGAAAACAACTTTTCATAATTTTTCTCATATTTATCTCATCACAGTTGTCAAAATACTCTATATTTTTCAGATCATAGTCCTGACCCCCAGGCTTCACATGCATCAGAGAGAAAGACTCTATAGTTCTGTCCTTTACAAATCTAGTGCAGTTTTTGAGTATCTATAAGTTCAGACACTGGTTACAATGCAGATCTTGTGCATTAAAATTATTTTCTGTCTGTCTGTCTGTCTCTCTCTCTCTCATTTTTTTTTCCTTATGTAGAACTTGTGCTAGAAATATTTCCCAGAGCACAGGTTTCATTTTACTATACTTTAGTTAATTCATTAGTAATTTCAACATAAATTTATTCAGTGCTTGGTACCAAATATATGCTCTCCAGGCTGAGGATATACTATAGAAACAAGACACAATTATTGACCACATGGAACATTTTTAGTATTGGACAAAGCATATGTAGACAGTTTTATATATAGCCAACTATTTTGCTGCTGTGACCAAAAGATCTGATAAGATCAATTGGAGAGGGACAAGTTTATTTGAGGGCTCATGGTTTTATAGGTCTCATTCCATAGATGTCAGACTTCATTCCCCAGAGCTCAAGGTAATGCAGAACATAAGGGTGGAAAGATGTGGTGAAAGAAAGTGGCTCAAGACATGATACCAAGAAGGGGGGAGGGGAGAGGAAAGGATAGGAGAGGAGGAGAGAATGCATGCTCCAGTCTCTAGGGACAAAATATAAACCCCAAAGGCATGCCCAAATGACCTACCTCCTCCATCTATCTTACCTATCTACAGTAACCACCCAATTAATCTCTATCAGAGCATTATGCACTGATTAGGTTCAGTCTTACATAACCGAATCATTTTACCCATTATTGCATTGTATCATACATGATCTTTTGGTGGGCACTTCATATATAAATTGCAAAATATGCATAATATGTATATGTAAATTATATATAAACTACATATATAAAACCATACACACACACACACACACAAACACACTTACATATCATGTGAAGAAAAATAATCTATATTAACCTTGGAGGGAATTAAGAATTATGCTAATTAATGCAACATACTGAGAAAGGGCTCATCTGAGGAGCTAAACTTTCATCAGAGATTTAAATGAGTTGAATGAGAAAACCATATAATACTATTGGGTTCATTCTAGAAAAAGGTAATACAATCTTAATGACTCTGGGAAATGTGCATTTAAGAGGCAGCATGTAGGCCTGTATGTGTATAGTACCTTAGAAAAAGCAGTCAGAGGTAGGAAGAAAGGATGGAAAGATAACCAGAACCTATAAATCATGAGTGACCTGTGGGTCCTGGTAATGAAAATTATATATTATTTTGTGTGATTTACAAATATGGTACCATTTTGAACAGAGAAATTTATAATCAAGCTTATACTTTAAAAGAATCACTTTTAATGTTCTAAGATGAATAGAGAGGTCAAAGGTGTAGACTATGGAGACCAGTAAGGTGATTGCTACAGTTGAGAGGAGAATGCTATTTTGGACATAGTAAAAGGTATACAATATCACCATATTGTGAAATATGTTAAAAGTTATGATGAAAAAATTTGCTTGTGCATTGCATATGGTTTTTATGAGCAAAAGAGTTATCACATTTGGAAAAATTCTTCTCAGGTACAGGGTCATAGAAAAGTTAGCCTGTATTTATGTTATCTTAAGTTGCCTTTCATAAATCTTTAAAATGCACTAACCCTTTTGCAGTTTCCATTTTAATCTTTAAATCTAGCCTATAAGAATTTCTTCAAAAACTTTGGGCCTATCTAGAAACCCTGGGACTCTACTTGATGTTCATCTACACCCAGAACACATTCAAGCCTATCATAAAATAGAAACCTTGTGGTAGAGTATACTGTATTTCATAGGGTCATTTATGAACTGCAAATAGTATTTTTATCCACTCATGCCTGTGTGTGATCATGTACACACATAAATATATTAAATAAGCAATTGCTTTACCAAAGGGATATAGTTGTAGAATGAGTAAAATCTGATCGATTAATTATCCCTATGAAACCCTCAGGTATGGAAGTTAATAACAGAATATTAATACTATTTTATACTGATATAAAATATACTACTGTTGCTATAAATAGTATCGATGTATATAGTATATTAATTTGGGTAATCTTTTTGATTGACAGAATGTAATACTAACAAATGGATCAAAAAGTACATAGCCATCAATCAATGAAGCAACTGAAGATCACTTTTCACATGATTTAAAGATCTATTTTTAAATAGTAATTTATAAATAAGAATATAATAATCATTGTTTTAAAAAATTCCAATAATAGATTCAGATTGGTGGTAAGATCAAACACAGGTATGATGTAGGTAATCAAACAAGATTAATTTATCTAAAGGTAAATATACAAAGTTAGCAAAACAAGGATATATAACAACAGAGGAATTAACCACATTCTCCAGTTACAGATTCCAGTGGTTCTCACTAGTGGAAACTAGAGTTGTAAATGATGAGTGAGTGAGGTTCCCCTCTTTTGACATAACTTTTACCTCCCAAGGTTAAATCTAAACATGATTCAATCCTTTTGGGATATATGCTAAAGACATAGCAACTATATTTTGTATATCCCACTGGCCTTAGAATTACAAAAAAAAATGACTTCTCAATACACTAAAATAAATGCATAAATGAGAACAAAATCACCATTCACTACCCTTAGCCTTTCCAAATAATAATGGTGGAAATGCACACATAAAATTGATTTTGTGGAACTAGAACATGGGTCAGGTAGCAAACATTCTTGGAGTCATTTTATTTTGCAAAGATTTTATATTTTACTATTAGAACATAAATAAATATGAAGTAATTTTTCATTCTTTTGAAAAAAAAGTCATCAAATATTTATAAAACATATGATTTATATGGGGTCAAGACAAAAATTAACAGAGTGGGTTTGTGCTTCCACCCCACCCCATCTAACAGTTTGGAAATATAAGCAAAGGCACTGATGAAGAGAAATACCAAGATATGGCCTTATATGCTATCCTTATTTCTATGGTTGCAAATGCTTATAGAGGATGCTTAAGTTTACTGGGGGATAGGTATCAAGTGCTGGTAATGGCAGAGAAGGAAGAAGTTTTTATAGTCCAGATATTTATAGTCCAGATCTCAGATGTCTGTGATATGATAGAGAGCCTGAGGTGGCTCACCTGATCAGCAAAGGTGATGGCCATCTCTACATAGTGACAGACTCAAGGAAATGCATTATAAGTTGGATCAGGTGCTAACAGTTGGCAAGCAAGGATGAGGATGATATTGAAAAGTGGCATCTCAACACCAAAGATCAGCAAATGGACTACAGCCTACTCCTCTTTTCATCACCATGAAGTATGTAAGGTCTCACTGTTCCCAGCCAGTCTTGGAAAGGAATAGAGGAAGATAATGGGGATGATACTCTATTTTGAACTTCTGTTAACTCACCAAATACATACTCCTATAAAAATTGTGAAAAATAGATGAGATTCAGGCATGGCGGAGCATGTCTATAATCCTAGCAGCTAGGAAGGTTGAGGCAGGAGGACTGAGAGTTCAAATCCAGCTTTAGCAAAAGCAAGGCACTAAGCAACTCAGTAAGACCCTTTTTCTAAATGAAATAAAAAATATGGGTGGGGGTTTGGCTCAGTGGTTGAGTGCCCCTGAGTTCAATCCTCCCCACTTATAAAAGTAAATGAGAATAAGTTTTATTTAGCAAATTTTTGTTTGTTGTTTTTTGTTTTATTTGTATTCCTGGTCCAGACTTCAGGAACAGAGGTTCCAAAGCAATATGAAATCAGTAAGAGAATAAAAAAACTAAAATTTTGTTGTATATGTCTTGTTATGATTAAATATCTGTCTTCTTACATAACTTATTATTGCTATCATGTAAATGATGAGAAGTAAGTCAGAAAAATAAATTTATTATGGAGAAGGAACGAAATGGCAAAAGCCATTTCAGCTATACTGAATTTAAAGAACGAAATACTTCAGCTCTAACAGTCATCCTAAATAGATAACATTTATTTCCAGAATGTCTTTTCAATACTGCATGGTTACTCTGCAGCTTTTCAGGAAGCAGGCTCTGTGACAACACAAAGGGCTCTGCCACAGGTTCCTCAGATCTATTCATATTCTAGATACTCACCCAGCTATTATGCACAAATCTGACACAATGAACAATTCTGAACCTCCTCATTTTGAATAATGCTAGGAATTTCATGTCTCGGTCCATGCTGCACACAGCAAGTATCCCTCTCTATTAAGAACATTTGTCCTGTAACATCATTAGCTAATGCCTGGTTAGAGATCAGAGATCCCTTGGCAGATGCCTAATCTATTTGGCAGAAGAATATGAGTGATGATTGGAATCTTCTGACATTTTCTACTAAGATGATAACCTCAGTAACATTGAACTCCATATTCTTAAACTGGACTACACAGTTCATCATTGGAGAAACAGGAATGTTTCTTCCAATTTGGGGAACCAGTCATGGAGAGAAATACAGGAATGATTATGGTTGTGCATTTACTTGTGTATACCATAATTTATTTCAGAAAATACTGATGCTCAGGTGTTTCACATGTACACTATAGTAACACTAAAATTAAATTCAGAAGAAAAAAAGAGGGAGTGTGTATTACAAAACTTTGATGATGATGATGATGATGTTGATTTTTAGCTGTTTCATCCCTTAGACCCTGCACAGACAGGCTTACCAGGAAATAGTGTCAATCTCTCTAATCAGTATTGTCTGTGTCTTCAAAATTGTTCCAATAACTCTTACATTACAGTCTTTTAATTAGTTAGATAATGTATACTAAACACTTAGAGAGCACTAGGTTTCATCTGGTATTAGTATATAATGAAGTTCAATAACTGCTAGTATAATAGCAAGTTAAAGTGGAACTCTTCTTGCCTTGTTTTCAGGAGAGAACATAAAAAAAATGGGAATGACAACATATAGACAGAGATAACCATGGGAAATAATTTCTTTACAGCAAAAATGGACCAAAGTTGCATAATTTCCCTAGACTGTGCAGCCTGGCATTTATTTTTCCTTTTTTTTTTGTTTTTTTTTATTGGTTCTTTTTAGTTATACATAACACTAGGACTCATTTTTACATAATTTTAAAAAGTATGGAATGAAAGCCAGGCTGCTTGGTGTTTCCTTACAACTTGGCAAAGAGTTATCAGGAGTAGTGAGCAGAGTTTAGCTGAAAGACACTGGCAGGGTGGCAGTATGAATTGACCAAGTGATTATCTAGAATAAATAAATATATCTTAAGAGTTCTGTAGGGGGAGCAATCTCAAGAAATTGGGAACAAGGGAAGGGGAGAAAAGTCTAAAGAACACTAAAAATTACAATGAAATCAAGATGTGGAATAAAATATATGCTAAGCACTGAACTCAGCACTAGCTCATGGCATCACTTTCAAATAATATCCTTTTTAGACTTCGTGTCTCCTCCACCTGTTTCCCACTTCATACTTGGAAGCGATAAGGCTAACCAAATAGGTAGAGGAATTGAAAATGCATAAAATGGGAAATTATGGAAAAACATTAAACATCCTTTGTCACTGTTGCCTACTTTGAATAGACTCTTCCTAAAGAGAAAAAGAAGTTTAGTTATTATAAAATGCTAACTATTTTCATTACCTAAATAAGAATGTTTTTTGCTTTTTAAGAAAGTCATTGGGTATTACCACAGAAAGTTTTCTCATAGTGACTATCTAGATAGATAGTGTGTATCTAGAATTAATAAATTCTGAATAAATTCTGAGTTATTCAAATCCTCTGACATTGCCACTGTTCTCATTTTTTTCTACCATAGATGACATTAAAATTTAATATACAAGTAATCATACAGTATATACTCTTGTGACTAAGATTTCTTTAATGTAGCATAATATTTTAGAGATTCATTCAGGCTGCTACATGGCTAATAATATCTCAATTATATATCTCAATAATAATATCTCAATTCATTTAACCACTCACATTTAATGGACATCATGACTTTTCCTAGATTTAGGCTATGAATAAACCTGCTATGGTTGTTTTTACATCATTTTGTGCTTATCTTTTTTACATGGGTAAATACCTAGGAGTAGAATTTCTGAGTAATGGAGTAGGCATATATTTAGTTTTATACGAAACTCTAAGCACAGTTTCATACGAAACTGTAGGCACACTCCCAGAACTCTCTCTCTCCATTTTTTTAGGCACTACATCATTATATATCCCCACAATAATTAATGAGAAAGCTGTATTATCTAAAAATTTTGCCAACCTTTGATGTTGTCAGTTCTTATTTATTATTCTGTAATTTTAGGCATTCTGGTGGGTGCATAGAGAAAATCAGAATATATATATATATATATATATATATATATATATATATTCACACAAGTGCATATGTGTGTATATATGTGCATGTATCGCTCTCTCTCTCTCTCCATATATATTTATAGCCCCCCTTTCTACATATATAAGTTACCTTTGATTTTCGTCTTTGTAATAATTCTTAAGAACTAAAAATCAAATTTAAGGGAAGGAAAAACACATTGATCACCCAGACTAGAATACTTAATAGTGAAAGTGATTTATGACATTAAATATAAATACTCATAATTATTGCTAGAAAACAATTTACCATCAAAATTCAGAGAGTGATCTTAAAATACCTTCACAATATAATCTGAAAAATAATATTCTTCCACACTTCTTTTTTTTTTAACCATCTAACACCTTCATTCTATCTTTCCCAGTCTAAACCAAAAGGAAATCATTTTGTTCACATTAGATGGTCTACATTCTGAGAGATCAGGGATAGAAGGCTGATTGATTATTCTAGAATAATAGCTTCCAGAAGAGAGATGCGCTCTTGTTTTATCACATACCTATCCAATAACACATCCTTTAATTCCATTATCTAAAATGTCACCATATTCCACTTTTAAATGAAGTTATTGCAGGTTTTCTGGTTGGTTTTATTTAACTCTCTGTAAAACTTGTTTCACAAGGGAGTAAACTTCCCCTTCACTAGCATCTCCAGGTGGCCTCAACCAGACCTGCTGCCATTCCAAGTGTTGAATTCCCTCAAATAATCCATTACACCATGGTGTATCTATAATAAATAAAGGTTAAAAGATCAAAGAAACAAGACCATATGCCCACACATGTTGTATGTACCTTGGCAATGGGAATGTAAGGACTGATTCAAATTATATCCTGCTTGCCAAAAAACTGGATCAAACCTAGAGAAGAAAACAAAACAAAACATATGGGCCAGGGAGAAAAACTGCTGTTCCCTTAAGGGTAATGGGAAGAAGAATGACCAATTCACCAACCTCTCTGCCAAATCTGTTCCCTGACTGCTAGAAAAATAAATATACAGCATGATTATAGAGGATTATTGAAAATATTTGGGTTTCTCAAAAGCATTTACATTCATCTCACTGTTTCAATGGGGTTTGGTTCCAGGATGCCGCCCCCACTCTATTACAAATACCAAAATGTGACAATGCTTCAATCCCTTATATAAGATGACATTATTTGCCTATAACCTACACACATCCTCATTTATATTTTAAATCATCTCTAGACATTTTCTAATACATAATAAAGTATGCATGCTATGTAAATAGCCGTACTGTATTATTTAGGAGACAATGAAAAGATATACAATCTAAACATGTTCTGTATAGATGATTTTTTTTTTTTTTCGGTACAGGGGATCAAACCTAGACCCTTTCATGTTCTAGGTCAGTGCTGTCCCTCTGAGCCACACCCTCAATCCTTTCTGAATATTTTTTGATTCCGGTTGAAACCATGGATATGGAACTCACGAATACAGAGTCAAAATTATGTTTAATTTCATCAGGAAAGCCTCCCTTTGTTCAGATCTTATTTCAAATGCCACCTTTCACCTGTACCTTTTTGGCTGCCATCCCACTCCCAGAACTTTCTTTCCAATTTCTTTTCTTTATGGTCTTATCACCTTCTAATAATAATGTAGTTCATTTATTTATTTTGTGCATTTGTTGGGCCTCATTTACTAGGACATAAATTTTGTCATGACAAGGATTTCTGTTTTCTTGTTTGGTTCATTTGCACCTGCTGCTGAACCTGTAGCACATGGCACTCAGTTTATATTTGTGGAATGCCTGTGTAAATGAATGAATATGTGGAGCTTACTTAGGTGTCAACTGGGTCACATTGCAAGGGGTAAACTTATATCAGCTAACCCCTTTAGAGAGTCTTCTAGAGTTAAATGTAACAATAATAATATAAAACTGTCAATCTACCTTTAGGAACATCATGAATATTATAAATATATGGTAGTAGTAGTAAAACTTCAGGCACTCTTAACTTGTTCAGGAGACTGTGGTAATTTTTATTTTAGCACTATAGATTAAGAGAAAGATCCTTTGTGCAAATGTTCAAATTTAAATAGTGAATCATCTAATGAATTATTTTCATTAAATAACATCATTATTAATTCATGTTAATTCAAACAAATAAATAAATGCATTTCTTAGTGATTCTGTCTATATTTGTTCAGAAATTGAAGCAGAATATTTTTTGCCTATAATGAATTCCACACCTTTACAATATTTTTGAAATAATGCACATAATTTGTTACCAAATAGCAGAGTGAAATCCACTTCAGTAAGTAAAGTTTGTATCATTATTTACATGGGATGATTAAGTAGTTTGGAAAAAATTCTGCTGATTGAATCAACTCCTACCTTCCTCAGAGCCAAAATAAATTAAGAAAACTATGGTAGAATTATTATTTACTGAAATAAATTGCAAATTAATAAACATTAAATACACTGCTTACCCTAACTACACATCTTAATCTCTTCAATTATTTTCTCCTACATTAAAGGACAAAATAGATTGATCTCAGATCAGAGTCATGAAAAATAGAATGGAGCTTCTCACTAACCTAAGAAAAGTGATTACAACAAGTATATGCTTTGATTATAAATTTAAAAAACCCATCAATTTAAATAAAAATATAATTTTTACATAAATATTATTTTTCTTTGTATAGGTTATGTTCTATTATACTAATTACTTCATTTCTAGTCAATAAAAAGGCTAAGAGATCCATGAGGTTGCTTATTTTCAGTTATATTTAGATATGAGATATTCCCTAAATGCTCATGTGTGAGACAATGCAAGAAAGTTTAGAGGTGAAATGATTTGGTTATGAGAGTTTTAACTTAATTAGTGTATTGATCCCCTGTTAGGGATTAACTGGATAGTAACTGTAGGTGGTAGGGTGTGGCTGGAGGAAGTAGTTCACTAAGGACAAATCTTTGGGGTACATAGTTTGTCCATGGTGAGGGGAGTCTCTCTTGTCTCTCTCTGCTTCCTGTTGCCATGTCTCTAGATTATTCCTCTGCCACACACTTCTGCCATGATGTTATGCCTCCACCTCTGGCCATGAGCAATGGAGTCACCAGTCTATAGGCTGAGTATTCTGAGAACATGAGCCCCCCTGGCCTCCCACCCATAAGCTTTTCCTCTGTTAATTGTTTCTGTCTGGTCTGCTGGTCACAGCAGTAAAAAAGCTGCTCACTAGAATGTTTCTAACTTACAAAGTTTATTACATTTCCCTTTTCTAATATTGTTCTTACACTCCTTAATGAGGACCTTTCTGCATTAGTACAGAAAAGCAAAAAGCAAGGATATTCCTAGAATTACTTGATCTTGTAACAAAACTTCTAGTTTAAAGACACAGCCCAGAGAATAATTGGAATTGTGATTGAAATTGAAATGCAGAGGCACAGGGATTATTGAAGAAATCGATAATGAAGCTGGATATGGAAAAAATCTTTGAAAGCTCATGGTAGCTGTATGCCTCATAGATTTGGAAGAACATATAAGTGAGATATTGGACATAAAATAACAGTGCCTGGTACATAGTATTCATCTCAATGATCTTTAGTAGTGTCATCATTTGGACTGCACTAACTAAATATCATAGATTGGGTGGCTTAAGTAACAAAAATTAAATTTTCATAATTTTACAGGTTCTTTTTAATTATACATGACAGTAGAATCTATTTTAATATATTTATATAAGCATGGAAAGTATCTTAATCTAATTTAGATCTCAGTCTTATGGATATACATGATGGTGAAATGCAATGTACTCATAATGTAAGATGCTGATAAGTTCAAGACCAAGGTGCAAACAGGAGGGTATGATCTTTTTAATTTCTGATTTACACATGGCTTCCTTCTTGATATATCTTTATATATCCTCACATGGCTCAGATAGCACTTATGCCTTTTTTTTTAAGCTGGTCATCATAAGGACCCCCTCCCCTCATGTCTTCAGTAAATCCCAAGGCTCTATGACCAAATATCTTCACTTTGGGAATTAGGGCTTTAATGTAGTAATTTTGGCAGGACACAAATATTCAGTCCATATTAGATAACTTTAATTATACAGTACAATTGTTACAAACTTACTTCTCAATGGATTGAACAAAAGACAACTGAAGGAAGTTATAGCAATAAAATTTGTGTTAATTACAACAAAATGAAAAATTAAATGAATTATTTACTTCAAAGAAATGCAATGATTTGGGATGTTGAAGAGAAATCCCAAGGGTCAACTCAGTAGATATCTTTCATGACATTTAGAAAATATTTTGATAGAGATGCTATGATTCCAGTATATAAAGATCCTATTTAAATTTTATCACTTTTTTTTTTGAATATGGACAAAATATTATATGAGAAGGAAGTATTGCCAGGTGCAATGGCCTATGTCTGTATCTCCAGCGATTCATGAGGCTGAAGTAGAAGGATCACAAGTTCCAGGCTAGCATCAAAAACTTAGTAAGTCTCCAAGCAACTCAGTGAGACCCCATCTCACAATAAAAAATAGAAAGGGATGGGGATGTGGCTCAGGGGTAAAGCACCCCTGCATTCAATTCCTGATAATCAAAAGGAAGGAAGGAAGGAAGGAAGGAAGGAAGGAAGGAAGGAAGGAAGCAAGGAAGGAAGGAAGGGAGGGAAGGACGGAGGGAGGGAGGGAGGGAGAGACTGATTCAGAAAATAATCCTATATCTCCACAATATGGATTTTCCATAATAAAATCCCAGCTTATAGAAGATATAAAGGAACCGAATATCACTATTTCTTAAACATTGAGGAATCTGGGAAATAAGAATTTTATCAGTATTTACTCTTGTAAAGTTCACTTATACTTTAAGATTGCTTTATTGATTAGAAGAAGTATAAATACTTTGAACTAAAATTTAAAAAGAGGAAAAAGATCAGAAAAAGGGGTAAATTTCAAGCCAAAAAAACAGTAGGATTTAAGGCCTAAAATTTTTGGTAAATTTATTTAACAATAATTTTAATATTTCTAACCTGTTTTTAATTATTTCCACAGTTACTTTCATTTTTATTAAAATAAGGGATGATTTTTCTAATATTATAACTTCCATTGTAGAAGAACAGTGAAAATTTCTTCATATTTTGTAGACAAGCCAGCTAACAAACATTGCTTTAGATATGATGTATGTGTGTGTGTTTCTAATTTTTAACTTCTATACAATGTCAAGTATTCTCAGGATAGATTTCCTATTTTAAGGTGATTTGAAAATCAAACACAATTTTTGTGATGACTGAAAAACAAAATCACATAGAGTCAAGTGCTCCCTATCTGCTGGGTTTGCATTCCTCAATTCAACCAGCTGGGGATTGAAATGTTACATTGCTGCTGATTTGTACTATGTAGTTTGGCCTGTGATGATTGCATCTGTACTGAACTTGTACACTCATTTTTTTTCTTGTCATTATTCTCTAAAAATACAGTATGACAGCTATTTACATAACATTTACAATGTATTAGGTGTTATAAGTATTCTAGACATGTTTAAATACACAAGAGGATGTATGTAGGTTATATGCAAATACTATGCCATTTCATATAAGGACTTTGAGCATCCTCAGATTTCTGTGTCTATGTGCGTATATGGTGTTCTGGAACAGAGTCCTTGCAGATATAGAGTGAAAATTATGTAGATATTTTATTCTATAAATAAAAAATAAATTTTTAATAGTAACACATAGGGCACTCTAATTTAATTTCATATTTTTGTGAGTATCTTATGGTTTTATAGCTTTCTTTAATTTCTCCTGGATGTATAATTGTATCAATATTTCTGTTTGCCCAACAGATGCATTCCTGGAGAGCATTTTTACTGATGCACATCCACTAGTGGATACATAGATGAATAAGACATGATCTTTTCATGAATAAATATAAAAACTGGAAGGGGGCATAAGTCATGCATACAAATGACTAAAATGCAAAACAGAAAGGAATAGCAGCTTATCAGAGACATGAAAAAATGCCATGTAAGTTAAAAAGTAGAAGTGATTTCCTTATTAAAGAGTCAAGAAAATCTCCTTTGAACTTGTAGTTAAAAGATAGCAAATATCTTTATCAGACCACAAATATACTTTTTCAATTTAAATAAATATTTCTTGATTTCACACAGTTCAAATATTCCTTCCAAACACTTGCTCTAACTTTCTGGTTAAGTTTTTTTTTTTTTTTTTTAGAGGAAAACTAAGTTAGAGCTATTGTACAATATCTGAATGTATTGATTCTGGGTTGATAGGTCTGTCAAATAATTTCATAGAAATGCCATTTCTGTTACTAAATGGCAGTGGCTGTCCTCTCCACATTAGTTGCACTTCTGTATTCCCATTTTACTCCTCAGATATAACTGCACTTTGCCCTTATAAGGGTCAAGTCCTTGCTAAAGGTAGGACTATGGCCAGAAGGGCCCACTCTGTAGGAGGGTTGAGACCTCCTTGGCCACACCACTGAGAGTTCAGTGGTCTGCTCTTCCGGGTTTGTAAAGTTAACCCTTGAGTTAAGTCCTACTAGCCACCAGGCCTAAGAAGACCAAGGCCTTCTGGACACATATTGGGCTAAGCATTTGTAGACGTAAGAGAAGGCAGGTGTGGGCAATACTACCAGATATTTTTGAAAATAAATTAGCTCACACTTTTGCATTATGTCTTCAAAAATAATTCACTTCTTTTCTGCTTGATCTCCAATTAAGTAGAATTATTGCTCTGCTTCTCAGTAGCTCTGTGGCAAGCTAATAAGCTATATTTAATATAGAGAGTCAATATTTAAAGGCAATCTTCATATGAGTCAGAAGTAAAATTGTGAATAGAAATATATCTGTGCTATCATTATAGCTATGTCAAATTATTTTTGTCTCTGAAGGGAAACATAAAATTTAACATATATCATTATTAATGTGGTGTGAATGTGGGTTGATATTGATTCTCATAATTATTTTGTTCCTTAAATATCTAGATTTTTTAAAATTATTTATTTATTCTAGTTTGTTATACATCAGAGCAGAATGCATTTAAATTCATAGTATGCATATAGAACACAACTTTTCATGTCTCTGTACACAAAGTACAGTCACACCATTCATGTCGTCATACATGTACCAGGGTAATGATGTCCATCTCATTCCACCATCTTTCCTACCCCCATACTCCCTTCCTTCCTCTCCCTCCTCTTTGCCCAATATAAAGTTCCTCCTTTTCTCCCATGCTCCCCACTATTCCCATTATGGATCAGCATCCACATATCAGAGCAAACATTCAGCATTTGTTTTGGGGGGATTGGATTACATCACTTAGCATAATATTCTCCAACGTCATCCATTTACCTTCAAATGCCATGATTTTATTCTCCTTTAATGTTGAGTAATATTCCATTGTATATATGTGCCACATTTTCTTTAACTATTCTTCTACTTAAGGGCATGTAGGTTGGTTCCACAGTTTAGCTATTGCGAATTGTGCTGCTATATACATTGATGTGGCTACATCACTGTAGTATGCTGTTTTTAAGTCCTTTGGGTATAAACTGAAGAGTGGGATAG
This sequence comes from Marmota marmota marmota, assembly GCF_001458135.2. Lineage (NCBI taxonomy): Eukaryota > Metazoa > Chordata > Mammalia > Rodentia > Sciuridae > Marmota > Marmota marmota. The sequence continues at coordinate 23,027,073 of NW_026000242.1, forward strand.
CTGGGTCAAAAGGTGGTTCCATTCCAAGTTTTCCAAGGAATCTGCATACTGATTTCCATATTGGTCGCATCAATTTGCAGTCCCATCAGCAATGTATGAGTGTACCTTTAACCTCCACATCCTCGTCAACACTTATTGTTGTTTGTATTCTTAATAGCCACCAGTCTGACAGGAATGAGATGAAATCTTAGAGTAGTTTTGATTTGCAATTCTCTAATTGCTACAGATGTTGAACATTTTTTTGTATATTTTTTGGTTGATTGTATATCCTCTTCTGAGAAGTATCTGGTTAGTTCTGGGTTATTTGTTTTTTTGGTGTTAAGACTTTTGAGTTCTTTATATACCCTAGAGTTTAGTGTTCTATCTGATGTGAGTGTACTAAAAGTTGCTCCCATTTTGTAGGCTCTCTATTCACCTCACTGATTGTTTCTTTTGCTGAGAAGAAACTTTAGTTTAAATTCGTCTCATTTATTGATTCTTGATTTTAATTCTTGTGCTATAGGAGTGTATTAAGAAAGTTGGGGCTTAATCTGACATGATAAAGTTTGGGCCTATTTTTTTCTATTTGACCAAGGATCTCTAGTTTAATTCCTAGGTCCTTGATCTATTTTGAGTTTTGTGTATGGTGAGAGATAGGGTATTACTTTTATTTTACTGCATATGAATTTCCAATTTTCACAGCACCATTTTTTGAAGAGTCTACCTTTTCTCAATGTGTGATTTTGGTGCCTTTGTCCAGTTGAGATAACTGTATTCATGTGGGTTTGTCTCTGTGTCCTATTCTGTACAATTGATCTACAAGTCTATGTTGGTGCTAATACCATGTCGTTTTTGTTATTATAGCTTTCTAGTATAATTTAAGGTATGGTATAGTGATGCCACCTGCTTCATTCATATTGCAAATGATTGACTGCTTTTTCTATTTCTATGAGGAATGTCATTGGGATTTATTGATTTCTGTATGTTGAACCAACCTTGAATCCCTGGGATGAACCCCACTTGATCATGGTGCACTATATTTTTGATGTGTTTTTGTATTTGATTTGCCAGAAATATATTGAGGATTTTTGATCTATGTTCATTAGAGATATTGTTCTGAAGTTTTCTTTCTTTGATATGTCTTTGCCTGGTTTTGGAATTAAGGTGATATTGGCCACATAAAATGAGTTTGGAAGTGTTCCCTCTTTCTGTTTCATGAAATAATTTGAGGAGTATCTGTATTAGTTCTTCTTGGAAAATCTTGTAGAACTCAGCTGTGTATCCATCTGGTCCTGGGCTTTTCTTGGTTGGTAGGCTTCTGATGACTTCTTCTATTTCATTGTATAAAATTGATCTGTTGAACTTGTGTATATCAACCTGATTCAGTTTGGGCAAGTGATATGACTCTAGAAATTTGTTGATGCCTTTGATATTTCCTATTTTATTGGAATACAGGTTTTCAAAATAATTTCTAATCATCTTCTGTATTTCTGTAGTGTCTGTTGTGATATTTTCTTTTTCATTACGTATCTTAGTAATTTGAACTTTCTCTCTCCTCTTCTTTAGCATGGCTAAGGTTTTGTTAATTTTATTTATTTTTTCAAAGTGCCAACTTTTTGTTTTGTCAATTCTTTGTTTCTTTTGTTTCAATTTCATTGATTCTAGCTCTTATTTTAATTATTTCCTGTCTTCTACTGCTTTGGGTGTTGCTTAGTTCTTCTTTTTCTAGGACTTTGAGATGTAATGTTAGGTCATTTATTTGTTGACTTTTCCTTCTTTAAAGGAATGAACTTCATGCAATGAACTTTCCTCTTAGGACTGCCTTCATAGTGTCAAAGAGATTTCAATATGTTGTATCAGTGTTCTCATTTACCTCTAAGAATTTTTAAATCTCATCTTTGATGTCTTTTGCAATCCATAGTTCATTTAATAACATATTATTTAGTCTCCAGGTGTTGGAGTAGCTTCTATTTTTTTTATTTTATCATTGATTTCTAATTTCATGCTATTATGATCTAATAAAATGCAGGTTGTTAGCTCTACTTTTTGTATTTGCTAAGAGCTGCTTTTTGGTATAATATGTGCTCTGTTTTAGAGAAGCATCCATGTGCTGCTGAGAAGAAAGTGTATTCACTCATTGATGGATAAATTATTCTATATATGTCAGTTAGGTCTAAGTTCTTGATTGTATTATTGAGTTCTATAGTTTCTTTATTTAGCTTTTATTTGGAATATTTATCAAGTGGTGAAAGAGATGTTTTAAAGTCACTCAGAATTATTGTTTTGTGGTCTATTTGACCCTTGAACTTGAGAAGAGTTTGTTTAATGAACACAGATGCTCCATTGTTTGGAGTCATATAAATTTATAATTATTATGTCTTGTTGATGTATATTTCTCTTTATCAGTATAAAAATCCCTCATTGTGCCTTTTCATTAACTTTAGCTTGAAATCTACCTTATTTGATATGAGGGTGGAAACCCCTGATTGTTTCCTCATTCCATGGGAGTTGTATGTTTTTCCCCAACCTTTCACCTTAAGTCTATGAATGTCTTTTCCTATGAGATGAGTCTCTTAAAGGCAGCATATAGCTGGGTCTTTTTTTTTTTTTTTTTTTTTAATCTACGTACTGGTCTTTTGATTGGTAAATTTAGGCCATTAACATTTACGGTTATTATTGAGCTGTGATTTGTATTCCCAGTCATTTTTGTTTATTTTTGGTATTTAACTTGACTTGGTTTCTCTTTGATTGTTTTTTCATTTAGTGTAATGCATCCTTTTACTGATTTTCATTGTTGTTTTTCATTTCCTCCTCATGGAATATTTTGTCTAGGATGTTCTGTGGTGCAGGCTTTCTAATTGTAAATTCTTTTAACTTTTGTTTATCGTAGATAGTTTTTATTTCGACATCAGATCAAATGCTTATTTTGCTGGGTATAAGTTTCTTGGTTGGAATCCATTTTCATTCAGAGCTTGATATATGTTCTACCAAGATCTTCTAGCTTTCAATGTCTGGGTTGCAAAATCTGTAGATATTCTAATTGGTACCCCCCTATATATAATCTGATTCCTTTTTCTTGTGACTTTTACAATTCTCTCCTTCTACTATATGGTAGGCATTTTCATTATAATGTGGCTTGGTGTGAATATGTTGTGATTTTGTACATTTGGTGTCCTGTAAGCCTCTTACATTTGGTTTTCCAATTAATCTTCATGTTTGGAAGCTTTTCTGATATTATTTCATTGAATAGACTGTGAATTCCTCTGGTTTGGAACTTTATGCCTTCTTCTATCCCAATTACTCTTAAATTTCATCTTTTTATGTTATCCCATAATTCTTGAATGTTATCCTCATGATTTCTTACCTTCTTCACTGTGTGTTCAACATTCTTTTTAAGATTATATATTTTATATTTATTGTCTGAGGTATTGTCTTCCAAGTGATCTAATCTCTTGCTGTTTCTATTGAGTTTTTAATTTGGTTTATTATTTCTTTCATTTCAAGGATTTATGTTTGTTTTTCTTTTCAGAACCCCATCTCCCTATTGAAGGAATCTTTTGCTTCCTATATTTGCTTATGTAGCTTTTTATCAAAATGATCTTTTGGTGTCTGTAATTGCTTTCTTATATCACACTTTAATTCACAGAACATTTTAATTATGTATATCTCTTGTGCTGGCCATAAATTCTAATAATGTAGTATCTTGATATGTTTGGGATGCTTTCTTCCCTTTTTTATATTGTTTTTCTGTCTTCCCTTTTAGCACTGAGGATCTGAGGCATTATAATTTTTACCCTATAGGCTTATAGTGTCTCTGCAGGGTTCCAATACCTCTCCTTTAAGGAGTAGAACAATATTAACAGCACCCAATATAATCAATATACAGCCTCAAACCAAACAGCTAATATTTAGATGTTTACAGTTTTTCACAGTATACAGAAATGTGTGAGTTCAATTATTATTTACAATATAAACAGTAGGTTTGCAAAAGAGTCTGCAGTTTCTTATGGTGGACAAAAAACTGGGGGTAAGGTGTAGGATGAGATGTTGAGGGGGTGGGATATACAGTGATTAGATCTTAGAAAGTGTGAAAGAGGAATAAAGAAGTTGGTTAGTAGCAGGAGAAGAGAAAATAATATGGAGGACACAAGTGGGAAGACAATAGAATACAAAAAACAAATATTAAAAAATTTAAAAATGGAAAAATAGGAGATAAAAGAATATACAACACCACCATAATATACTATTCAGACATCCCAGTCCTCAGTAGCTTGATTCATGACAAGTACTTGGCTTCACAAATGTTGGGGATGTGAGGGCAGAAGAGAGAGGGAAGGAAAAAAAATCTCAAAGGAAGATACAAGGACTGCTTTTGTTGGGGCTCAGTATCTTTCTTGCTTCCCTTCTCATCTAATAGGTGTGTTTGTCTGTTGTTTGCTGGTATTGCCACCCGCAGGATGGTGAAGGTTATTAGGGTGGGAGGGTTGGTCTTGTGGGCAAAGCTCCTGGAGGTGGAGTATAGCAGTTGCTGGTCCCTGATGGGAGACTGCACCCCAAGAATCTCCTTTGGGATGCACTTGTTTGATGTTAGCACCTGGCCTTATCTCCTTGTATCACCTGTAAACCTCACAATTACTTATTTCTTGCCTTCTACTGCTTTGGCTGCTGATTTGTTCTTTGTTTTCTAGGGCTTGTTGACTTTTTCTTCTTTTAAGGAATGAACTCCATGCAATGAACTTTCCTCTTAGTGTCCCAGAGATTTCAATATTTTGTGTCTATGTTCTTATTTACCTCTAAGAATTTTTTAATCTTCTTGATGTCTTCTGTAACCCATTGTTCTTTTAGTAGCATATTGTTTAGTCTCCAGGTGTTGGATAAATTTTTATTTTTTTATTTTGTCATTGATTTTCAATTTCATTCCATATGATCTGATAAAATGCATGGCAGTATCTCTACTTTTTTGTATTTGCTAAGAGTTGCTTTGTGGAATATTATATGGTCTATTTTAGAGAAGGATCCATGTGCTGCTGAGAAGAGAGTGTATCTGCTTGATGCAGGTTGAAATATTCTATATATGTCAGTTAAGTATAAGTTCTTGATTATATTATTGTGTTCTATAGTTTCTTTATTCAGCTTTTGTTTGGAAGATCTATCCAGTGGTGAAAGAGGTATGTTAAAGTCACCCAAGATTATTGTGTTGTGGTCATAGTCTCTACCCCCTCCCTTTCTACTTCCCAATCAAGAACCTCTCTCTCTAGATGTCTTGTGGACTGTGCTCTGGGGGCTGCACACCTGCCATGGAGAGCTGTTTGGAATTGGAAAGTTAAGGACCAGGTTTTGTGGGCTATAGGCTGGCCACATAGATGCAAGTAATGTGCTGGGTTAGAGGCTGCTGGGGAGGGGGGAGTTGGGGACTATAGGTACATTGATATTGCTTCTAAACCCCAGCCACTGTCACAAGCTAGGAATTGCCCCAACTAAGGATGGCAACAAAGGTGTCCCAATATAGAGGGGGCTGCTTTCAGACATGGGGTGTTGTGTCGGGTGGGGCTGGGGAACATATTAGAGATGTAGCTCTGTGGTGTGCAGTGTTGTGGCTGGAGACTACCTCCAGAACCTGTGTTGTGTCCCCAAGTGGAAGCTACCACATGTTGGGAACTATGGCAGTGGTTGCAGTGTCCCAAGATGGAGGTGACTGGAGGAGTCCCACATTGGAGGAGCCCCACATTGCTAGATTGGGGTCCACAGGGGAATGGCAGCTGGAGGTCTTGCACATGGGCAGTGCCCAGGTGTCCTGCATGGGAGCAGCAGCCGGGATTCCTCCACAAACCAGCGTCCAGGGGTTCTTCATGGGTGCTGATGCTGGTGGTCCTGCTTGGGCACCCAGAAGTCCTGCGAGGGAGAGTGGCTGGCAGTCCTGTGCTGACACTGAGGCTTGGAGAACTGCATGGGGCACAGCTGCCCTGATTCCTCCCTGGGAGCAGCTGTTGGAGTACTATAATTACTCGCAGAGAAACAGTATTCCCACTACTTGAATTCCAATTCTCAGCGCCACACAGAATGCAGCCTCCTTCTAGTTTGCCATCTTGTATTTCCCTGTTACTTCAATATTTTGATAAATGTCTTGATGTATATATTTGACCTCTAATGTATATTTTATTTTGAAAGTTTATTTTAAATATTTGAGGTTAGGTGCTCCGTAACTATTACCTTTGGGAATGATGCAATATATTTATAATATTTCTATTTCAAAGGAGCTGTGAGAAAGTATACAAAATGGAAACGCTTCGGTACAGTTATGTGAGGGGAATTGAATGATAATTTACATAAGTATAACATTTGAACAGAACAAAAATTGAAAGTCTTTCTAAGCAGATAGTTGTTAAACTTTATACGAAGAACCGACACAGAATTTAAAAGCCCTTAGTTATAACATGAAATCTTGAATTTACCTCAATTTTTTTTTGTGTTGCTAGTACAAATTTCTTTTCTTTGCCTCACATTTCTTCTTTGTAAAATTGGAGTAAAGTCACCCTCAGTGGGCTGCTGCAAGATTTAAGAATTTAGATAACTGATTCCATCTATCACAAGGATAAGAAGGTATATAATCATGAACTTGTTTAAGTTGCATTGAGATATTTATGTAGAGGTGAAATAGCAATTGGGATTCTTTAAGAATGGAGAGGAACTTGATGACTAGTGAGTCATCAGGTCCAGCTGATGCCACTAACAACACTATGTTCTCTTAATAACATTGCAAAACTCATTGGAAGATAATATGGGTTGATAATAAGTCAGCCATCATATCCCCATATTTTCTGTTTTTCATGTGATTCTCAGGTTAATGCTCTATGTGAAATACCAAGTTCCTATGTATATATGCATATGAATAGTTTATGCTCTAGTTTTGCAAGTGTTCTCCATTTCCCTATTAAAGAATGAAACTCTCAAATGAATACATGCAATAGGTATCAGTTTAATTGTGGAACAGATAAAAACATTCCACAATGTCCATAATATTTTCTGCTATATCATGTGTCCTTCAAGTATAGGAAATTGCATTTTCAACGTCTTTATTATCTATCCAATAAGAGGTATGGATAGGTTACTGTCTTAAAATATAATATGGTCTTGAGGAACAAGCAATAAATTATTTTTTAAGAAAACTTTAAATGTACTTTCTTATTTCTCCTTCAAATGTTTTGATGTTTGAATGCCCAGCAATAGAGTTTTCAAGTCTTTCTTCACTTGTCTCTACATAGCCCCAGAGTCTAGCCCCAGTCAGCAGAGAAGTCATGAGCTATACTTAAGGTCTTTGATTTAATTTTTCTTATTATTTCATAATCATTTTATACTTTTTATTTTTTCAACATATTTACTTCGATTTATTTTTATTATTCAGGTTAAATGATGAAAACTTAATATCTATTTTTCAAAGGATTGCTTTTTTAAACTTAAAAATAAACAATAATATGAAGACTCAAGTCACAATTTTAAACAGTAAAATAAAATAATATAAAATATAATTAATATTAAGAAGAATTTTTGGAGCGAACCACCTTAAAATGACATCTTTAGTCAAGAAACGCTTTTCTACTCATTTTGGTTAACTACAAATTAAAGTGCACAAAGAAAATAAGAATTTTTTCAAAATATATTTGGTAAAATCTTTTTATATGGCTCCCCAATTTTATAAAGCAGGAAATTATAGGATTATTATTGGACCCAGTCTTAGTTAATAGTGCTTCTAGAAAGCACCAGATGGGAAAGCTTCCCTGTGCTACAAGTGTTTGGTTAAAAGCTTACTTATGCACAATAAAGGTGAGGAAATATGGGTCCTGGGTGTATGTAATCACAAAAGAAACATTTTTAAAAAGTTTGAAAAATAATTGTATGAGGGATTATCTTTATATGAGAAGCCTGTTCTGGAAATAAATTGTCACAGTTTATTTTTTAAGCTTATTATTTTCAAATGTTGAAATTTTGGAAGTGATACATTATAAACTTAGACATGGCTTAGCCTGTGTGTTTAAATATTTTTTTCTTTTAAAACTTAGCATAACTGCAATTACACATTTATTTGAATTACCCATCTCTAACAATGTTTGACTTAGAGTATTTGGTGTGTATGCATATGTGTGTGTGTATATATATATATATATATATATATATATATATATATATATATATTTGTTTATATATGTGTGTATATATTTATTTATTTAAATATACATATTTAGTTGTAGATGGACCCAATACCTTTATTTTATTTATTCATTTTTATGTGGTGCTCAGGATCAAACCCAGTGCCTCAATAGGCAAGGGCTCTATCACTGAGCTACAACCCCATACCTGACTTGCAGTATTTGACTGATTTACTTAAAATTGCTATTTTTGCAGTTCAAAATGTGGTCATTTAAAAATTATTAATAATTATTATATTTTATCATTTCAAAAATATATGAGTATTAGAACATTATATGTGAAAGTTTTTTCCCTATATACATCTTATATTACGCAGAAGATGGATGGATGTATAGCTATATATTGTAAGTGATATAGAGACAGAGATAGAAGTAAGACAATAATGTAAACTTTCCAGATTACCTTAACTTATGAAAATATAGAATGGATATTTTTAATTTGCTTTAATTTATAAAAATCAAAGAATTTTAGTGTTGAAAGTAACCTTACACATTATATCTCATCGATTTTTCTAAGTGCCAGGTACTTCTTAGAAATAAATGAAGCATCCACTATTTTCAGGTAATTAAAATGATCAGAAATTTTTTTATCATGCTGGGCTGAAGTACCTTCCTTCTGACAGTGTTGGTTCAAGAGGCTATTTTTTAGAGCATCATGTATCTATTCTAATCCCCTTTCCAAACCACTGACAGTTCCTTCAAACAGCTAAGAGCATACATATTGTCTCTGTCTAAATCTTCTTCTCTCCAGAGTACATATCCCTAATTTCTTACATCATTTCCCAGGTGATAAAGATTCATCATCCCCCACTCTCTTTTCACCCAGTCACTTGCAGGTTGCTGATGTCTTACTTCCAGATGGAGTTTGACAAGAACAAAGTGCAGTGACAACAAGCAACCTTCATTACGAAAAGATTTCCTACTAAAAGTATTACTACTATGGATAGATAGCAAACTAGTACTATCTTTTCATATTTTAAAATGTTTCATATTTTTAAATGTCTTTTTTTTTCATTTTGAGTATCCCTGCTTTTTTTCTCTGTTACAAAATTTCCCTCTTGTGAGCCCCTTTTACATAGATTCAGTAATATTATTGATATCACAGCTGGAACAAGAGCTTAAAATTGTCTGGCTTCAATTTCTTTTATCCAAAGATTTATTATATTTCTAAAATGAAAATAAACAGAACAATAATCAAATTTTGATAAACTCTATCTGCTTTTTTGAAGTAATGCTAACTGCTTCTTTGAAAGGAACATAGAATAAGATAAGCAGATAGAGTGGTGAGAAAATGAAATCACCCATATTTTCATAAAACTGGATAATTTATAAAAATGATTATGTTGATTTTTTTAAACCATAGTTAAAAACTTTAGTGTTTAACTATATATCATCATAGCACTGGTTCTAGCATCTGACCCATAACCCCCTTCCTTCAGTTGTCTTTGAATATGATTATAAGAACTAATTTGTGGAAAAATACAAGTCCAATTACAAACCATAAGTAGTAATTTTAAAAATATTTTGAATAATGAAGAATATTATTTTCTATTAACAAGAACGTTCTTTACTGATTTCACATTCTTTTTTGATATTTGACTATTTCTTCAATAAATTATCTGATACTATCAAACAACTTTAAAATATGGAAAAGAACAGCATAACAAATAATAATCATTAATTTATTTCCAAATTTCTTAGAAAGATTATTATTTTATTAAGCAGGACTAGAAGTTCTTCAATCAAATTTAGTTATATTTTGATTATAATTGATAATTCAAATCTGGATTATTATAGTGATTTCTATTTGGAAGGAAATTACACCAGGGGTTGGTTTCTTTGTTGTTTTTGTTGTTGTTGTTTTGTTTTTTGTTTTTTCTGTTGTTGTTGTTCTTTCATAATAAATTCCTTTAGCCATAATTTTTCCTTTAATGTTTTTTGAATTCCAAATGAGGAACATTCAACACAAGGTGTATTTTATAAACATGTCTCTCCCTGGAATTTTGTCTCCTCAATACCGCCACAGATACTGATTCATGATTTTCATTCCAGAATGAGATGTTCTTGTAAGGCTATATCTGAGATTTTTAATTTTTTTTTACTTTTATTTTTTTCACCATTCATAGATAAAATACTTTCCCTTTTGCAAAGAGAACATGAAATATACATTATACAACATCCTAGTAAATTCCACAATGAGTCATTATACTAGATATTCTGGTTATTCTAATTTTATGGTTTGTAGAACCTGAGAAAATGAGGATTTGATCCAAATCACACAGAATTAAAAGTGTAGAATTGGGAATAAAATTAATGTTTTACGATGGCAATGACATATCATTCTACATTTGTTGGTTGCCTCTAAGTTTCAATGCACAAAAAGTCAAGACATAAAGCCATAGCCTTGAAATAATATCAAATATGTTAATGAATGCTAATTATTTGGGCTCACAGTTTGTCTGATACAAATTCTAGATATGTTATTTAGGGAAATTGCATTTTGTTTTGTAATGCATATTCATGTCTTTTATTTATTTATTTATTTATTAATTATTTCTTACATACATCACAATAGAGGAGTACATTATATTCATAATTTTTTGCATTGCAATTCTTTTTTTTTTCTCACAAAATGAAATGATTTTATTTTTTAAAAGATTTTTCTGAAGTAATACAGTACCATAGTAGTACTGCTTAATTAAGTACTGCTTAATTATTATACCTTTATACCACAATTTATCAAATCTCTGCTTGTATATAAGGTATGTTGACACCAAATTCACATTTTCATAAATGAATTTTGTATAATGATGACCATCTCCTTCCACCATCCTTGCTATTCCCACTCTCCCTCCCTTTCCCTCCCAACCCTATTCCCTATCTAGAGGTAATCCTCCTCCCTTGCTCTCCTTCCCAACCCCATTTTGAGTCAACCCCCTTATATCAGAGAAGACATTTGGCATTTGATTTTTTGGGAATTGACTAACTTCACTTAGCATAGTCTTCTCTAATGCCATCCATTTGCCTGAAAATGCCATGATCTTATTAGTTTTTAGAGCTGAGTAATATTCCATTGTGCATAAATGCCACATTTTTTTTATCCATTCATCCACTGAAGGACATCTAGGTTGGCTCCACAGTTTAGCTATTGTGAACTGCGCTGCTATAATCATTGATGTGGATGTGTCCCTGTAGTATACTGTTTTTAGGTCCTTTGGGTATAGTCCAGGAAGAGGAATAGCTGGGTCGAATGGTGGTTTCATTCCCAGCTTTCCAAGGAATCTCCAAACTGCTTTCCATGTTGGCTGCACTAATTTGCAGTCCCACCAGCAGTGTATGAGTGTACCTTTTTCCCCACATCCTCGCCAACACTTGTTGTTGTTTATCTTCATAATGTCTGCCATTCTTACTGGGGTGAGATGGTATCTTAGAGTAGATGTGATTTGCATTTCTCTGATTGCTAGAGATGATGAGCATTTCATATATTTGTTGATTGATTGAATATCCTCTTCTGAGAAGTGTTTGTTCAGGTCCTTGGCCCATTTATTGATTGGAATATTTGTTTTTTTGGTGCTTATCTTGTTGAGCTCTTTATATACCCTAGAGATTAGAGCTCTATCCGATGTGTGAAAGGTAAAAATTTGTTCCCAGGATGTAGGCTCTCTATTCACCTCACAGATTTATTATTGCTGTATTTAAATGAAAAATACCAAGAGTTATTGCAGTTGCTCTGGCTCTTCGCTAGAAATAAAATCCTTTCATAGAAAAGAAGCCCCTCTTACAGCTATAAGATCCTACTCAATTTTTGTTTCATGTTTTGTTAGATTTTTATCTAATTTAAAAATATGTAGCATGGAAACATGACAATACAGCCTCTTACCTAAAGCTTTATAAGACTTCAAGTATTTTAATGAATTAAAGCTTAACCAGGCAGGAGAAATAGAGAGAGACTAAAGAGAAACAGAAGCAAATAGAATAGTACCCTTAAAGTATTGACAATTTTCAGTCTGAAAATAAAATTTCTAAGGAAAGCAATGGATTTATATTTGGTAGTTTTGAATAGGTTCTGTGTAGATTTATGCAAGTGGGGTACCAAAGATTTTGCAAATATTTACTTTCATATTTTTATTTTATATAACAAGACTATTAATAATTATTGTTTTAGAGAAAATCCTGTGTGTAATTGCTGTCTCTACTCTTCCCACTCGGTATTAAGTGCACTTGAACTTGGCTTTCCTTGTCAACATCACTATCAACCCACTGGAAAAGCTCTTGGTAAGTAAGAATGACAACAAAATAAATAGAGACTCAATTCTAAGTTCACATCACCACATTGATGTTAGGGTCTGTAAACAAGTCAGGATGGCGCCTGGCATTTTGCCAGAGGGAGTGGTTTGTGAAGTAATGCCAGGGAGCCATTAAGTGTGGAGATTCCTTATTGGTTGACTGCTGTATCTAGTTTATGTTAATTAAGATAAGCTGTGTGTAATGTATATATACCCCTCCTGTCCTACAATAAAGGGCTCCCACTCCTGCTGTATCAATGTACACAAGTTGCTCGTCACCCCCCGGTTATTTTGCTGCAGCCAGACTGCGGCAGATTGATAGCAGGTTTTGCCATAGCCATTCATTTTCTCCTTCTTAAAAACTGTTTTTACAAGGCATCTGCATCACTTTCCTCCCTTTCTTTCCCTCTATTTCTTTCTTCATTCCTTCCTTACTTCCTTTCTATTTTTTAAATATTCTGTAGCTTACATTTTTTCAGACTCCATTGCTAACTCTCATCTCTGTAATCTGTTTCAGACCATGTAATTCTTCATTTTCTGTCTTCCTTTAGATTGTTGTCCATTAATGCAGACTTTAGATATCTCAATTCATCTTTCCTGAGCTTCACATCATGTGTGCTATGACTATATCGCATCTTGTACTTCAAATATGTATCCCATATTTTTCTGAAAATGAACCTGGCAAATTCCCCTCTCCAAACCTGCTATTCCTGACATCTTCTCAATTTCAATAAGGAGAAACTCCTTTCTGTCTAGTTGCTGAGGCAAATCTCATGTTCCAGATTCTTAGGCATAAGACACTGGGATCATTCTTTATCCTTTTCTTTTTCTTACACATCATATCCAATATAACATCAAATGCTGAAATCATCTAATAAATCATGACAATCATCAGTTTAAACTCACCAACAGCTTATTTCCCACCTCACAGAGCATGAAAGCTAAAGTCCTCCCAATACCTTACACTGACTTGCTTGAGATGTTGTTTTTGTTTTTGTCCTGTCAGCTCTATGATCTCATTTCTTTCCACTATCCATCTTACTCACTCTGGTCTAACAGATTGAGCTTAACTCATGCCTGCCTACAGTATTTGACACTGATGTATCTTCTGACACCACAAAATCCAAATGGCTGGCACTCCTAATTTTATTTTTGACTTCTGAGCAGAAAGGCCTTCCAAGTTCTCCCAGAAATACAAAATAAAAACTCACCCATTCCTAAAATTGTCTATCCCTGTAAATTTGATTTATTTATTAGAAGACATTAATCACTTCAAAATACTGAACATTTTAATTTATTCATTATTGAATACTTCTCTTTTCATTTTAGAAAGGCAATTTCAAAAGGTCCTGGATTTTTTTTAAAAAAATGTTATTTTGGGTATATTTGCAACTCACTCATGATGAACACATAATATGTCTACAAGTAAATGAAATTCTTAAAATTGATGATACACTAACAAAACTTCAGAAAATTAGAAATAAAAAGGTGCAATGATTTTAATAAGCTACCTGTATAACAGGCTTGTAATAAATATTGATATAATTTACAAAAAATGTAAAGCAAAAAGTAGGTATAAAAATGAATAATAAAAAGGAAAAGGAAATATTGATAAAAAACACAATGTATGAGATCATAAAATCCAGCTTAAAACATTTTATCTGTAATTTGGGTTTAAAACTACCAGCATGAAAAAGAAGAAAATACTGTTAAGTGACATTTTTACAAACAGAATCCATGAAATTAAAATAACTAATAATCTACGCCATCCAAACTGTACATTAACAACAAAAAACGACAACAAAAATTGAATAAAAGAATGCTAATTAATAAATGAACAATTGATCTTGGAAGTAGGTGGAGAGACATTATTTACTCCCACTCCATCCCAAACCCTCATGGAACAGTCAAACATGATGGAAAAACCAGAAATTCATTTCATTTCTGCAACTTTGGTATTATTGTATCTTGCTAAGCCCTTTTGTATAAATTAATAACAAACAGCAAGAGGAATTCAATGAATTTATTCTTTAATAATAATATCAAGAATAATTTTATCTATCTGGTCAGGCACAATGCAAAGGGCATTTTAGAATAATTTGATGAAACATTGAAAACAACTTCATATATTTTATATGACATAGAGTAGATATTTTGTCCTATTCCACATTAAGATGCTTCATATTAAAAATTGTGTAAAATTAATATCTGATGCTATTACTAATGTAAGTTGAAGGGATTTTAAAATAAAACAACTTTCTATCTTACATCTTATAGTAATTCAATTTTCAGAAACAAATAATATCATAAATTTAATATAAACTAAAGCATAATGAATATTCCAATTTTAATATGATAATAGTATTTAAATGTTAAAGAAAACAAAATCTTGAATATATTTACTATTTTTTATTTCGTTGATGTTTATAGAACTATTGATATTATATTTCAAAAGTTCTTAAAATATTTTTTCATAAATCTTTGACTTTAAACCTATGAAAAGATTGTATAAAATATGCATTTCAAATTATCTTCTAAAATTTAGCATATCCTTGTTTTTCATACAACTTAATATTAGGAAAGGACTGAATGCATTGTCCCTTCACCAAACAAGTTATGCAGAAAAAATATCAAAAAAGTATAGTGTTTCCCTTCCAACTTCAGAAGGCATAACATGCTCTGTATGTGTCTTCACATGGCTTTTGAGTGCTTGTTAAAAGTCTTCAAAACATGTAATTTTTATAAAATCTGTATGTCAAAGAATCCTTCACTTTTACTATTTAATGCTCTTATTGATCACCTTTCCATACCCATTGTCTACCTGAATCATTCTGGTTGGATTACTAATGATACAGTTTATAAGACATTAACAAAATTGTGAAGTAAATAGGAAAAAATCACTTTTCTACCACAGTAAAGGCAATAGCATTAGAAATATACCTCTCCAACAAATCGAGGGGCAGAATCTATTTAAAAACAGGAAAGTTACTTTTGTCCCAAAATTAAGGTGAGGGAAAAGAACACTCACACATTCACTTAAGAAATCTACTGGGGCTGTGGCTGTGGCTCAGCGGTAGAGTGCTTGCCTTGCACGTGCGAGACCCTGGGTTCAATCCTCAGCACCACATAAAAATAAATAAAGGTATTGTGTCCAACTACAACTAAAAAATAAATATTAAAATATAGAAATCTACTGTAAGATTCAGTATATTTTCACAGAATAAGACCTTGTTTGCATAATGATTTGATAGTACTTTTTGTCACAGCCCCAGTCCATAATCCCATGCTCCACCAACAGACACATCTGGGAACTTTCGCACTGATGTTTTTCCCTCCTCAAGGATCCTCCCTCCTCAAGGGTATGCATGGCATGACATTGCCTTGCTGCTTCTTTGCTTTAAGGTTTTCCCCAGCATCTTGGAAGCTTGCTCAGCCAAGTGTAGGGCATCCCTGACTTAGATGGTCTCTAAATTCAATCTTCAACTAATAACATCAGTGAAGAAAATATTTAATAATCTTTATTTCCATAGAATTTCTATTTATTTTTATTGAAGCATTTTAATATACATAGTAATCTTCTACTGGTGAATTTTTCTGGTGACCAATCATAGAGTAGCTTCTCATAGTTAGGAAGTGAATGTTAAATTTCAGCAATTGTTAATGTTACAGGTTCATGCAACTTGGCCAAGAAGCAGTTGATGAAATAGTTCTGCATATTATTTCTTATTTCTGTCCATTATCGATTTATTTTAACCTATTTGATTTCACTGATACTTGGTTGAAAATAAGGAAGTCAAACAATGGTTACTAAAATCATGCTATACAGGAACAATGTGTATTAGAACTACATTTTTATTAAAATGAAAATAATGAGTTTATATAAATCTTCAAATTCAAGAATTATGTTGGACAGTATAATCCAACATAGGTAAGTACATGAATAGTTTTAAATCAAAGTAATTTCTCCCCATTGGCATTTAAAATTATGACTTACTGTGTTGAAACTATTGACTTTTTATGTGCAGTTCATTGTTTCATGCTCTAATCCTTAAATTTTAATGCACCATTTTCCTTTTGAACAAACTAAATAAATATATTTTATAATTGCTTTAATCAGCAGTTTTATGATACTGCTAAAATTCCTTAGTCCAGCTCTACTCAACACAAATATGCACGCCACAAATATAAGCCATATATAGAT
>NW_026000242.1:23045383-23051819 GCF_001458135.2 Marmota marmota marmota
ATATATATATATATATATATATATATATATATATATATATATATATATATATAATTTTAAATTTTCTATCAATGAAACATAAGAAAGGAAAAGAAAAAAAGTAATTATAATAATTTATTTGATTAAATCAACAGATAAAATATTTATTTATGATGAAATACAATGAAGTATCAAATATTAGACTTTTTTTTAAAACTGAGCCTTGGAGATCAGTGTTGTATTTTATTTTCAAAACACATCTCAGTTCAAACTAGTCACATTTCAAGAATCTGTGTGTGTAGTAGTTACCTTTTTTATACAGCACAACCTTAATATATTGCTAAAAAATATTTAACCCAATATATTTTATACAGAATCCTTCTGGCTATTGGCTACTTTTGAAGTACGTCTAAGTTGCTTTGCATGTAGAGTTCTTTAATATGCTTGCAGTTTTCTTCTAGTTGCCAATATGAGGCTACTTTCAATTTTTAATTCTTTTCTTATTGGTACCAGGGATTGAACTCAGGGTCACTCAACCACTGAGCCACATCCCCAGCCCCATTTTGTATTTTATTTAGATACAGGGCCTCACTGAGTTGCTTAGCACCTCAATTTTGCTAAGGCTGGCTCTGAACTGGCAATCCTCCTGTCTCAGCCTCAAGCTCCTGGGATTACAGGCGTGCATGCACCACAGCTCCTGGCATAATTCTTAATTCTAAGAATCACAGTGCATCTACATCTAGATGTCTTGTTATCTTCTCACATTGCATATTAATCTATCATAAATTATGAAACTCGACTACAAAATCTGTCAGAATTGCTTTCAGAGGTGTTTATGTGGGTGTGGCAGTCTGAGAAGATCTAAGAGCAAAGGACATGCTATTTATTGCTCAAGGCTTGTATGTGTTGGTTCTTTTTGTTTTTAATTCCCTGGTATTGATTTATTCTTGATAGTCCATATATTCTAATAAATGGAGACAATGCATCAACATACATTGTGTGTCTGCTGGAGATAGAGAGGCACAAGGTATGCAGGGTACAGAGTCAGAAATTTGGTAAGTTGATGATCACTGTATTTTTACCCATTACTTTGATAATATAGAATTTTTATCTTATACCAAAACAGGTTACTATGAGAACAATAATGTGAAAATCTGTTATCATTAACTCTGTTGGAGAGTTTTGAAGACAGTAGAGGGGATTAAATGACCTGGAAAACTCAGTCTTTGGAAAAGTCTACTGTACTCATCTCTGTTATATTCATTTGTAGGAATCACTGAAGTCATAGAACAATATGATTAGCTATAGTGACATGTAGACACAAGGGTAATCTTTCTCCTTCTTTAGTCCAGATAAAATCTTATATACTTCACTAGTTTTTATTTAAAGCACTAGCTTAATATCATATCTTAAATGTTATTAAAATTTATATTCATGATATAATTATGAAATGATTAGGTATTTTTGGTTATCAACCTGTTTGAGAAGCACATACATAGTATGAAGCATTTATCATAATAGACATAATTGTCTACACAATAAGTCTATGAGGCAATGATCAAGCTAATCCTTAGAGTTCCAATATTCTATAAGCCAGGAAGAAAAAATGAGAATTTATAAGCAAATATTTATTAGGAGACCCAAATCTTAAGATTCTTCATTTTCCTGATGGAATTATCTCTTCTATCTTATGTAAAATCATATCCTCAAAAATTCTCCTAAATCCCACGTAAAAAACTGGAAAGCATTCTGTTTCCCCCCTTTTTAACATATCAAAATACATTAAGTTAAAAATGGTTTTTAAAGTAAATAATCAGTTTTCTTAAACAAGAATTAAAATGAAAGCATAACTTTTTAAAATGGAACTCACAATAATGGTCATACAATAGAATTGACTAAGAAAAGAGTTTGTGCCACTGTGTACAATTTAAAAGATACCAGAGATGTCTTATTGACAATTTATTATGTCTTACCTATGTTAACTAAAAAGCATAAAGTGGTACCAATGTCTAAATTACAATGCGCAAAAATGAAAATATTTTCAAAATAAAAAGAAATGTTATTGTGATAAATAAATAATACCATTCATTAGATAGCATTCCACATTAAATAATTCCAGGTTATTGCTTCTTAAAGTTTACTAACACATAAAAATATCACTTAGAAATAGTTTACATTATGACTGGAGTGAGATGAAATCTTAAAGTTGTTTTGATTTGCATTTCTCTAATTGCTAGTGATGATGAACATTTTTTCATGTATTTGTTGATTGATTGTACCAGCTATTATGAATACAAACAACAATAAGTGTTGGCGAGGATGTGGGGGAAAAGGTACACTCATAAACTGCTGGTGGGATTGCAAATTGGTGCAGCCAATATGAAAAGCAGTATGGAGATTTCTTGGAGAATTGGAAATGGAACCACTATTTGACCCAGCTATCCCTCTCCTCATTCTATACCCAAAGGATTTAAAAACAGCATACTCCAGCCACATCAATGTTTATAGCAGCACAATTCACAATAGCTAAACTGTGGAACCAACCTAGATGCCCTTGAATAGATGAATGGATAAAAGAAAATGTGATATATATATACACAATGGAATATTACTCAGCAATAAAAGAGAATAAAATCATGGCATTTGCACGTAAATGGATGGTGTTAGAGAAGATAATGCTAAGTGAAGTTACCCATTCCCAAAAAACCAAATGCCGAATGTTTTCTTTGATATAAGGAGGCTGATTCATAGTGGGATAGGGAGCAGGAGCATGGGAGGAATAGACAAACTCTAGATAGGGTGGAGGGCTTAGAGGGGAAGGGAGAGGACATGGGGTTATTAATGATGGTGGAATGTGATGATAATTATTATCCAAAGTACAGGTATGAAGGCATGAATTTGTGTGAATATACCATGTATACAACCAGAGATATGAAAAATTGTGCTGTATTTGTGTAATAAGAATTGTAATGCATTCTGCTGTCATATATAAATAAAAAATAAATAGATTTTTATGTAGTATATATTTTAATGATTGTTACAACAGCTATATCCCTATCAAAATTATTTGATAAAAATAATTTATTAACTATCACATTTCATGTTTAACAATCCAGTCATTGGAGATGTCATTGTAGAATGTCTTAATCATTATGCTTTTTAAAAAATATATTGACAAAAAAAGAAATTGTTTACATTACTCTTTGTTACTAATAGCCTAATTCATTAATGTTAATTCACCCTACATTAGTAGGGTTTTCTATTTCTTAATTTTGAACAGTATTCCTTAAAAGGACACAGAATGTACCCCCATATCCCCTCTTTTGGGTTTGGTTTTTTGTTTTTTTGAAACAGGATCTCTCACTAAGCTGCCCAGGTTGGTCTCAAACTTGTAAACTTATATTTTAATTTACAGGAAAATTGAGTTGTTCTACTTTATTTTTCAATTTTAAACACACTTTTTATATTGTTCATTTATAAAATATGCTTTTTTTCCTATGGTTTGGATCTGGAATGCCCTGTAAAGCGCATGTGTTAAGGCTTGGTCTCCAGGCCATGTTGCTGTTTGCGGGTAGTAAAACCTTTAAGAGTTGGAGCCCACTGAGAAATCTTTTTGCTACTAAGGAGCATGCCCTTGAATGCGATAGCGAAACTCCAGTCTTTCATTTCTTTCTTTTTGACTTACTGACCATTGGACCAGTGGTTGTGCTGTTGGGTGCTCTACTGAGTGATGTGCTATTTTGCAACAGGCTCAGAGGCATCTAGAAAATGGTCTAGAACCTCAAAACTGTGATCCAAAATAAGTCTTTTCTCTTTATAAGTGGATTACCTATGGTATTTTTATAGTAATAGAAAGCTGACTCACATACTTTATTTAAAAACATTTTCTCCATGTTGAGTTATATAATATTTTTTCCTTAAAGTTCAAAATTAAAGTTTTAAATATAATGGGTTATTTTCCTTCTTTGCTTATGGCATGCTGAGAGATCTAATTTTATGTATACTTATGAACAGTATATTTTACTAGCACAATTTATTGGCTAGGACATTCTCTCTCCACTGATCTGCAGTTTCATTTCACTTTCATTTCCAATTTCTGTGTTTTCTCTTCGATTCCAGAGGGCTGCCTCAGGTCTGTACCTATCCCATTAACACACTGTCTTAATTATGTTAGATTAACTTTGTGAAGGTGCACCAAGATAACTCCAGCTGAGGGAGGGTTATGACCTTTTTGAAACCAAGTCTTCTGAATAACATACCTCTCTTTTTATGTACCATCTTAGACTTCTGCATTTAACTTGTTTACTTGGTGTGAGTGTGTGTGTGTGTGTGTGTGTGTGTTTAGGAATCTTCTCTTTGTCAAGGTTATGTCAGAAAAAATGATAAAATCAAGGTATTTTACACAGAAAGAAATCTAGATATTAGGTCTTACAAAGTTAGAATTGCTGAAGGAAGATGTCAAGAAAGAACATAGTGAAACTGCAGATTAATTGCAAGCTTTCAAAGAGTTAGACATCACAGGGACTCTAAGTGACTAGCAGCAATGAGCACAGCTCCCAGCACTGAGACATGTGACATCAAGGCAAGCCTCTGGAGCCCCCATAGCTGGAAGGACAGTGGCAGGACTCTGCTTCCCTACAGCTTCCCTATCTTATGTGTGTCCCAGAATAATGTGGGAAAATGATATGAGAAATTCAGGTATTATGCTCCCAGGCCTCTATAGTACTGGGGAACATGAGAATTACAAAATGCTTCAATGTACCAACACCAAATCCAGCAAAGTACTATATAATTAATATTTCAACTACCAATGGGAGCTGTTTCACAATTCCACTTTGTCAGTATTATAACATTTATGATAGTATTATAATATTTTCTGTTATTCTTATATCTCACAAGAACTCCCAGGATGCAAATATTAGTCACAAGAAATGGGGTCACATGTATTTACTTCCTTTCTCTCCTTCACTCCTCTCCTCTCCCTTTTTTTCTCTCTCTTTTTTTAGAGAGAGAGAGAGAGAGAGAGAGAGAGAGAGAGAGAGAATTTTATTTATTTATTTTTTTTAGTTCTTGGCGGATACAACATCTTTGTTTGTATGTGGTACTGAGGATCCAAGCCGGGCTGCACGCATGCCAGGCGAGCGCGCTACTGCTTGAGCCACATCCCCAGCCCCCATTATTCACTTTTAGTTGATGGAAACTTTAGGTTCATAAAAATTAGGATAAAGCTCAAATTTAGATTCATTTTTAGGTCTGCCTTATTCCAAAGCCTATAATATTTTGATTTGTCCTAACTTCCTCAATGCACTCTGTAAATATGATAGATTTTTAGAGAAGAGTCTGTATCTCATTAATTATTTGTCTGTCTGGAATTTGCCCTGTGTACCAGGTTTAGTACAGACAGAGTAACTAAGTTTTTGGCCCATCTACTCATAGAGATAAAGCCTCTTACATATTGTAGGGGAGCCTTTCAGTGTTAGTGACTTAGGATTCAGACTATCTCATTGCTTGCATGTAAGAATTGGATGAAAATTTTCTTATATTAAAAAATAAATTCCAGAAAATTCATTTGGGATTTGCTGTCCACAGGCAGTCTTCCTTGTCTTTTTAACAAGGGCAGGAAAGCACAGTTCTGATTAAATGTAAGTATTTCTGCTCTATGAGTTCTTTCCATGATATAAAAATCCAACAAGTTGTAATATTTACTGGGCAAGTATTATATATGAAATATTTTTCATAAATTCACATTAATCAAAGTGTTTGAATATTTACAATATATGAATATATATTCTATCATGCTTGCAAACATTTATGCACTATAAAACATGTCATATTATCACACTGAAATTTATACTGTTTTTCCTCTCCTTCTGTCTTTGGGTAAACAGTTTTCTTTCATTTCCTTAGGAACTCCAAATTGAGAAATATTAATTCTTCAATATGTCTTCTATGAATAGACTTATATAGAGAATAATCCACTGATAGCCAATGAATGATCCCTCCACAAACTGCAGATAGAGATAAATTCTGCCTAGGGAGTTTATGTAACTTCAGATTGTACAATAATTTTTCTTACCATTTGATAAATTGCTTACGCATTCTATTTTAGTTCACATCTCTACTCATTTTTATATACTTCATATGAAAAATTTCCAATAGATCCAACACGGCGGCCGGCAAGGAAGCAGCACTTTCAGTATCTCCACATTAACCGGATCAGAAACACCCATTAAAACAGCTACATTCTACCTACTGAGGAACTTCTAGCAAAATTCCGCTGAAAGGAGACCTGCCAGGAAGTAGTAAGTTATATTAGAGGTGACAGTTGGCCCCAGACAAGTGAATCTTGGCCGGCCACGCGGGCGCAGAGGTCCAATCCCGCAGCCACCGCCCAACCGGCTCTGCAAGCGGCCCCCGGCGGCCCGGGGCAGCGAGAAGGGTCCCCGCCTGGCCCGGC
>NW_026000242.1:23058266-23078405 GCF_001458135.2 Marmota marmota marmota
AAAAAACTGTGGCATTTATACACAATGGAGTATTACGCAGCACTAAAAAATGACAAAATCATGGATTTTGCAGGGAAATGGATGGCATTAGAGCAGATTATGCTAAGTGAAGCTAGCCAATCCTTAAAAAACAAATGCCAAATGTCTTCTTTGATATAAAGAGAGCAACTAAGATCAGAACAGGGAAGAAGAGCATGAGGAAAAGATTAACATTAAACAGAGACTAGTGGGGGGAGAGAAAGGGAGAGAGAAGGGAAACTATGGAAATGGAAGGAGACCCTCATTGTTACACAAAGTTACATATAAGAGTTTGTGAGGGGAAAGGGGAAAAAAAAACAACAGAGAGAATTAAAACAACAGCAGATGGGGTAGAGAGGGAAGATGAGAGGGAAGGGGAGGGGGGATAGTAGGGGATAGGAAAGGTAGCAGAATACAACAGTCACTAATATGGTATTATGTAAAAATGTGGATGTGTAACCGATGTGATTCTGCAACTTGTATTTGGGGTAAAAAATGGGAGTTCATAACCCACTTGAATCAAATGTATGGAAGATGATATGTCATGAGCTGTGTAATGTTTTGAACAACCAATAATAAATAAATAAATAAATAAAAACACACACACAAATAAATAAATAAATAAATGAATAAATAGCAAAAAAAAAAGAAAAAAGAAAAATTTCCAATAAAATATTTCAAAGGACATTTTTTTTCTAAAAAGCACTACACATATAGTTAAAATAAATAACTAATTTTACAAATGACAAAATACAGATGTTTATAGCAATCACTTCAAAATTAATTAATATTTTATTATTGAATGAGAGTTTTGTAAGAAACTGTACCATCTCCTATCCTGAGAATTATCAATGCCTTTTTCTATTGATTTGGACATATTGCCCTGAAAGGTGCCTGTGGATACTCTTATCCTTAAAAAATTCTTTATAGTATTTAAACTGTCTCCATGGAAAGTTTCCTAAGATGTCAACTCTGAATACCACATTTTGAACATTTTAACAGGCAACTGTGCTATTAATATGCATGTGTGTGTTGCATCCCTCATGCAAAGATTTTTAAAATTTTTCTATGGAATTTTTCATGACCATTAATGATGAAAATTACAATTTGAAATATTTCAACTTTATTCTTTT
The DNA here is from genome assembly GCF_001458135.2 of Marmota marmota marmota. Classification (NCBI taxonomy): domain Eukaryota; kingdom Metazoa; phylum Chordata; class Mammalia; order Rodentia; family Sciuridae; genus Marmota; species Marmota marmota. Next base: position 23,059,418 of record NW_026000242.1, read on the forward strand.
CAACTATAGTACCCTCCAATTATTTTGATACTAAGGAGTAGAGGTTTCCTTTCATCAGGTGACGAGAAGCCTGCTAACTGTGAAAATCTATAAACCAAGAGTCAAGCAGGCTCCTCTTTAATGGAAGGAAGCTCTTCCTCTTGGAACTGAGCCAATGCCTACTGCAGAGAGTTGTACAAGGTACTGAGTGAAACATTTCATTGTTAAGAGGCTGAACTCAGGACCCCTTTTAATATATGTTACCTCTTATTATGGCAGAAATTTAGTTGGTTGTGTCAAAATGAAACTGTCAGTGTCTCCCCTGAAAGTTTTTAGTGGTTGTAGTGACAGATTATGCACTGGACATGAATGAAATGGGGCTCTATTTAAAGTGACACTATGAATTCACTCTCATCAGATTCATCAATTGTAATTCACTTATGTCCTTTTGCAGTGTTCAATCTGTCTCATCTGTTTCAATTGCCTCCTTTTCTACCAATATGTTTTTCAATTAGTTGCATAGAGCAATAACAGGGGTGACATGATAAGAATGAACTATGGTCTGCCAACAAGCTTCCATAGGTTCCCTGTACAGTTAAATAAACTCCATATCCTCAACTTGAAATCTGGATTTATTAATAGGTTGACAGAAAAAGCCTCTTCTCAAAAATTAATTAGAGCTCTGTTGAACTACATGAATTTAATACAATTCAGTTGGTATTTGATAGAATGTACTAGTTCGTAGGTGGTAGAGGTATTTACTCCATTCTATTTCCATCTGCTGATAGGTCTAATATAAATTTATATTGCATGTACATCACACATCTGGAAGTGAACCTGGCCTCTAAAACCCTACCCTACAGTTGCTATGCTGTGTTCAATTGATTTTCTTTGAATTTCACAAGCACCACACACAACTTATTTCTAACATTGCAAAATTCAATGAAGGTGCCTAGATTTAATTTATTTCTAGTATTCACAGATATCTCAGAAGTAGAAATTTAATATGGAGCCAGATTCATAAAAATACTTCATCATTAAGAGTCAAGGAAAAATGCTTTATGTACAGAAAATAACACTTTCCAAGATGCCCATATTTGTAGAGATAATCCAAATTATTATTTTAATTTTGTACATAATATCTATTCTGAGGTCATTCTCATTGTAACAAAACGTCTTAACATTTTTCTAATATGTACCAATTTATGAGAAATTCACTTTTTCCATGGTTTGGGGTTACACTGTTAGTGACTTTCTGTTCCCTTCCAAATCCTTTCTCTTCCTTTGTTTTCTAATTTTTTTTAAGAAGAAAAATTATGATTGCTTTTTTCCACAAACCTAAGAATACCTATTACAGTTAGGTGCTTGAATCAGGATAGTAAATTAAGATGATTTAATGGATGAATTAAAGGCAGAGAAGTGCAAAGTTTTCTGCAATGACCTGCTGAAATTTGGATGTTACTAAGTAGAAAGTAAAATTCAATGTACTGATACTCTGACCTAGAAACACCCTCAAACTCTGATTTAGTTTCTTTTCTTCTTTTACCCCAAATCCCAAGCTTGCAGACACTGAAAATATAGACTAAGCTGAGAAAAATATCCTCCAACATGTTGAATCAATTAATGTGAATTAAACTGACAGATTAGAGGACAGCTGTGACATCTTAGCAATTGGAGCTAATATTGTTATTATTTTATGAATAATTAGAAAACAAGTATAGATCATTATAAATGAAGAATAAAATGACCACCTTCTTGGATTATCATAAGTATTATAATTAATACTTACAATAATAATAAGTATCATCAGTATTATAGTTAATTAACACAGAGTGGATTTAATTTGAGATATTTATTGGTCCCCATATCTGTTTTAAAGGACTATTATTAAGTCACACAACAGTCAACTGTCCTCATGATATGTATATTTAATATTTAATGATTTATGTTGATCATTATATATGTAAGAAAGTGAAATTTCTGCACAAACTGTATCTAAATCATTTCCCTTCAGGAGAAACCCTCCTTGTGGTGGAGATGACTCTACCTCTCTCAGATAATGACTTCCTGTTTATTTTACTCAATGGCAGTCTTCAAACTGATACACATCATAAAAAACACAAAGTATATCCACTAACACACTGCACATTGAGGAAAATATCACGAAGTAGGAGGCTATTCCAGAGTATTGCTTTTATTACTATTTCTGTAATTTTACACTATTTTGTATACTTGTCATGCTCATGTCAAACTAAAATCAAATAAAAACAAAATATTTTACCATTTTACTTTTACATTTTTAGAATATTGATAGTATTTATGTTTACAACACCATTAAAATGTTTACAATTCAAAGATAAAATGTACTTAATTTGAGTGCATAGCATATTAAGCTTTATTCATATTGAAGCAACTCTATAAATGAGAAGCTATATAAATGGGCCACAAGGGCTTTATGGTTTTGATTTCCTTCAGCATTCTTTCTAGTTTTAAATACAATTTAACACAAGGAAAACAGTACCTGCTTTCTGAAAAAGGGTCCAAATTATTCTGTTGAACAAGGAACTGGTTTCTGTAAAGTAATCCTTCTGTAGGGATCATGCAGAAATCATGCTTTGTAGATCTTGAATGGCATTAAACAGCAATCTTTTAAGAACACCTGTTTAAAAATGAGATTATTGTGATTAAAATGGCCCTTTTTCACTTTTTTCTTTATTTGACCAAAAACCACATTTTATTAAATATTTCCTATCAGTTCTATTTAGTTAAACAGGCAATCACTATTTTTTTTTGCCTATACAAATACTTATAGATTTATTTTTTTCCATATTTGTGTTGAATAAAATATAGAAGAATATCACTGTAAGCATTTATAAATTACAATAGCTTAATATATTTAACATATTAATTCATACCTTCATTTTCATCTCTTATCATCTTCATAATTATTTTAAAATAATCCCATGCTATCCTTAGCATGTGTAACTTTATTCTATTATTTAATTCATTTAAAAGTTTTAAAATGTGTAGTATTCCTTCATAAAAGCTTACAAGTTATTCACATTTTAAAATGTCTTGAGAACTGTTAGTGCCTGTTCTCTGGTGACCCGTAAAATTTACATATGTGAGCCATCTCCGTTTTCTTTAATTTTAACAAAATTCATTGTTCCATGAAATTAACCATTCAATGAAAATTGTACTTGAATAGAATTTATTCTTTGATAGATTTGTAAATGTTCCAGTATAAAAAACAGAGCATAAACACACACACACACACACACACACACACACACACACACACATATGTCAAATAACTAAACTGGAATAGAAATTTTGTAATATTAGATTAATGACTGAAGGTCATGGACTTCAATTCCATATTAAGATTATACCAAGAGTCAGGGAAATCTAAGGTGCATATTTAATAAGATTAAAAAAGTATTTAAATTCTGCGTAGTCCACACCAAGATCATTGATAATATGACTATATTTTATATTAGTTGGAACCACAGGAAACTTTCGTTTCCCTGACACTAAGGTGATAGCAATTTCATATGAGTAAACATCAGATATTTTTTTTAACCCTGGCTTTTATTTCTGATATCAAATCCAAATTCCAAATGTCACTGGAGTACACAATTGACTTTTTAAAAGTGACACTGAAAGTTAAATCTTTTTTGAGTCTTACTCTGTGTACAAAATCATGTGAGAAAACAGGTAACATATCCTGATGTCTTAACAATCAAGCTGGTGTCATTTTTGTCGAGACTAGAAGCAAAAGGACTATGAATTGCTTTCCTTGTTTTTTCCTTCCTTCTTCTATCTCTTTCTTCCTTCAATCTTTCTTTTCTTTTCTTTTATTTTTTTCTTCTTTCTCAACATTTTGGGAATTATAAATTTCTACTCTGTGGCTTAGCACACAAAATTTAAAAAGAAAAAGAAAGGCAAACGTGTGTGTGTGTGTGTGTGTGTGTGTGTGTTCTTTTTCCTTTTTCTTTTACTTTCTTTTTTTTTTAATTTACAAACTTTGGTAGGCAGAGAGTGACTTAAGAGAACAGCAATATTTGACTTGGGATTTGAAGAGTTGTGTTTCTCTCGGTTTGGGCTATCATTAGGAAGAAGTCTTTGGAAGTCAGAATTTGTTCTCCCATTGCTATCACTGCTTCTTACAATTACACAGTGCATCACCTTTCTCTCTGTTGGGAATAATGAGGAATTTAAAAGAGGTACTTAATACATAAATGAGCTTCCCAACATGTTCAGTACATACTGAGCAGGTAATAAATATCAACAATTATTATTATCCCACTTTAATTATTAATATAGCAAAAGAAGTAATTATTGTGAAAAGTGTTAACAGTAGTGGTTGTTATCATTTACCACCTCCCTTCCCAAAGAAACAAAACCTCTCAGTTTTGTCTTATTAATAAGCTCATGGCTGTTTTTAAGAGAGCTTGTTGTGGTATAGAAATTACTCAATTGGAGTCCAAGTCAAATTTCTTCAGGTTTCTGACACAAAGTTACTATTTATCATAAGTAAATTATTTATAATTTCTGGGGATAACGATTTCTGATCCTATGCCTACTAAAATGTTATAATAAAAATCTTAATAAGCAGAGTTTTACATGTGTCAGTATGTCAGTTGCTATATCTCAAGTTACATGTTATGAAAGATTAAGAACTTTGGCATCCTATACTTTTTCTCTATTCCTTTTAAAAATCAGATTCAATTTTACTCTAATACCTTAAGAACTTTTACTTGGGGACTTACTCAAAAAAAGTTGAATCACCCCATTATTCACAACTCTGCTTCACTCACTTTCAGTCAACATTAATTTATCTTGGATGGCTTTGATGAAACTAAAAAAAATCTAATATGGATTTTACTTTACATAAAGAAACATGAGCCCTTACATTCATCTTGAACTTATAAAAGACATCCAACCACACTATATTTTTTTCTTTTCCACATTCCTAAATGATTCTATTTAAAATTATCTCCAATGTATGTCTTCTTTTTAGTAATTGTTTCTCTTTTATTAGATTTGAAAAACATTTTGGCCTTATTCCAGGGTGATTATCTTTAATAGAATCTGTTCATAATTTTCTATTCTTAATGTATGGATGGCTAGGGAAATGAATATCTTCAAAAGCCTTATAACTAAGCCTTGAATTGTTATTCACTATGTACTGACAACACAGTGACTCTAAGAACAGCTCTGCTCTTTAGATTTCAAATGGCCACACACACTTTCTCAACACCACAACCTACTTCATCTTTTGCTGAATTCTATTCTTACATAGTGCAACCCAATTCCACAGACAAGATATCCTATACTTGCTTTGTTTTTATATCTCACATTAAATTCCACTTATTGTTATCTACTTTTCTCAATATTTTACTTTTCTTTTCTTGTATCTTTTTTTTTTAATTTTTTATTGTTGGTTGTTCAAAACATTACATAGTTCTTGATATATCATATTTCACACTTTGATTCAAGTGGGTTATGAGCTCCCATTTTTACCCCATATACAGATTGCAGAATCACATCAGTTACACATCCATTGATTTACATTTTGCCATACTAGTGTCTGTTGTGTTCTGCTGCCTTTCCTATCCTCTACTATCCCCCCNAATGCAAATCAAAACCACCCTAAGATACCATCTCACTCCAGTAAGATTGGCAGCTATTATGAAGTCAAACAACAACAAGTGCTGGCGAGGATGTGGGGAAAAGGGTACACTTGTACATTGCTGGTGGGACTGCAAATTGGTGCAGCCAATTTGGAAAGCAGTATGGAGATTTCTTGGAAAGCTGGGAATGGAGCCACCATTTGACCCAGCTATTCCCCTTCTCGGTCTATTCCCTAAAGACCTAAAAAGAGCATGCTACAGGGACACTGCTACATCGATGTTCATAGCAGCACAATTCACAATAGCAAGACTGTGGAACCAACCTAGATGCCCTTCAATAGACGAATGGATAAAAAAAATGTGGCATTTATACACAATGGAGTATTACTCTGCATTAAAAAATGACAAAATCTTTTCTTGTATCTTATCAGGCTCCTAAGTGTTGGATTCATCAATATTTGATCCTGTTCCTTCTTTAATTCCTTCTCTGCTGTCTTCCTAGGCAATCCATAACTTCATTATACAACTTAAACACAGAATACTTTCAAATTTATTTTCAGATTTTCCTGCTTGTTTTTCTCAGTGTCATGACAAGATTAACATGTCTAAACATGAAACCCGGAACTGTGTCTGCTTTCCTTTGTGACCCCTCATTATAGCAGCCACAATAATCACCTCACTGCCTGGAGTCTTCAGTCTGTGAGTGATTCTACCATCTCCCCAGCTTTGTAAGACACGAATCTTAAAGCCATTCCTAACATCTCATTCTTTCTCACCCACAAATTCTATTTTTTTTCAAAATCATGTTTATTTGACCTGTACGTCTATCTCAGATCTGTTTCTTCTCTGTTGTTACTTCTGTTTAAATTAGTTTTTTTCCCCCCTTACAGGTGGCAATGAATTTCTCTGCCTGAATTCTATTGCTGTTTTCCTTTACAGTTTAGTTTTATTTATCTGTACCCAAAATGCAATTAAAATAGCAAATCAGAAAAAGTACTGAATATGGGGGCTTTTTTCCTGTTTCTGTACTTTATGCATCCCACTGAGTCTACTAGTACACACATAATGTCTTGAATCTCTATTATGAGCTATGAACTACGTTGATCATTGGAAATTCAAAAGTAAACAAGATGAGGACCTTGACCATAACCACTTTATGTCCCATGAGTGAGAATGATGAATAGCCAGTGCCAATGTTACAAGGTAAGGGCTCTAATAGGACACTGACTAGGTGGTGTGGGATCAAAGGGAGACCATCCAGTCCATTGCTGAGCATTTAAGGGAGGATTTCAGTAGGGAGGATTTCTAGGCTGGAGCAAGACAGGAACTTAATTAAACACATATGTTCACACTTATGACAAAGTATATGAGTTGTATCAAGTGCTCATGGATATTGTTTGCTGCATCAAGGAAATTTTCCAAGTTGTGAAAATTAAAAACAATCCATGTGATAAAAACCAAAAATGATAACATTGGTTTCCTTACTTTTACACAGATTAGTATCATAGTTTACAAAACACGTCCAGTCCAAATACATTTGACCATTGTAGCCTTTGAATCATTGTTGCTGATTTCAAGAAGTTTTAATTTTTACAGAAAGTCTATGGCCTACAGAGGTTATCGAAATTCATAAAAGTAGAATCCACTTTTTCTATAGAGAGTATAAAAATCTGTCCTTTTTAAATGAACATCATTGATCTAACTCTGTGTAGACAACTGCTCAAATATTCAACTACTGCCACATGTTCTTATTGATCGTTCAAGAATATTTAAAATTTTAACATTTAATGTAAGTGTTGATTATATTGTAGTTAACCATTCATGATGTGCAGTCAATTTTTAATGATACCAGGTGTATCATCCTAATTCCAGATTAACTACATCCCACTGACATGATTTCTTCCCCACCCTGCTGCCACCTGTCTGGTACCAAACCTGCTCAACTGTGGAAACTGACAGCTGGTTCTTCAAGGGGGAGTGATGGGAGCAGGAGTCAGGTGAAAATGGCTCATTAGCAATGAAATGGAAAAAATTTGTAGAGTTCCCCGTGGACGTTTTGGAAGATGTGTTTCTCTCTTCAATTGCCCAGTTGAGATTTAAATGAAAAAATGCATTTAATTCTTCAAAGTTTTTGAAATTCTTGTGAGATGACACCATCATATTTAATCAATTTATTTATAGTTTCTCCAGTGAGGATTTCATTTTAACATAAACCACAATAAATACTGAAAAAAAAATTGGCTTGCTGAGCATGTTCAGGAATGGTGCACTAGGAAAAATCCTAAAATTGGGAGTTGGCATACTGAATTCTAGTCACTCATTAGCTATGTAAAATCACCTTGTTCCTTGTTCCCTCGTGTCCTCTAGACCTCCGACTACAATTGAAGAAAACAAAATTTAACAGCCAAAGGTGATTGAATTACTTGTAATTGTATAGTTTTTTTCTCCTTCTCATGTTTCCTTGGGTTTTATTTAAAGTTATCAATAGAATCTTATCTCCCTCAAATATCTCTATTATATATGTGGGCACTTAAATTGTTTAAAAGATACTTTCCTTGCATATACAGAATGTTTAAAATATCAAAAAGACAAAGTTTTATACTTGGGGTTTAAAATAGGGTATTTTCAGAAAAATGCAAAGGCAAACCTGTTATTATGAAATAAAAATACATACTTTTTGTAAAGAACTTTCCACCTGCCAAAAAACTATTTTTGATTGAAACACTTATAGGAAGTTTTGTCATAGTAAGTTGTTACAGAGTATCCCCTAAGTGTGCTCCAACTATGGAAAGTTAGTTTTGTTTGAGACATTTTTCTCATTTCTAAGATAAAAAAACTGTAGAAATATAAAAATGATAAAAAATTTTAATATACAAAAATAGCTGTGAGTGCTTTGTGGGTCCTGACAGCATCTGTAGGTAGTGGTGTCTTTGTTTTAGGATGTCCAAATGTTAGCAGCAGGCTGATATAACAAGAATAACCCTGAACACATCAAGACAGGCTGGCAAAGTTCCCAAAATAAACTCTTATACAACTGCTCTCACCCTTTATGTCTTTTGAACTCCTTTCTCACATTTATGCACTTGTCTCCTGACCTTCCTCATTTCCTGATAGCCTGAAGCTCTGCCATTAGTAGCAGCCAGTAGAAGTCATACTGTTACATCTGTCACTATTAGTTAAGAATACCATTCAACTTCAAGATAACTAGAATTTTTCTTCCATAGTCCTTTTTTTGCCTCCTCAGTGAGGAGGGTGAAAAGGGCTGCCTACAGCAAATAACTGAGCGTAGAATTGGTTGTTGAAATATTTCATTTCAAAAAACCATGAACTCCCAGTCCAACCTTGTTACCACCATTTGTCTCACATTTGCCACATGTGTCTTCTGTCTCGAAAAACTTTTATCTCCCTTAAACCCAATGCTATGGAGTAAAGCTGCTTTTTCACACACCACTGAAAAAAAATCTTCACAAAGAAGACAGCAGGTTGAAGGCAGTTTTCACAGCCTGTATTCTTTGAGAATCCTGAGAATCTTTGAGAGCAACTAAAGCTGAAAAAGGTGATTCTTGACTTTCCACCACGGGCACTGCAGCTGTTAGCACTTCTGGTGTCAAGGTACAAATGTCACGAAGGTACTGTCAGTGAAGTAACACCCATGAAAAACAGGCTGGCAGCATGGCTGGGTGCCAGAGCCCATCATAGTTTCCTTATGCCCTGCTTGGAGCTGGACTTCTATTATCACTATTCCCTCCAATTGCTCTTAATTGAAGCAGAGGGGTTTCCTCCACATCAATGGAATAAAAGGGCATTTCTTCAACTTTGCTAAAAAGTGTGATTTCAACAGTGAAGACTAATTGAGGTGCTTAGAACATTACGGTTCAGCTTTCTGAAATTCATAAATATATATGACATGAGAGAAAATGGGTCAAATTAAAATCCATTCCCCAAAGCCCACCTCAGAATCACCTGGAGAGTAGAACACATTTGAAAATTTCTTTAAATAGGTGAGAGATACACAACTTTAATAAACTTTAATGTTTATTTTCATAATTTATGAGTTTTCAGAAGATTTTCAATGTATTTTAAAATGATTTATCAATTAAATGATTTCCCAGTCATCAAGAAATTCTGGAATATTTTAAAACGATCTACAGAAAATTATTGTGTTATACCTTGCCTTTCCAATTTGATATTGGTACAATGCCATAATACCTAAGAGGCAGGAGGAAGATACCTTTTTCTAGGGATGGACTTCAGGGATTTGAACATTGACAAACTGTCTGGTCTCATTAATTAATTAATGATTTGCAGTTATCATTAGCTTCAATTGTAGATATGATCATTTACTAAACAACTGTCAGCATCCTATAGAAGGATGACCTTGGAAGATAGCTTATGGATACCTTTTCAAAAGATATCTGTCATCATCAGAAAACAGTAACAGCTCCTCTAAAAAAAAATACGTATGCACCCTGAGTCATCTAATTAAAAGACCAAACATCATGGGCTTTACCTTCCCAAGTCCACTTTTCAAATTCACATACACACATTCCCATGAGATATACAAATATACTTGCTTCACTACCATTTGGACATTTCTATTGAAATTGTTCTTGCAAAGGTTATGAGTAAAATTCTAATTAAAAGAAATAAGGTAAGAAAAAATATCACTGGCTTGCACTGTCTTTAATGAGTTCAGCCCCCTTCATCTTCAAGTAATCAACATCAGGGTCCTGTTTATAGCATTTATCTTCCATGCTTCTAAGATCTAATCCATAAACCCACATGGACAACTTATTTTCCTATTAATCTCATGATTTTCATACCACCTCATAGCATTCACTTTTTAAATATTACCTATTTTTTTCCATATGGCTTTGTCCACATGGTGCTTTGACAAATACTAAGAAAGATAAAATAAAATATAAAATATAAAACAAATTTTTAGACGCTGATTTTTTATTTGAACCATTCTGATGTAGTATTTTGCTGTATTTTGTGATTATGAGTCAGATATACATGTCAATTCTGGACCTCCTTTATCATATTAAAGTTCACCCTGGTGCTTTGGTACTCAGACAATGGCAGTGGTTTCCTAACAGCTTTTCTCTTCCTCTTTCTCTGATTAATTTGTCCTATCTTTGAACTATAACTGTATAGCTTTCTTTCAACAAAAACACAGCACCACACTTATGAGCAGAGCACCCACAGGTTTCCTTCTGTCAACAAAAAATGTTCAAAATCTTTGCTTATTACCACCTATTTTTTCCAATTCCATTATCTAATAGTCCCTATGCTCATTACACTACTTACCAAACCAAATGCTTTCATCATTCCACGTTGTAGAGAGTATGCCTCACTCCACATGGATTAAACACCAATATATACCCCACCATTTATTACTTTGCTACTCAAAGCATGTGCTGTAGAACAGCAATATAAGGATCATCTAGGCCTTTATTAGAAATGCAGAATCTTAGTTCCGCCCCAGACCTACTGAATGAGGATTCATGATGTTACAAAACCCTACTCTACAACAAATGTACCTCTTCCCTGAAGCCACTTGCTTTTTCATTTTACCAGAATATATTTTTATATTCCTACTGCAGTGTGAACACTAGAGGACTATGGATACTTTTAATATCCTGACAGTTGTTGCCTGCCTCATCTTCTTTCTCTTTTCCTTTTCCTCCTCCTTCTCCTCTCCTTTTTTACTTTCCCTGCTCTCTTTTCCCATCCATTATTAATAAACATAGTTGGAATAGGAGTTGCTGTATTGACCCATTCCTATGGCTGTGTGCCAATCAACTGCTTGTGTTTTTCCTTTCAATCTAGTGACCACTTGCTCTAGAGAAGGATGCAGTTTTATCTCTGCACAGGTAGTAACAACTCTCTCTGTAAACATAAAGAAATAGAAACATAAGGAAATGGAAAACTAATTACTCTACTTGATTGGCATATATTTAGATCTATTAAAATATCACACTGTACCCCATAAATATGTACGATTATAACATGGTAATTAAAGTAATATAAATCTCAAAAACCTGTCATTTGATGATGAAAGTAAAACTAAACTTTACAAACAGTAAATAAATCAAAATAATTATTTGGAATATGATGCTATATGACTAACTGTACATGGTATGAAAAATCCATTTTTATGAAATAGAGGAAATAGTTTAAAATCCTTCAAGTGGAAGAATAATAGGACCTACCTTATCAATCAAGTTGTATCTGCTTAGTAATTAGATAGATTTTTAAAAATTATAAGTGGCTAAAATATTTCTGTTGTTTAAAGTATTTTACATAGATTTGGATAGCAACAAAAATTAGAGTTTTACTAATTAAATAGATTAAGGATTGTTTGGAAATTTATGTCTTAAATTTTTATGTATGCTATACCACTGGGAAAACATATGTACCTTTGAAACTGGAATTAGTCATTTATCAAATATTTGTTGACAACCTGGATCTTTAAACTTGATTGAACTGGTCAAATGGTTTTACACCTTACATGTTTCTGTTGAATGATTTGGGTTTAAATCTACTTTATGACTCATGTTTCTGGATACCTTAGGGGCAGACTGTCCTAATGGAGCCTAGTATGGACTCATCATAGAATATCTTTGTGTGGATAATTTCTTTATGGGTCAAATTCTAGGGTATGAATAAAGCTGAAATTACACAAAATAATGGCATGGTGCATTTTTGCAAAGATAATTTTTATATTTAAATGTAAATTATTAGAATAAATATTTGCTTCTAAATCATCTTAACTTTTACAAAGTTTAAATGGGTTTTTATTAAATGGACTTTATAAAATTATAAAATATACAATTACTGAATATGAACTTCATGTTAATCAATTCTTTTTGTAAAGGTGACTACATTATCTTTGACATGTATACTTGGAGGCAAAGTAAAATGTTGAAATTCCTATATTCTATGGTAAGTTGAATTCATTAGATATACATAAAACCCTAAATAAGTAATTTTTGTCCACTCTTTCAATAGGCAAGATTTTTCTGATGTTCCAGATTTAACACATTTATAGTACATTTGTAGCTATCTTAATAAGTCATGATTCTGGAATAAATAAGTGGATGGGCATGTTTTTCTTAGATATTAAAGATTCAAATTAAAAATGAATAATAAGATCACCTTTATAACCAAAGTAGTGAATATCTATGTGAAACTGCAAATAATTCAAGCTAAAAGTGGGTCACAATGATTTACATATTTCAAGATAATTTTCTTTTACTCTGGAATCATGACCTACATTTGTTAAATTATTTGGTTGGCATGACCTTATCTACCGACTGTTAAAGTTTATTTGTCTTATATTTGATTTCTGTTCCTTAAACTTATTATCCTAGAAAACATAACAGTGGTAGGGGAAAACAAAACAAAACAAAACAAAAAGCCTATTGATCCCTTTGGCAATGTGACATGATACCTGAGAGGAAGGCAAACCCTTCTATAGAAAATTAAGTGTAGTGGAATTCCAACTAGTTATAGATGCTCTATTTTTATCATTTCCTTTTGTGCTTTTTCTGCTAAAACAACTCTTTATGTCCAGTCTATGAATAGAATGACCATTTTATTAAAATATTGTTTCCTTCTCTTTTTAATAGAATACCTGCATTTACATCTACAGGCTTCTGACTATTTTGATCATTTAATTGTTTTGGGACCTAGGATAAAACACATGATTTCTCTGAATTCTTTTCCACCTCCTATTAGCATAAATTGAGAATAAAATAACAAAGGCTAATATTTTCTGAATTCTTAGTAAATGTTGCAAAATATTCAAAAATTTTGCTTTATTTGTAGTGTGTCTCACAGTAATCTAGTGCAAAACAGAGCTAAAGAAAGGCTATATAATTTGTCACCAGGATACAATTTTGTGTAGGCAGACTTAGTAAAGCCATCATCTTAACTGTGAATACGTTATATTCCATTCTCCTGAATGAGAGAGAAAGGTATTACAGTAGAAACTATTAAGTATCCCACAGAAGGAAAAAGTGGTATTTCCTGCAGCTTCTGCATTGTATGAAACACTATTAATTTAATGTTCACAATGACCCCACAAAGAAATAATCATTATGATCTTTAACACAAGATAAATCCTAGGCTCATAAGAGGATGTATAATTTGCCTCAACTCAAAAGACATAAGGCAGTATAATTTTTCAAAACAACATATGTTGTCTTTAACCTAGTTGCTTCACATTATATCTTTTTCCTTCTCAAACAACATTGTTACTCATTTGCAATTTTTGAGGAAACAAATAATAGGTATGCTCCTGTTATATAATATTAGATTTCTTTTTGTTTATTTGTTTTGTTTTTCTTTTGTTAGACTGATTCAAAATATGTACTCAAGTATCTTTGGAACATTTTCTTAAATAGATTTTTTTTGTACTTCATTTAAAATGAACAGCCTGATCACATTTAAGAAGTGATTTGGTAGCCACTTGAAAATTCTTTCCTGGCTAAAAGGCAGTTGCAGTCAACAAACAGCCATCTGTTGTATCCTCTGGGAGAGTAGTGGGGGTGGTATGGAAACCTGCAGAGAATTTGGCAAATTATATCACTAGATAGTAAATATGCTTAAGAGATAGTAGTTAGATAGCTATAGTCAGTGGAATATGGTATGCAGATGATTAAGATTAATGTTATTACTAATACAATAAAACTAGCAGGAAGGAAGAGACATAATTTCATTAATATGACTATGTTATTTATTTTAAGAGACTTTTTCCAAGTTTTCCATTCCAAATACTAGTGAAAATTTATTAGAATGAAAAGCTACAGTTTAGTAAAGAATACAGTCTACTTTTTAACTGCATTAAAAATACTTCAGTCCACCTTGTGATTCAAAGCAACTGGAATAAACTTCAAAATAAAATAGTTAACTATTTTTTTTAAAAGAGGCTTTTTGAAAAGGCCTACATTTCAAGAACCACTTGAAAATAAATTTAACATTTTGATATTTATACCTCTGGAAAAGATTAAATTATGTTCCACTTAGTTAAAGCAAAGTACTCATGGGCAGTCTCTGACCCAAGGGACAAATTCCAGAATGGCATTGTGACATGCTCTTTGGACCTTCTCCATAGAAAAAGAACCATAGTTGGTGAAAATTGTTGAAAAGATAAAATAGGAAATGGTTCTAAAAGCATACAGAAAATAACTATATACTCATGAAGATCTACTAATTTGTCTATGCTACTGACCAACAGCCTACTCTCTGGCTCCACTGCCCAGCACTCCCCAATTTTACCGTGATGAAAACGTCTCTGTCTCTATGGTTTGATGTGGAATGGGCTCCCTTACCCCCAGTATCTCATTGAGGGCTAAGTTTTCTTAATCTCTAAGAAATCATTTTATGTGATCAATTCAACCCTGAAATCAGAATGTGACAATGATATTGTTGTGGCATGGCTCTGGAAGTTTCATGTATTAGGCCTGGTCCCCAGTGCAGTGAAGATCAGAGATGGGGTGATTAGAAACTGATTGGATCCTGAGGGCTCTATCTTTATCAAATGATTAATAGATGTGATGGACTAATAATATGACTGGACTACTGGGAAACAGTGAAAACTGTAGGCAGGTAGGGTATGATTGGAAGAAGAAAGTCACTGGGGGAATACCACAGGAACTATATTTTCTCCCTGGTACCTTTCTCTGTCTCTCAGTATACTTCCAACTTCTAGGATCTGAGCAGCTTTATTATGCCACACACTTGCACCATGAAATTCTGTCTCTCCCCAGGCCTACATCAATGGAGTCAGCTAACCACAGGCTGAGAGTTCTAAAAGTTCTATATTTTATTATTATAAATTGTTTATTATCTCTAGACTCTTCCTGTTTTAAGACTTTTGTGTCTGGTATTTAGGTAAAATCAAATAAAAGCTAACACAGGCATTTAAATGTATATAATAAACTTCAATACAGATAAAAAGACAAAGAAGAGAAAAATGGCAAACTATTATGAACATGTTTACAGCTTAATAGCATTTTATAATTTATTACATGGCAATGTCATTATTTAGGATAATATTTTTAGTTATGTCCTTGAGTCAAGTTTTTCAAGATTTTAAATAATACTATTGTAAAAGTACTTCTGAAAATACATTTGCTTATGGTACATAATATTTCCTTTGGAGTTGATTACTCAGATATTGAAACATTTTAACTGTTTTGATTCACATTAACAATTGCTCTAAAAGCTACTGTGTTGATTTATTATTTTGCCACAAATTATCAAGTAGCATAGCATCTCTCACTTCAGATGCATATGTGTGTGTATGGGTGTGTGCATGCATTTGTAACTTTTGAACTATAATCTACATATGGAAACTGTACATATTTGGAGTACTTTGAGTATAATCTGGAGATTTATTAAATGTATACACCCCAAAATAATCACCTCAAAAATCAACACCCTTAAAATTAAGATAATTAAGATGCATAAAATGAGAACCACTTTTACTTATACCTTGATACATTTTCTGACCTTTATTAAATGTATACAATACCAAACAGAGAGCAGCAACACTGATAAGTGGAAGTTGGGGCTACTACAACAACAGCTGTGATTGACAGAACAGGCTCCTATATAATGGAAAAAAAAAACACACACACAATTTTTTAGATCCTTGGTTAGATCCTTGGCCAGTTTCTCAGATGAAAATTCACAGGGACTATGCACTTTAGGCTTAGAAATTTCTTAAGGATCTATGAAATTTCTTAAGGCAGCAGATGTTAGGAGGCTGAGAGCAAGCAAAAGATCAGGGGTATCTGAGTGATGAGAATATATTAGTCCTTGGCTCAGCCATAATGGAGAGATGTTGATGGATAGCCAGTGATTTCCACTGGAATTCCACAAAGGATGGGTAATTTGGAGGAAGAACAAATGACATAAGAGTATAAGTGATACATTAGAGTAAGCCAAAACATAGCAAAGCAAAGCAAAACAAAACTAACATAGAGGCAATATCACAAAACTGATAGTAGACCTGTTTGGCACTAGGAGAGGCCTGCAAAAACAGTAGAACTCTGAGCTATTTAAAGAAAAAGGAAAAATATCACAGAATAGAAATAAAATAGTTAATATACAGATACACAAATGACTTGGGTATTGAATCTGTAGATGGCAGAAAATAATTTGAAAATAAATATTGTTGGATACTAAGGAAAGAAAAATATAGAAAATTGATAAGTGATAAAGTATTATAGTGGAGAATTATAATACAATGAAAATTAAATCTATCAACTGGAATGATAAAATACATATCTTGAATGCAAACACTGAATAGGTTTAACAGCAGACTCAACACAGCCAAAGACAGGATTGGTGAATTTGAAGAGAAGTCGATAGCAAATATACAAACTGAAGCCAGGTAGAAAAATAAAAATGAGAACAGAAAATGAATGACTTCATGTCACATGGCTCAAACACCTAACTTAAGTGCAATAGGAATTTCAAAAAAAAAAAAGAGAGAGTTTGGAAAAACATCAATATCTAAAGAGATAATATTTTCCTAGATGCTTGTAGTTATTTGTGTTTTCTTTGTGCTCTAGTTCTAATTTTGATACTTTAACATTTTGCCTTCTATTTCTAAAAGTTCTATATTTTATTATCAATTGTTTATTATCTCTAGCCTCATAAATCAGTATTATAACATAATGAGACCCTCACCCATTTTTAAAAGAATTCTCAGACTCTCAATGTTTTATGTATCAAATCCAAACTCGCTCAATATGGTTTGTGAAAACGTCCCTGAACATCCCTAGTTAAGTTACTTACTTCTTAGTTTTAAAAGTACTTGCAATGTATCTATGCCTATATTACTGTGGATATGTAATTTGTTTATTGGTCTGTTTCTTCTACATTGATGTGGAGTATTCAACGTCTCCTTATGTGTAATTCTCTGTAAAACTTTCTTGAATTGATGAAAGAATAAAATGAATGTGTCATAAAAATGGAGTAAGAGGCTATGATTTACAGTTAATACTAAAAGGAAAGAAGAGGAAGCCAAAGCTGCAGAGTATAGTTTGGATATTCTCCATTATCTTGACAGTAAATTAGCTTTTCATTTTAATGTTACTTTCTTTCAGAAGAGTTTGATGCATTTTAAGTTGATGCAGCAGTGCATGTTATTAAAGCCAGGAATCATAAATTATTCCTTAAATCATTGAGTCTTGGGAAAATAGAAAGCCAATGAATCACATACCATTTGAATATTGATTTAGTTTCTGTGTGAGCCTGTGCTGGTGTATGTGCTTGGCTCCAGCAGGTCTGCATGCTTTCTAATTTGCTTGAAAACTGCGTGAAAATATTCCCATGGCCCTCTTGTAAAATATGACAGCCTGACATTTTCTTTAATTACAAGACCTGATCTGTTTAATAGCACAAAATTGGCCTCCAATTTGACAGGCCTCCCCTTCAAAATCAATGGTTAGACTCTAGGGCACCAGCTTGGTCATCAAGATCAATATTAGAAAAAATATAGCTTGTCAAGACTTCTCAGCCTCTTATTGATTCAAATGGGGAGCAGCTCAAAGATTGAATAATGATATTAGAGCTCTGGTCCAACAAACAGAAGCTCTTTACATTAATTTCTATATAGGCAGATGAATCTATGATAAATGACACAAGCATAATATAATAATCCAAGAGGCTATCATTAGATAAAGCTAAACGTTTTCCAGGGAAAAACACATATATTTTTGAATATTCTTTTTTAGATCGTTCAGCATGTAAAAAAATATATAAAAATTGTTACCTTGGTCTTATTAAAAACAACAATAAAAACCACTAGAAATTTCTCTCACTGCTATTGAAGAAGGAAAATCACCAAAAAAAAAAAAAAAAAAAAAAAAAAAAAGAAAAGAGGAAAAAATATTCTGAGAAGAAAAAATAATATTGAGCAACTTTTAAAAATTAAATTATGGTGAAGTTTTAGAAAGAATATTTAACTAAAAATCATTGCTCCTTATTTTTAGTGCTAAATAATTTTATTGTTACTCAGATATCTAAATAGATGTAGGCCTTGGTTTTCTAATCTTCCATGTGAAGAACTCAAAGTGTTATTCTAACTCTTAGACAAAAGCACCTAACAATGTGTTAGAGTCTGTAAACAAGTCAAAATAACACCTGGCATTTTGCCAGGGGAATGTTAAAGTTCGTAAACAAGTCTGGATGGTGCCTGGCAAAATGTCAGAGGGAGTGGTTTGAGAAGTAACAAAACCGAGCCATTAGGTGTAGAGATTCCTGATTGGTTGACTGATGTATCTAGTTTATGCTAATTAGATAAGCTGTGTGGAATGTATAAATACTGCTCCTGTCCTGCAATAAACGGCTCC
>NW_026000242.1:23081227-23084995 GCF_001458135.2 Marmota marmota marmota
AAAAAAAAAAAAAAAAAAAAAAAAAAAAACGCCAATTAAAACAGTAATACAAATGAGCTGGATGATTTTCATGATCAATAAATTATTTTGAAATTTTATAACATAATGAATAGCTTATTATTATGACTACTATTTTTCTTTCAGGTCTTGGCGCACCTTGCAGAGTGAATTTATGTCATTTTTCTAGTTGGTGTCGCTCTTTTTGAAATTTAAATATACAGCATACACTGACTTGAACATTCCCATTCAATTTCCCCCATCTTCTGTGCCATGCATGCTTCTGTGTTGTCTTGGATATGTGCAAATCCAGTACACATGCACTTATATAGAACTACAAATTCAGGGGAAACAATACTAGTGATGGAACAACAAAACCACTGTAAATAGTGTCTTCCTATCCTATCCTGAATATAATTGTTTTTGAAGCAGTTAGTGACTTTACTGGCTTCATCAGACAAATGTGGCTTTAATTTATTAAAAGCTACTAAAATTTCATCAGCTAGAAGCAATGTCATTGCAGACTAATAGTGCCTTTTTTATTTTTATATATACCTTTGTTTGTTTGTTTGTTTTATTTATTTATATGTGGTGCTGAAGTTCAAATGCAGGGCCTTGCACGTGCTAGGTGATCACTCTGCTGTTAAGCGATAACTCCAGCCCTATGGTGCCTTTTTAAAAATGAAATTTTTAAATGAAATGCCTTTTTAAAAATTGCATATTTTGTGCCAAACTCTTCAATGGAATTTGGCTTTCTACCTCTTGCATAGCCTTTTCTTCTTGGGAATTATGGTTTGGGGGATTTCAGCTTCGGGATTTCAACATTTGGAAATTTAATATTTCAAAGTGTGTTTGGGGGCATTTTAGATCTTAGTAATTTTAGACATTTGGAATTTTTATCATTTGGGATTTCAGCATCTGAGAATATAATATTTAGCATTGTTGTTTATTATTATTATAATTAATTAACTAATCTATTTATTTATTTATATCAGGGACTGAACCCAAGGGCACTTCACCACTGAGCCACATCTTCAGCCCTCTTTATATATTTCTAATTTTGAGACAGGGTCTAAGTTCTTTAGGGCCTCACTACTTCTGAGACTGGCTTTAAAAAATTATATTATTTTTTATTTATATATGACATTTGACATATTATACATACATGGAGTAAATACATACAACTTCCCATTTTTGAGATTGTATGTGATGTGTAGTTACATTGGTCATGAATTCACATAAGAACTTAGAGACTGGCTTTGAACTTGTAATTCTCCTGCCTCAGCCTCCCAAATTGCTGGGATTATCGGCTTGAGCCACCATGCCCACAGGGTTGTGTTCTTTGACATTTTGCTTGATATCACAAAGGAGCTGACCATGTTCAGGCCTGAAATATATATATATATATATATTCACTTAGAATTAATTCTAATTTGTTAGTATAAAGAAATGTGATCTTTGTCCCCTCAAATCAAATTAAATTTATGAGAATCATTTTAATCAGATCACTTTCCTTTAATGAATTATACAATTAATGTTTTTAAATGGGGGCATCTGGAGAAGGTAGAGGTAACTAAGAGGCAACTATAATATGTAATGCTGAAGGAAGGAGAGATTTGGGAGATGGATATATGTACAATACCTATCACATGAGGAAACATTACATTGTAGACTGCAGACAGTGAGACAAATCCTGTGTGAAGAAAGGGCAGGCACATCAAAGACAAACAATTCATGTGACAAATTTCCTAGAATTAGTTTTGCTCTCTTTATCCCTTCTATATATGAAGAACTGTTACTTAGCTTTAAATCATTTTAGGTGTCATAATTTCCATAGTACAAGAAATGTGCAGAAAGGAGAACTAGTGTTGAAACATGATTAATATAGAAGAAATTTTGAAGGGACAAGAAACAATGAAGGATATGTTTAGGAGGAGGGGAAAAATTAAACCATTTATAGGTACATACGAATTGGCTATTTTTTATTAGAATCTATGGCATTAATAAAGGGTGAATGTAACCTTCAAAAAAGAAATTATGAAGATGAACATAATTTACTGTCCCCAATGTTAATAGTCACTTTGCTGTTATTGTTAAACCTACAAATTCTGATATAATCACCAAGGAAAATGTGGCTTACCACCAGAGTGGGAGTACAAGCACTGATGAGTTCCTCTTGGGATTTTGAACATAGATTATGGTAGGTAATATGTATGGCACTGAAGTTTCTAACTGCAGAAAGTGGAGAGTCAGCTGATGACAGTGCTATGTAATTGAATTATGGAGACAGTAGTTTGGGTTAAAATTTTTATTTCTTTCCTCCAGTTTTAATCTCATGTGTCATTTTCTATCTTTGGTAGGTCACAAGCTAGATATAATTATGCTGCTCTTTAATCATTTGCTCTAATTTGCATTAAATTGCTTTGAAGATAAATGTATCTCAAATTTGTAATACTAATTAATAATTGTGCAGTGATCTACAATTTAAAATCATGTGCTCTGGTTCTAAGTTTAGTATTTTATATTGCAATGCTATCTATTCAGAATATTTTCTATGAAATCCAGGGTTTAGAAATTATGAGCATACCAGCCTATTTGAACATGTACATTATTTAACAACATATTCTTAACATTTAAAAATTAAATATCTTCTAGAATTAATCAACAATTGAAAAACATAGATTGTAATATGGATCATGGAGTCCTGTTTGATTAACATACAAATAACATTACATGCAAAAACATACATGGTTCTTATCACTATAAAATTCATATAATTGATAAATGTTAAAAAATACTAGTTTTTACTTAACTTCATGGTTTATCTCTTAGGGGTATGAAATGTCCTACAATATTCATGAATTATAAGACACTTGCTATATTTTACATATATATAACCTTATATAATCCTATGTGTATTTTAACATGCAATGTTTTATCTTTATCTAGCATAAATTAAATACTGTATAATCTACATCATAACAAACACTAAATAAAAGTTTTATCTACATGAATTTTAATATAATTCATTCCCAAATTTAGTTACAAATATTTCTATTTGGAAACCAGAATACATCCTAATGTCCATTCCATTTTAAGAAAATTCTCTATACCAAGGAAAATCTTTTAAACAATTTTTTGATAGATTTCTCAAGTAAATTTTTAAAAATTTTTCATTGAGATAGATTTCTCAGACCATAATACTTAACCAATTTAAAGTGTGTGATTTGGCCATTTTTAATATATCCAGCTAGCAAGAGCATCAGAATCTAACTTTAGAAAATGTTCACTTCTTCAGAAAGAAATGGTTAATCCTTTATTAGTTTTTTTGCCATTATTTCCTACAAGTTCTCTAACTGATGATCAATTTCAATTGTTAATTGTAATTGTTAATAGTAATAGAAATGTTATATTCTTAGGAGTTTGCATTTATCCCCCACATATTTGTTGTTTTTTTTTTAAATTCTCTTACTTATTTCTAATTAATTGTATTGTGTTTGAATTTCATGCTTTGTACATTATATTCAATCATTCTAAAATTTTGAAGCTTATCATATAGCATAGTTTATGTTCAATTATGGAGGATATGTCATATGCACTTAGGAAGAACACACATTTTTTGTTGTTATAGAGTGGAGTGCTCAATAAAAGTTTGTTGTCTCATGTATAGTTGGTTCATAGCATTGTGCAAGTTTTTTTTTTTTTTTACTTTCTTATCTTATTTCTTGGTTTTCTACACATTATTTAAAGAGAGTTTAAAACCATATATAT
>NW_026000242.1:23085007-23117699 GCF_001458135.2 Marmota marmota marmota
TATAAAGATGCTTTATCTCTTAGGGTTATAAGATGTGTGTGTGTATGTATGTGTGTATATATATATATATATATATATATCTTTATAAAACCCCTTCTACACAGTTTTATACTTATTGTTTCATGATTTTGTGTTTTTTTTAAACAGAAGAAAATCACTATTTAAAAGATATCCATTCTGTCTTTCATAACATCTTTGTATTTACTTTGATCTTCCTCTTTATTCTTTATATACATTCCAGTTACCTTCCAGTGCCCCTTTATGTCAGCCTGAAGAATTCCCTTTAGCATTTTGTTGGGCAGATCTGCTGGTGATGTTCTCTCAATAGTTTGTTATAAACCTAAAGATGTCTTATTTTCTTTATATTGAAAGACAGTTTAGTTTGAAATAGAATTCTTAATTGACAGTACTTTTCTTTCTACACTTTGAAAATATCCAACTCCTGTTTTCTTGTCTCTGAACTTTCTGATGAGATATGGACCATTGACCTAATTGAAGGTCCTTTGTATATAATAAGTCATTATTAACTATATCATAGTTTTTAGGTTCAGAAATTTTATCTGGGATATATACAGCTGATGAACTATTTTGGTTCATACTAATTTAAGTCCATTGAGCTATCTGGTTTTGTAAATTAATACACCTCATCATATGTCACTATATAACTTAGGGGTCATATCTCAGTGGTAGACTATATGATGAGCATTCTCAAGGTCCTGGGTTTAATCCTAAGCATACAATCAAAGTTG
This sequence comes from Marmota marmota marmota, assembly GCF_001458135.2. Taxonomy (NCBI): domain Eukaryota; kingdom Metazoa; phylum Chordata; class Mammalia; order Rodentia; family Sciuridae; genus Marmota; species Marmota marmota. The sequence goes on from NW_026000242.1 coordinate 23,085,757, forward strand.
AGAAATGTGGGGCATTGTTTCCTCCAGTACTTCAGCTACCTCTTTTTCTTTTCTTTCCTTCAGGGACTCCCAGTTGTTCTCTGTTGTTATACATAATACATTCCACGTGCTTTTGAGACTGTGTTTATTTTTCATATTTTTTTTCCTGTATCTTAGTTTAGAAAATCACTACTAATCTATCTTCAAGTTTGTTATTGTTTACTGTGTCAATTATTGAGAACTTTAGTTACTATAATCAACAACTTCAGAATATTTAGTTGATGTCTTTTTATAACTTCTATCACTTTGTACATAATCTCATCCTAACTCATTTCTTTATTTCTTTAGCTATGGTTTTCTTTATTTTTTTAAACATTCACCATAAAAGAGTTAAAGTCTATTGCTTACTACATCCCAAATTGGTGGCATCTCAGGCATATTTTGTGTTGGCTGAATTTTTTTTCCTGTTCCCATAGCATAATTTCTGTTTCTCTAATTCCTCCTGTATTTTTTGTTGTTGTTGCTGAATATCAAATATTTTAAATAATGTAACAATTTTGGTGTCCCCTTTCTCAAATCCTATCCATGTTTGTTATTGTTGTTGTTGTTGTTGTTATTTGTGTATGTGTACGTTTGTGTGTGTGTGTTATTTTTCTTGTTTTTATTTGTGAAACTTTAAATTTTTTCTGGAATAATTCTGCTAACTGCAATATATAAGCATTGGGTTCTTTGTTAAAATTATCTTTTCTTTTTTCCCCAAGGTCTTGCCTTTATTTTTAAAAGAATCTGCATAGATTATACTCACAAGTCTGCAATTTAATTGTGAGACTATGATTATTCAGAAGCTGTCTTTAAATGACTTGTGTGCATGTCCTTCATTGTTTTTCAGTGACAGAAGTTCACAAGACAGCTGTAGTTTTCACCTTGTGCTTGCTCAGGATACCTAAGGCCAACCACAGGTCATAACTGGTGCCTTCCTTCTCAGGTTTGTCCTGCACATGTGCATAACTTTGAGCACATGTCCAGCCTTTCATAAAACCAGGAACATGTTTGAGTTTTTTCAACATTCTCTATGGTAATCTACCTTTCTGCAACTCCTTTTAAACTCCCGGAAAAGTTCTAGTTTGTCCAAATTGAATATGCAACTTTAGGCCACGGAGATGCAGCTAGTAGTTGTTATTGTTTCATTAAAACCCTTGAACCAGTCTTCCCCTATAGCAACTGAACTCCAAATCAAATAGCCATTGCTCTTTGAAATTAGAAATTTCTCAGGAAGATGCAAGATAAAAAAAAAATAGTGATTATATTCTGTAGGATGTACATTTCCTAGAACTGGTTAGAACTATGGTAGATCCTGCCATGATCTGCAAGCTGCTCATTTTTGGCTACTGTGCCAATGAGAAGGAAGGGAATTGGAAAGGGAATAATTCTCATTTAAAACAGCACATACTCCAGCGTCTTGCTAAGATTCAGTGATTTCTCCAAAGAATTGTTAGTTATGTTGCCTTGACAAATTACCAGAATTCTTAGATGACTGATGTTCCCCCATATTTTTACAGGTTTATAAAGACAACAAATTTACCAAGGGCCTCAATTCACCATTCAATAATTCAATGTAAATATCTCCCTTTGAACCATAACTCTAAACTTAGTATCTCTTATCTTATAAAGAGTCTCATGAGAAGTTTTTCTTTTTCCCTTTGAATGTCTATCTCCTTTTCACCTATCTTGAAATACTACTCCTTTTTCTAGATAGGCAATGTATCTCTTTATTAATCTCCATTTCAACATCTCCTCATCTTTGCTCCTTTTTGTTAATTCTTATGCTTAGGTGCTGTATCTTTGCTTTTGCTGAGCAGTTCCTCCTCCTATGTCCCTCAAATTTAATCTTTCTGTTACCTACTGCATTTTAATGTTTCAATAATATTTTACTTTTCAAGGGATCTTCTGAAAAGTGCCTGTTAATGTATGGATCTGCTTTGACCTTGAAAACTTTCAGAATTTTTATTTATTATGTCCCTTTGCCTATTCACTCCTATTAATTGAGATAGCCATAAACATATAGATTACTTTTTGCTTTTTGCCAGAATAAAAATATCTGCCAGATAGAAGTTAAGTTATATTAGGACTGTTTCTACCAGTCTTTTTAATTTGTAAATCTGATACTTGTGGAGAAAAAAACTTCATATCCTTATCAGCAAATATACCATCATTAGAAGATATCCATGAGCTTTGTTCACTCAAATACTGTAATGGTTTTAAAAGCAACAGTAGCATTGATCCACTTTGCAAAATAACAGCATGACTTGGAATTTCAGCGTTGACACTTATTTGAATTCTTTCTTCTCACCTGCCTTTTTCTTTGCATGAATAAATCTTCAGAGCAGATGGTAGAAGATTATCAATAAAAGGCGTTGTTAGCCTCAGTGTGAATCCACTATGCACAGTCAACATGCATTGCTTAGCCACCTGCTCATTTATTACATTCAAAACAACTCTTTTCTTGTAGGAACTTTCTGGTAGAACACTTTAAGTCTTTTTTCTTATGGATTAAAAACAGAATTTGTTCAGCTTTTGGATGTAACCATACGTTATACAATATGCAGCCACAAGTTATATAATTGCACATGCTTATTTTAATGACATTTATTTTAATGAACCATGTTGTTATTTATAGTTCTCATATTTGTTTGAAGATTCATGTTTGTAGAAAGTAAATTTTGAAAAATAAAATAAAAAATTAATTACTAACTGAACACATACAAAAACTGAATTTAAAGTAATTAGAAAAGATGCAACTACTATAAAAAAGTCATACTATATGATGTTTTAAAGATTTTATCAACTATTTAATGTCATATTGATTTAAAGATGTCATCTTTCCAGTGTGCTAAAGATATCATTAGGGTAAAACCTGCTAGTGCAAAAATAGCATACAAGTTAAAATATTAAAGTAATGATCTTTAAGAATCTTTCCTTAAACCTTTAAATAAACAATTGAAAAGAGTGAGAACCAGAAATATTAATGTATGTAGTATATACATTCAAATATTTATTCACTGGGGAATGTTCTAGTTTAAATACAATACCTTTTTATAGTTTGAGACTATATGATTATTTCATTTGTCAACTGAATTTAAAATATTACATTTTTCAAAGTTATTATTTTACACATTTGGATGGAGTAAAATGTGTAAAATAGCTGCATAGACAAGTGTGTAGAAAGGGTCCTAATAGTACACGTGCTAAAACACTATAGACTATCTTAGATAGCCTTCCAGGTATAGAGGAGTTATTATACGATAAAAGGGTCTTATAAAATGACATAATTATTAACCTTACTTAATGCATAACCTTAATGAAGCCTAGCAAATGTTAGAGAACTTTCACCAAGCCAACAGAAGAGGCATTTACATATAGAAGTTACTAAATATAAGAAGAACATGTGGCAGGAGAGAGATACTTTGTGGAAAGACTGTTAGAAATGAATTTCTGAGTTCCATTGACTGAGAAAGTCAATGTGATACTTTTCAATGGAATTTCACTATCTCCTTTATGAAATAGACAGGAGATGCTGGAAAATAAATCCACTTCTCCTCTATCTGATCTGCACTTCCAATGTAGGAATAATGTAATTCCACTTTCATCACAGAATGGAGAACTGAAAGAAAACATGAACTCTACTTTTCCATTGTGTTGCCTCCAGTGCTCTTCTGTGAGGCTACGCATGGAAACTCTGCAAATCTGGCATCACTTCAGAGAGTCCTTGTATTCACCCTGTTAATAGTTCCTGAAGGCATGTGGCTGCTTCATCTTTCTAGATACACAGGCTGAAAAGATTTAGCAAAAAGGCAAGGAGTAATAATGATCGCCTGCTTTTGAGCTACAAGGGCAAATGTTTTTATTCAGTCTCTGCTATTTACAAAATGTTTTATAATACATGTATGCCGCTATATCCTCACTTTTAAAGTAATAAAACTTTGTGAAAATTAATGAGTTCAATAAAGTGCCAAACAGTAAATATCCAGTCAATAAGAGTTATAATTTTAAATTAGACATAGAATTTTTAGGCATTGAAAAATATTCAGTTCAATTTTGTTAACTTTAGATGTAGCATAATGTTATTATATTCTAAACCAGGAGTTATATTACCAAAATAATTATAAGTGCATATGCATTTCAATTTTTTTTTGGTAAAATAGCTTCACAAGGAGACTATAATCATGAATGTGAAAAAAGATTAGATGCTAAACCCAGATCATTGTAGAAAAAGGGCTATCCCATGCAAAAGTATGCTGTTCTGTTGAAAGGGAATGGTGAGAAATCCTAGACTCAAAGAGTAGTTTGTTACAAATTCATTTGAGATCATACCAAATTCAAAAATATATATTTTGTTAGGATTTACATTTGTTAAGAAATATTGTTGAACATATGAAAAATATATATCAAGAAACAGAGTCCCTTTAGTGGTTGCGGGGACCAACTGGTGACCTGTGGGCCCCTGTGGGAAGCTCCACTGTTACAGCTACCTATGTTTCCTATGATAATTGAACATTTCTACTCACCTTTTATATTTTGCCAATATATTAAATCTCTAAGAAAAAGAAAGAAGAAGGAATCCAAGAGAATGTAAACAACAGTTCTGTCCCAAGAAGAGCTCTAAAAAGATTCAACCTTCTACACTATCTTCCTTGTTGGAAGAGAAAATGAGTTGACTAAAGTCTCAAGCAAAATAAATCATTGAAATAACTTGTTAACATCTCAGATGCCCAGCTCTGAAATTTATTATCCCAGAATCTAGTGAAAATCAAAGATCTTAGAGGAGTAAACCAAGAAACATTTTATTTTTTGATTAAAGAAAACTGTTTCTACTCAGTATTATAAAGACATTGCTGAGAATTGGGGAAAAGCTCTCCATGAAGTATTTAAAGAAAATGGGACATTTCATACAGAAATTGAATAGTCATAAAGTTGCTTCCCCAAAATAGCAGAAAGAATAATTGGCTCTGATGTGTGGATGCTAAACCATAACAAGGGAGGATTGGGAGGGGAAGTATAGAAGTTCATTGGATTTGACAAAGGGGAATGAAGGGAAAGGAGAGGGAAAGGGCGTAGAAAAGACAGTGGAATGAATCAGACATAATTTTCCTATACTCATATATGAATACATGACTAGTGTGATTCCACATCATGTTCAACCACAAAAATGGGATTAAAGTTGCAATGAGTTGCATCTCATGTATGTATAATATGTCAAAATGCACTCTACTACCATGTTTATCTAAAAACAACAAATAAATAAATAAAGGAGTAGGATAACATATATATTAAATGGCAGAGGTAATAGAGAGATTCAGTGATGAACCTTGAAAATTTTGATAGGAATTTGATTTCTGAAAAAGAAACTGTGAAGAATTCTGAAACCGGGGACTCAAAAATCAGTGCATGAGCAGAAGAAATTATATCTTATTCTATGGATAAAATAATGTATATGAAACTCATTAATTTTAGATTTGAGGCCATTGCCAAGGATTACCTTCCACTATACTTCTTTGTAGCAGAATAAATAAGTATATAATGCAAACTCTGGAATCAATTTTCCTTGTTTGAATCTTGGGGTCCTGTTATTATATTAAAATACAAATACTATGCATGTTTAACCTATAATGGTTTAAGATAAAGCGTTTTCTCAGTTGTGAGGCATGACATGTGTATCAGATAAAGAAAGTTCAATCTCTTATTGAATAAAAATTAGATGACAATGGTCTGACAGATAAAAAGATGCTATAGAGAAGGTGATAGAAGAGCTCTAGGATGAGTTGAAGAACAATATGACCAGACAAAGAAGGATTTAAGAAAAAATCCTCAAATTAGTAAAATTAGTATTCTGACAATTTTAGTAGAATGATCATAATTTGGGGAGCACTGAGTATATTGAGACAAAAATATTTCAAAAGTTCTGAAACAAGAACGAGCTTAGGAAAACCAGATATTTTTAGCTATGGATATATATGCTCATTCAAATAAATAAAGCTTTGCCAGTAAGGAAGAAGGAAAGGATACAAAGTAAGTAACTTCCCATGTGTACACCTTAATCTACTAGTAACAGAATCTTTTTTCTGAGATGATCTCAGAACTTACACTGTGTGATATGTATGGTTATCTCAGGTATACCATCAGAATAAGTACAAAAATGAAGGCTATTTCTTTCCTGACCAAATCATCTTCTATTTAATCCATTCTAACTAATAGACATTTTGTGAATAACTTAACAGATCCAATAAAATAAAGACAGAAAACACTAATGGACATAGTAGTGACAAAGAAATATTTGATACTAATGTGAAGGAGGGAAAAGAAAAACATGAATTAAATCTCTCTTAATTCAGTCAGTATAATAGGTGCTTTCATATCCATGATCGTGTCATAATAACTCTTAAGAAGTTGATGTTGTTTCCATGATGTAAAAACTGAGAATCAGAAAATAAGTGAGTTTCCTGAGGGGGGAAAAAAAGAAAGAAAGAAAACCAAACAGTAGTAACTAGTGGAGCTGGGAAAACAACCTAAATGTGATTATGTCCATTCCATGTATTCATAATGTCTGCATGAGGGTCTGAAACCACATGTGGAGCCCACAAATTCCAGTGAGGATGTTCCTTTGCTCTGGAGATTATAGAAATGGACCTAGTAAGGTTCTGACTTAGACATATTAGCTCTTTGAATATTCAGCTAAGGATTCTTATTATCATATAAGTAATTTTTTCAAAATAACAGCTCATTTTATTAAAGCAAGGAAACTTTAATAAAAATTGTTTTAATAGACCCTTTGAAGTGAATTTAGTTTTCATGTAAAGTGTGAGACTTGACAGGCATGGAGACACAATTCTTATATTCCTCTGAAGATAATGAAACTTGGTAATGACATTACACTAGTCAAAAACAGAACTACATTAAAGCTGTGGTTACATCCATGGTGATTATAACGTGTGATAAATGACAGTCAAGCAAATTATGTATCTTCAAATTGACACAGAGTAACAATGAGACCAGTTACCTCATTGGAAAGCTCAAGATGATATCAAAAACTGTGATATGGGCCCAATCTAAAGGTTATCATTTTAAAAAGATTAAATTACTACATTCTTTTTACATGAATAAATGAACATCATGATGAAATAGCATCAGTTTTAAAATCACAGAACCACTTGAATTTTTTCTAGGAAGTGTAGAAATGACTACACAGTTGACTTATAATTGGCTAAATTTCAATGAGTTCCCTAATTGGCTAGCCCTAGATACACTTTATTGATAATGCAATCTTTTTTTATAAACCCCTTTGTTTACATATAGCAAACGATCTCCTTTTACATATTCCACAAGCTAATTAACCATAATAATTTGGCTCATTGCTCATGTACATTTTTGCTTATGCTTGGATGTCATTAAGGAAAAATACAAAGAAAACAGATATTTTCTGTTCATTTTACCATGTTAGCATAGACATCTGCAGCATAGCACTGACAAAACACACTGAACAGAACAAAGTAAAGAGGAAGATAAAAGGCCAGAGAATGTGGAACTGAGTAAGACAATACTGTAAAACAATCCTATCCTTATCCTTTATAATAATAAAACAGCAATAATAATAAAATAATTATATTTTGGTGATACTGAAATATCAGTATTGAATTGAAGCCAAACCTAACCCTAACCCGAATTCCAGATTTGTTTTTTATTTTTTATTTTGAGACAGAGTCTTGATAAGTTTCCTAAGTTTGTTTCAAACTTGTGATCTTCCTACCTCAGTTTAAAACATTTTTAAAAATTTCACTGTCATGTTTGCTTTTCCTGCTCAACATCCATAAATCTTCATAGCAAAATATTTTATCACTGTCAAATGCAATACTTTCTATTCATAAGTATAAAATAGAATGAAACACAAATACTAACAAGTTCAACTACATATATAAGTGTTCTGCTCACAGTATCCCAAATTGTTACATATCTTCTTTAAATGTTTCCAGTGAAAAGGATCTCATCACCTGACTGTTTTTTTTACATGATAGCCTTTTAAATATTTAAAGACAGTTGTCATATCTCCCAGAGCTCTGCTTTTCAGGTAATACATACATAATTCTCTCTAAAACTTAAAATTATAACTGAAACAGATGTCTTTAGCATATTTTGAATTCAGAGAGCAGAACCACCAACACTAGCACAGGTTTTAGAAAATTGTTAAAATAAAAAAGTTTACTTAGGATTTGCAATTTTGATGATGTGATATATTTGTTGAAGAGTCTAAGAGAATAATATTTCTACTTCAGATAATATAGTTTAAATATAAAACATTTATATTTAACATATTAAAATATTAAAATGATTTTTTGTACTTTATCCTAAAAAGGCTAATTATTTTCTTTGCTTGAACATATGAATTAATATGTGCTATGAAATATTTTTATTTTTGTGAATTGTTTTGTTTTGTTTCAAGATCCACCCAAAGTGTTTCTATAGCAAATATGTGTAAACATTAACCTCTTTTGTTGTTTTATAATAGATAGTAAAGAAAAATCTCAGAGACTTATCACTGATAATCTATCATCTTAAAAGTATCTCTAGAAGTATAGCCAAGTAAATATTATTTTTATTATTTTTTAAATATTTATTATTATCTGATACATAAAACATAAGAACTTTGAGGCCAGCAAGGAAATTTGTATCAAAATAATTAACTGAAACTTAACATTACATATTGACAAATAACTTTTTTGGACTGATTGAATACCTGTTTCTGCAATAGATAGTAAGTATTTTCTCATCACTTAATACATTCCACTTATTTTAGTAGACCATTTTCATATACACTACCTGAAGAAATTTCTATTGTGAAGGAAGAGATAAACTACACAATTTTAAACTCAGATCTACATGAAATACTATTCCTAAAATAATGTTTTTATAGAATAATTTATTTCAATAAATTTTCGTTCATATTATGTCTTTTATCTGAAATCTGAGGAAAAAACTCTGCTTTTAATGAAGCCACAATATTATAAAGAAGCAAAGAAGCAAATGTAAATAAAAAGTTACAATATCTTGTGGAGAGAGGAAAAAGCACAAATGGCTTTTAGATCTGTAGATGGGACAAGGCAAAAGCATCAGGTAATGTATTCAAAAAGGAAGTGTCTGAGGGGCTTTGATAAAAATAAGTACAAGTTCAAAAGAAAGAATCTTCAGAAGGAAAAGTATAATAGAATCCATGGAAGCATGAATGGCATATTTTACATACAAGTATACCTTGCTTTATTGTGTTCTGTGTTGTGCTTCACATATATAGAAAGGTTCTGGGCAAACCTGCTCTAAGTATTTTGTATTTCGGCACCATTTTTTCAACAGTGTTTTCTCACTTCACATGTCTGTTCACATTTTCGTTAATCCTCACAATGGTTTCAGCTTATTCAATATTATTGTATCTGTTATAAGTTAGGTGTTACTATTGTAACTGTTTCAAAGTCATCTCTGATAAATTAGATGTTACTAATGTAATTGCTTTTAGGGTGCCATGAATTATACCTATACAAAACAATGAACTTAACTGTTGCATGTTTTCTGCCTGATTTACCACATGTTCCCCCATCATTCTCCCTCTTTGTTGGTTTCCCTATTTCCAAAGATACAATATTGAAATGAGACTAACTCATCATCCTACAATGGTCTCTAAGTTTTCAAGGAAAGTAAGAATCCTACATCTTTCACCTCAAGTCAAAAGTCAGAAATGTTTAAGTTTAGTGAAGAAGGTATTTTAAAAACATTGGCCTAAAACTAGGCTTCAGGTTGCAATGCAAAAAACAGAGAAGTTATTGAAGGAAATTAAGAAGTGCTATACCTCAGGGGCTAGGGTGGTGGCTTAGTGGGAGAGCACTTGCCTGCCACTTGTGTGAGGCACTGGGGTTGATTCTCAGAACCACATGTGAATAAATCAAGTGAAAGCCCATTGACAACTAAAAAATATTAAAAAAAAGAAGTGCTATACCTGTGAATACATTAAGGACTTGAAATCAAAACAGCGTTATTCCTAATGTGGCAATTCTGTTATTGGTCTCAATAGATCAAACCAGCCCTTAACAAAAAAATCTAATTCAGAGAAAGGGCCTACTTTCTTCAATTCAGTGGTGGCAGAGAGAGGTGAGGAAGCTGTAGAAGAAAAGTTCAAATCTAGCACATGTTGGTTCATGAGCTTTAGAGGAAAAAGCCATTTCCACAATATAAAGGTACAAGTTGAAACAGCAAGTATCAATGAAGAAGCTGCATCAAATTATGCAGAAATTCCAAAATAAGCGATGAAGGTGGCCACACAATACATTTCATATATATATGATGGCCTTATATTAGAAGATGTTATCTAGATCTTTCATATGTAGAGACATTCCACTGCCCTTGCCTGACTTTAAATCTTCAAAGGGCAGCTGAATCTTGTAAGGAACTACTGCAGCTGGTGACATTACATTGAAGTCAATGGTCCTTTACTATACTTGTTGTGATTTGGATGGGAAGTTTCCCTCAAAAGCTCACATGTGAGACAATGCAAGAAAGTTTAAAGGTGATGAAAGCTTTAATCAGATCAGTTAATTAATTCCCTGAAAGGGATTAACTGAGTGGTAACTGTAGGCATGTAGGGTGTGGCTGGAGCAGGTGGGTCCCTATGCACATTCCTTTAAGTACACATTCTGTGGCTGAGCTTAATCTCTCTGCTTGCTGGGTGCCATGTTCTAAACTGCTTTTCTCTACCACAAGCTTCTTGTGGTATGGAATGGAGTTGGCTGTCTATGGACTGAGACCTCTGAAAGTGTAAGCCTGCAGATAAACTTTCCCTCTTTTCTTTTTTTTTTTCCTCTTCTAATTGTTCTTCTCAGGTCTTTTGTTCACAGCAGGGAAAAAAAAAAAAAAAAACTAACTAAACAATTCTGAAAATCTGAGGGCCCATAAGAATTATACTAAATCTAGTCTTCTTGGTATCTTTTTATATTGATTTTTTAAAAAATGACAGCAGAATGCATTACAATTCTTAATACACATACATACCACAATTTTTCATATCTCTGTTTGTATATAAAGTATGTTGACACCCAATTCATACATGTACTTTGGATAATGATGTCTATCACATTCCACCACCCTTGCTAATCCCCTGCCACCTCCTTTTCCCTCCCACCCCTCTTCCCTATCTAGAATTTATCTAATCCTCTCATGCTCCCACTCCCTACCCAACTATGAATCAGCCTCTTTATAGCAGAGAAAACATTAGGCATTTGGTTTTTGGAAATTGGCTAACTTCACTTAGCCTTATCTTCTCCAATGTCATCCATTTACCTGCACATGCCATGACTTTATTTTCTTTTAATGCTGAGTAATATTCCATTGTGTATATATGCCACATTTTTTAACCCATTCATCCACTGAAGGGCATCTAGGTTGGCTCCACAGTTTAGCTATTGTGAATTGTGCTGCTATATCCATTGATGTGACTGTGTCCCTGTAGTATGCTGTTTTTAATACCTTTGGGTATAGTCTGAGGAGAGTAGCTGGGTCAAATGGTGGTCCCATTCCCATATTTCTAAGAAATCTCCATATTGCTTTCCATGTTGGGGGCTTCACCAATTTGCAGTCCCACCAGCAATGTATGAGTGTGCCTTTTCCCCACATCCTTGCCAACACTTGTTGTTTGTCTTTATAATAGCTGCCATTCTGACTGGAGTGAGATGATATCTTAGAGTAGTTTTGATTTGCATTCCTCTGATTGCTAGAAATGATGAGCATTTTTTCATATATTTGTTGATTGATTGTATATCCTCTTCTGAGAAGTGTCTGTTCAGGTCCTTGGCCCATTTGTTGATTGGGTTGTTTGTATTTTTGGTGTTTAGCTTTTTGAGTTGGGGAGCAAATTTTTACCCCTCACACATCAGATAGAGCACTAATCTCTAGGGTATAAAAAGAATACAAAAAAAAAAAAAGCTAGTCTTCATGTTTTCTATAAATGGATTGACAAAGCTTTGAAGACAGTACATTTGTTTACAACATGGTTTACTAAATATTTCAAGCCCACTGTTAAGATCTACTGCTAAGAAAGAAAGATTTCTTTCAAAATATTACTAAATGACAATGCACCTTGTCACCTAAGAGTCTGATGGACATGTACAATGAGATGGGTGCTGTTTTCATGCCTGATAACACAATATCCATTCTATCACCCATGGATCAAGGAGTAATTTTGACTTTGAAGTCTTATACTTTTATGTTTCAGCAGTGTTAGTCAGCTTTCCTTTCATGACAAAAGAACCTGAGAAGAACAACTCAGAGGAAGAAAATTTTATTTTGGTCTCACAATTTCAGAGGTTCAATTCATGGTCAGCTAACCCCATTGCTCTAGGCCCGAGGTGAGGGAGAACATCATGAAATAAAGGTGCTGCAGAGGAAGGATACTCGGCTTATGACATGCAGGAAGCAGTGAGGGAGTGAAGAAGAGAGTGTGAGAGCTGGAAACTAAATATAACTCCAAGGGCATTGCTCCCAGTGACCTGCTTCTTCAACCTTCGCCCTACTTGCCATTACCACCCAGTATAAGTAATATTTCCCAATTATTAATCCATCAAATGGATTGAGCCTTTCCTTACCTTACAGCTCTCCACATTTAATCATTTCATCTCTGAACATTGCTCCATGGCTTAAGATGAACTTTTGGAGGACACTTCGTATCCAGACCATAACCATAAGGCTTTAGCTGCATAGATAGTGTTTTCTCTGATGGATCTGGGAAAGTAAATTGAAAACCTCCAGAAAGGATGCACCCTTCTAGATGCCACTAAGAGCATTTGTAATTTATGGGAAGAGGTAAAACTATCTATATTAACAGGAGTTTGGAAGCAGTTGATTCCAACTTTTATTGGATAACTATGAGGAGTTCAGGATTTCACTGGAGGAAATAATTACAGACAAGGTAGAAGTTGCAGAAAAACTAGAATTATAAATAAGCCTAAAGATGTCATTTAACTTTATGCAATCTTATGATAAAATAAAAAAATGCAGAGTTGTTCCTTATGAATGAACTAAGAAAGTTCTTTCATGAGATAAAATCTACTTCTGGTAATGATGATATAAATTTTGCAGAAATAACAACAAAGAATTTAATAAAGAAGTGGTAATGGTTTTAGAGGATTAACTCCAAATTAGAAATAAATTCTACTATGTCTGAAATGATATGAATCTGAAGTGCATGTGAAACATATCTTTTGTGGAGGAAGAGTCAATTAAGGTAGCAAATGTTATTTGTTCGTTTTAAGAAATTGTCAAAACCACCCAAACTTATAGCAGTCAGCAGCCAGTAAAATTTGAGGTAAAGACCTTCAACAGTAAAGATATGGCTCACTGAAATTTCAGATGATTGATTACATTTCAAATCAATAAAGTATTCTTAATTAAGGAACACACTTTTTTCTTGGGCACAGTAATAGCACATTGAATAGATTAATATGAACTTATATTCTCTCAGAATACAAAATATACATAGAACTCTATTGTGATACTGACTTTATACCCTTTTCTGGAACTAAACGACAGTATCTCCAAGATATGCCAATGTACACATAGGTGTGTGCTTACACATGCCTAGGCACACAAACATATATGGCTTTTTCAGTATTTCCAAGTATAAGATACCAGAAATTGAGAGCAAAACAAACAAATAACTGATAGATATGATGTGTTATTACAAAATGTAGGATTTAGAAAGGCAGAGGATTTAATTATATGCCAAAGTATACAAAGCATGGATATTTAACTTTTGTAGGTGTGTGCAGGTACTTAGAACATTGATGCACCAAAGAGATATTAACAATGATGCCAATGGTTGCATATTATAAATTAATGTTACCAGTTTTCACTCAAAAACAGACTTAGTTATTTCAGCAACTGTATAACCTTTATTAAATTGGTAAACAAAAAATAATTATATGTTTATTGGAGGGTAGATACACACTTTAAATAAACAAAGGCACTCATACTGCATGTGTTGGTGCACACTGTAATCCTAGAAACTCAGGAGACTGAGGAAGAACAATTGCTAGTTCAAAGCCAGCCTTAGTAATTTAGCAAGATCCTAAGCAACTTAACAAGACCCTGTTCAAAATAAACCTTAAAAAGGCCTGGGGATGTGGCATGTGGCTGAGTGACCCTGGCTTCAATCCTTGCTTTTAAGAAAAAAAAAAAAAAGGATCATAATAATTTTGTGAAGTTTTAAATATGAGTATTGCATGCATTTATTTTTCTTTGAAAATTTAGCATCTAAATTACAAGAAAGATCTTTGAAAACAAATGCAAATAATTTTCACCACAACAGGAACAACTTAGAATTTTAGAGAAAAGTGTATTATCTTAATATTTGTAAGGATAAAGTTGACATTAAATATTTAGGCTCTAACAAAATTCAGTAGAGTTCAATTGGTTACTTAGGAACTCTATTTGCCATCTCTCATATGACACATTTTTAAAAGCTTATTTGAAACGAGAGCCCAAAGTTAATCGTCACAACTAAGAGAAAATAAGATTGCACTATCTACCTCATCTGCTGTTGTTCAATTCTCTCCCTTGTTTCCCACCCCCCTTTCCCCTCACAACCTCTTATATGTAATTTTGTGTAACATTGAGGGTCTCCTACCATTTCCATATGCTTTCCCTTCTCTCTCCCTTTCTCTCCCCCCACTCGTCTCTGTTTAGTGTTAATCTTTTTCTCATGCTCTTCCTCCCTGTTCTGTTCTTAGTTGCTCTCTTTATATCAAGGGAGGGGGGATAGTAGGGGATAGGAAAGGTAGCAGAATACAACAGTCACTAATATGCCATTATGTAAAAACGTGAGTGTGTAACTGATGTGATTCTGCAATTTGTATTTGGAGTAAAAATGGGAGTTCATAACCCAATTGAGTCAAATGTATGAAAGATGATATATCATAAGCTTTGTAATGTTTTGAACAACCAATAAAAAAAAAGAAAAAAAAAAGATTGCACTATGTTTCATCCTTCTTATTAAATTTGTGTTTTCAAGTTTGTTTATTTTTTATCTGATTTTTTTCTTTGATACTCAACAACTTCCCAACATTGATTTGCATCAGTGTTTCAACAGTAGCAAATACAAATACACAAAAACTACATATAACTACTTCTTGACTTTGTCTCCAGAGAAATCACCATAGCAAAAGTTACAGTTCACTTTAACTCACCTACTGTAAGAGCCTTCTAGCTGTGTCCTTTCTACAGGTATCACCCTTCAGCTTATTCCTTACCTCTACTGATCAGCTGAATGTGTATGCAGGTGCACCCCTGTGTGTTTCTGTATTAGATAAAGTTAGCTGCCTAAAGGTCTAGCATTACCCACACTTTATAATACATTTTCTTAAGATTCATTAAGTTCCATAGGATCTGTTACACTTTCTGTCTCTGAGGATATCTCTCAATACTTTTTCTTTTTCTTGCAGTTTTTCAGAGACAGTGGTCATCTTGCCATCTTTTAAGGAGGTACTTTGAGTTCTTTCTTTGAAATTCTCTTCGTGAGTATGGTTTTGTAGTTATATCTTATTTATTCCTTTATTCAGAAAATACAAAACCCCTCACATCACTCACTATCAAATATTTTATGATCTGTATAGAACTAAATATTTCTTGTTTATTTCTTCGGTTATCATTTTCTTCCTTTGCTATAATTTAAGCCTGTGTCGTTTTCAGTTCCTTATTCCCAGGTCTTAAAGACATCTGGCACAAGTTTGGAACTTAATTTTTATTCAGTAACTAAAATCCAGTTAGAATATCTAACACTTAAAAATTTGAATGTACATTAAAAGTACTGTAAAAAGTATTTAATATAGCTCTTATTAAATGAATTTAAATTTTATTTTAGTTTCTATTTTTTAAAAATGTGACTACTTAATGTTTAATATCAATAGCAATAAAATTCAGCTGTTTCAGTAGTTTTAAAAAGTAAAACAAAGATTTTTAAATTCTTTCATGAATGCAAATACATTTCAGTATTAATAATTATCATGTTCTCTTCTGATATACTTAGATTATAATTTCAAGGTTAAAACAAAATACAAAATAAAAAAAGTTTCATTAATGAAAAGTGATTTCTTCATAACCTTAACTTGCATAAATCTTAGTTGATAGATTATGAAGTTTAAAAAGTTGTTCTAATGTAATATAAAGTTGCATTATCCCTTATCCTTAACTTGTGCTGTGACCATTTCCTCTACTCCTCCTGAATCAAGCTTCCTCATTTCTGCTTTCCTATTTTCCAAAGATTCCTTTGGAATATTAAGTCCATGTATAGGTGCTCGTGTTCCTCTACATGGTACATTGAAGATTCCTTCCTGAGTTTTCTTTTTAATTTTAGAGAGTAAATCAAATACCACTTTTCCTTCCAAGAAACTCTAAGAAGCCTGATCTCACAAAGAGTTATTTATTATCCACTATTATCTTCTTCTATCAGCTATTTAGAATATTATCTACTTCTCTCTCTGTCCTAACAGTTTCTAATCCATGTTTGTGTTTTAACACTTGCTTAGTAAATGTAGATTTTCTTGTCTATTTTCCACAGGATAGGATAAAAGAGCTCCATCCTTATATGAAAAAAAATTGCTGAGATTATGCAGGTTTTTTTTTTCAGACCATAAATCAGATTTCCTAGTTATAAACACGAGAGTGGAATATAATTGTTTACAATTCTAACAGGTGCCTGTTTTCCCCAGAATCAATCTTCTATACTTCCACATACAGTCAAAAATAAGAAGTCATTCTTGGAGCATAAATACATTGCCTACAGGTTGATACACATAAAAATGTTTCATGTAAGAAAATTTTGGTCTTATATAGGAAATCATAGAACCAGAGCCTCAAAGTCCACTTTAAAATTTCCATGCAAGATAATACTTTATTTTTAATCAAAGCATAGGAATGGCCTACATTTTTATGGATAAGGGAAACAAAGGTATTTTAATAACAAAACTCTTAAAATAATGCTAACTAAAACACTATTTAACAAAATTTATAGGAGGCAAAAATACTGGGGAAAATTTAGTATCTTACTACAAATATTAATTAAATATCAAAGTAAAGCAAAAATGAAACAATTTGTAAATAGTAATAAGTTACGGATGACAAAGAAATTATAAAGACAGCAGGTTTCATAAAACAAAGCAGATGGAATCAGCCCTGGCCAAAAGGAACAGTTAAGGATGCACTTATTCTGAGGTCTTACACAACCTGTGTCACCTAGGACCTGAAGGTGAATGCCACCTTATTGGGTTGGTAAAGGCACCCTGGAGAAAGCACCCACCACAGTCAGTTCTGCATTTTCAAGGTGTGACAGTGAGTGCCTTTTGAAACTGTGAGCCCTGACTGTCTGAGTTTCCTTATTCTAGTCCTGTCCCTGCTTCACTGAACATCTTTTAGGATTTACTCATTTTCATTGCTGTCCTGAAATTTTGTTTCATTATAATTATATGTAGATTTTCCAAAATTCTTGGTTAGAATTTGTACTTCCCAAATATGAAAACTTGAGTCTTTCTAGAAGTCTAGCCACCTTTTTCTTTTTCTTTTTTTGGTACCAGATATTGAAATCAGGGGCATTTAACCACAGAGGTATATCCCCAGCCACTTTTTGTTTCTATTTTTGTTCTTATTTTGAGACAGTTTCACCAAGTTGCTTAGGACCTTGTTAAATTGCTGAAATTGGCTTTGAATTTGTGATCCTCCTACTTCGGCCTTCAGAAGGTGTTGGGATTACAGACATTCTCTACCTCACCTGGCCACCATCACTTTAAGCAACTACAACTGTCTTCATTCTGAATTCATTTTTGGTTTGTTTGTTTGTTTATAGAAAGCAATTTATTTCAATTCACATTTTTTGAACACTGATTGTAGGCCAGGAGTTGGGCCCATGTTAAGCAGATTTTTTTTTTAGCATTAAAATCAGATGTATATCTTTAAAAATCATGCTACAACTCATCTTTTCTCCATTATTTTGATTTTTTCAGTTATTTATTTATTGATTTTTTAATACACTACAACAGTGAAATTCATTACAATCTTTATTACTCATATAGAGCACAAATTTTCCTATCTCTGTATATAAAGTGTATTCACTTTATATACACACCAATTTATGCCAATATACATGTACCTTTTTTGCATTGAAATTCTTAATACATATATATATATATATATACCACAATTTTTCATATCTCTGTTTGTGTATAAAGTATGTTGACACCCAATTCAAATCTTCATATATGTACTTTGGATAATGATGACCATCATATTGCACCATCCTTGCTAATCCCCTTTGCCCTCCCTTTCCCTTCCAACCCTCTTCCCTATCTAGAATTAATCTAATCCTCCCAGGTCTCCCTCCCTACCCCACTATGAGTCACTCCCCTTATATCAGAGAAAACATTGGGCATTTGTTTTTTGGGGATTGTCTAACTTCACTTAGCATTATCTTCTCCAGCTACATCCATTTACCTGCAAATGCCATGATTTTGTTCTTTTTTAATGCTGAGTAATATTCCATTGTGTATAAACACCACATTTTTTAAATCATTCATCCACTGAAGGACATCTAGATTGGCTCCACAGTTTAGCTATTGTGAATTGTGCTGCTATAATCATTGATGTGGCTGTGTCCCAGTAGTATGCTGTTTTTAAGTCCTTTGGGTATAGTCCAAGAAGAGGAATAGCTGGGTCAAATGGTGGTTCCATTTCCAGATTTCCAAGAAATCTCCATACTGCTTTCCAAATTGGCTGCACCAATTTCTTAATTATTATCTATTAATTCTAGCAATTGTCTTCTAACCTATTATTTACATTTCCTCATTTCCTTTTCATTTGTGCTTATTCTGATTAATATCTTTAAATTTATCTTGTTTTTGTATTATATTCCTTGGTTGTGAATCTAGGGAACAATCCATCTGTTGACTTATTTTTGTTTTCCTTAGTGCTAGGGATGAAATTCAGGGCCTTATATATTGGTTTGAGTCTTAAATTTTTATGATTGACTAGAAATTCTATTTGTTTATGTTTCACATCTGCCTATTCCTTATCCTTTTTTATTTCCTTGATTACATATTTTTAAATAGTTTATATAATAAATTATTAATATGTACTCATTACTTGAGCTAATTCAGATATTATTTCTGTTGAAATCATGATATAATCATTATTTCCTGGCATTTAAAAGAGGATTATCCATTTTAGATTGTGGACTTATAACTGAATTCATATCATTCATAAGTGGAAATTTTGTGGAGCCTGAATTGAGGGTATATTCATCCACAGACAATCCATCATCTCACTTCTAAGTCGATTTAACAGCTTGAAATTTTCTTGGATTACAAAAATAGTGTAAAAATCAGAGAGACACAAAGCCATCAGGAAGCGCAACTGTGTATATACAATCTCAGGATAATGGCTTTTGATTTTTATTTGTCTTCCTACTTAGAGGCCAGGTTAACAGACACATATCCTTGTTGTCTTCCTTTTGGGGAACTGATTTGTTTTCCAGTAAAGCCTTTTACTAAATATGTATCCTTTTAGTTTCCACTCTTTACATGGGATTCAGTTTCAGCTCCATATCTATGGCAGACCCCAAACCTTGTCTTCTATGATCCCTTGGTTCACTGTTTTGGTATTATACACCAATTCAATTTAAGTAGATTAATAATAATAGAATTATTTTGTCTCTCATTATTATTCTCTACTATATATAGATTATTTCATGCATGTGAAAATTTGTGAAATTTTGCTTATTATACTGTGTGTGTGTGTGTGTGTGTGTGTGTGTGTAGTCCTGGGAACTGAAACCATGACTTTGTGTATGCTAGGCAAGTACTGTATCACTGAGCTACATTACAAGCCCCACACTTATTTTTTTGAGGGTCCTTTTCTTCAATGTAAAATAAGCAGCAGAAGGAAAAGTATCCTGTTTTTATCTTTTACATTTATATAGCCAGTGTTTAGCCTGCTGCATAAAATATATGGGTTTACATTCTGTTTGTAAGTACATGAATTTCTTAATAGATGTTGCCTATATTTCAAATGAACATATTTATTTTATAATTAACTATATTACCTTTTCAAAAATAACCTGATTTGCTGTTTTTGACTCTTCTTGGTAGATTTTAAAGAACAGACGTATTATGTTGCCTAGAAACCTAAAAATGTGTCACATCTTTTTCCCTATGAGATCAACACTTAAAACAACCGACCCACTGTCTGCAAGTTTTGGTGAAAGCATTGGAACTACCTATAATTACTGACAATATACACTTTCGAGCAAAAATGGTGCTCCTATTAATTGGAAATTAGCAACATCACTAAATTGGACAATATTTTTGTAGAGACTGAAGAAATAACATTCAAATTTCTAAACTTCAGCATGATAAATTATCAAGAAATTTTCAAAATACTAGATGCTAATATGAGCCAATTAAATTATTAAGATATCTTTTAAAGTTTACTGGAGTATAAAAATCTCACATGACGGAATGATAGAATGACAACCATATCAGTTCAGTGCAGTTCAAAGCTGACCCAACAAGCAAGTTAAACTAATTTGCAAATGTCAAGCATGTCCCTTTAAATTGGTTCATTAACTCACTTTTGGAAAGCAGTGTCAAGAAGTAGAGTTACTGGCATTCCTCATTAGTGGATCTCCTGGACAGGGTAAATAGGTTTAGACGGAATTAGATTGATTAGTCTGCCTTAGAATTCAGTGCAGCACAGCAAGTTCCAACTGTTTTTCCTCTGGTGGGCATTTTCAGTAAGCCAGTTTTCTGAGGAGAACCCGAAAATGTCTTAGCCAATCAGCACATTGAGGTTCACTGGCTGAGACACATATGTACTTTGGTGCAGATTTTACTTCTGATTTTTGTGAGGATAGAAACAACTCATTAACAAATGCAAAGTAGACAGTGCAATAGGTTCAACTAAGTGACAGAAGAAAAAGCATTGTGGGAAATATTGAAAGAATAAGACACTAAATTGGGTGAAGAACATGAGTGTGACATTCTTTATGGCACGGGATGTGCCTTTTTGATGCATTTGAGTAACACATTTAATATAAATTACTATATGGAATTATACCACACAATGTTCATTACATCCTACTTCTTAACTTCTGTTGAGGTATTTACCAGCTACCCGACTTTGAGCAAGACATGTAAATGCTTGTCTTCTCAGCTTGTAATGTGGGCACAGCAGTGTTTTTGTGATATGTGGACAAGTTTATAAAGCATATACAATAGAACCTATGTCAGGCCAGTATTTAATATTGTAGTTCATCATGGTCATGATCATTATCATCATTTTTGACATAATCAACAATTATTTTATTTCATACCAGACTTGCTTTCAAGAACACAATATTGCCTAGCTCAGTGGCACATGCCTGTAATCCTAGTGGCTTTGGAGGCTGAGGCAGGAGAATCGTAAATTCAGTGTCAGCCTCAGCAACCTTGAGGTGCTGAGCAACTTAGTGAGACCCTGTTTCTAAATAAAATACAAAATAGGCCTGGGGATGTGTCTTAGTAGTCAAATGCCCCTGAGTTCAATCCCCAGTGTGTGTGTGTGTGTGTGTGTGTGTGTGTGTGTGTATGTGTTTGTGTGTGTATAATTATCCCAATATTGTGGGATAATTTGTTACAAGTATCTAAGTTTCTATACAGTATCTTACTTTTAGGACATGTGCTTTAGTAAGAAAAAAGTAAATTTTAGAATAAGACAAATTTGAATTTTGCATTCATTGTTTTTAGAATGATAACCAATCCTTCTCATGTTCATTACCTTACCTGCTGATTATGTGTGTTTCCTTAAAGGGTGGTTGTAAATTAAATACAGTAAGTGAAAGCCTGGCTCGACATTAGCAAATAGTGAGGGCATAATAAACATTAATTACACCTTTAGACCTACCAGGCATTTTCATCTTATGATATAATGATAGATTCCCATTTAGCTATTGGAAACACTGGCAGTATCTGCAGGGCTGGGTGGAGGTGCTGTTGAATGTCAACTTGTGAGTTAACCCCAGAGACAGACAAATCTCTTAGTCTGAATATAGAGTGTCCCTTTTGGTCTTTGTGTAGAGAAAACTTATAAGAAATGATAGGGAACAGACATACTAGAGCAATGGGACCATGGGGCTAAGAGGATAATTCTATAAATTGTTCCCACTGTGCTGACTCCCACATGCTTTATCTTTTAAAAAGCAATTTACCTGAATCCCTGACTGGTTTAAATGGACAGAATGTGTCACATTCTTCAACAAACTACCTGTTTTCTGTCAGGAGAAATGCAGAACTGAAATGACTATAAGAAGAGCACAAGTTACCCCAGAGTTGGGTAATTTTGTGACCCTTACACAGACCAGATCCCAGAACTTGGGAGATAAGGATAAATCTCCCTAACCTTAAAAATCTGTCAAAACAGGTTTTCATTAGAACTGATCAGCATGGGAATGACAATTTACTACTGTAATGGGCAGTGGGGAGCTGAAAGTGAAAAGTCAAGAAACTGGGTGCAACTCTCTTCCAACCTCCCTGAAATCCCCTCAATGAAACTGGAGGGCAGGAGAGGTGTGGATTCTAGAGATGTATGTTAAAAAAATAATCAAAGAAGCCAAATTTTCTTTTAGTTATACAACTGGGTTTCCTCTTTAACTAAAGGAGTTATAAATACAGTTTGGTTCTTCAGATAGCAAAGATGCTACCTATTTGAAATGAGAGGGTATAAAGGAAAACACATTTCCTCTTGTCATGAACTTCAAACACAATGTCCCAGAAAGAAAATAATGATATCAGCACAATTCAAGGAATAAAACAGCAGGCTTTTGCTTATGTTTACATAGCAATGTGGTAATGATGAAGAGAGCAGGGCTTCTAAAAGGGCCATTCAGGTTCAGTGAGGTTTAGTGAGGTATGCATGAGTTGCAGAGGGTAGGGTTAGAATCAAAGTCAGAAAATGATTGTATGAAAGCATCAAGGTGAAAATAAGAATTAGTTCAAATGCTACAGACATTTGATATAACACCCAAAGAGGCAAATAATGTAAGCAGTCTTCAAAATAGAGACAATACAGCTAGTTAATAAATATGTGGAAAAATGTTTTGCATCAAATTAAAACACAATTAAAGAAGCTTCTTCTAGGAACTTGGGGTGTACCTAGTTCAAATCATCTCCCTGCAGCGCATAGGCAATACGAGGCATGCTCTCTCACTTATAAACTTAGCAAAGATTCGTATAAGAATAACCACAATGCTTTAGAAAATGAGGCCCTTTGTTCTTTAGTCACAAAGCTTTAAACAGAAAGATAAAAGTACAGGAACATACATATAGAAACATACATATATATTTATATTCTAAAATTGCAATTGACTTTTCTTTTAGGAATGCCTACAACATAGTAATGGAATAATTAAATTCTGACTACAAATTGATAAACACATTAGCTCTTAAATAATATTTATGTAAAATGTATTATCTTTCTCTACACACACATACATTTATTATAATCTCTATATATACTCAAATGGAAGCTCTCAGGATGTACTTCTATTTTTGACTGCCACTACAATGGCCACTTCACACCTATTAGTATGCTACTATTTATTAATCCATTTTGTTCCATCATTCCACATGTGGAAAACTTATAAAAACTTGAATGTAGCATATAAAATAGAATAGGTAACATATAATAGAAAATAAATACTATTATTATATATAAAATGAATATATATAATGTATTCTATGAAACAATATTAATATAGTATAGTGCAATAATATTAATTACATTAATATAATAACATATAAACACTAGATTATTATTTCCAACCTATTTTAATGTACCATGTCAATTTAATTGAAATATTCACAGAATTAAAAACTTGGGACATAATAGGTTAAATACTTTAAATTTTTCAGACATTCTTCTAAATAATTTATACCTGTTATTTCAAATATTTCTTATGCTAAGCTCTTAAGGTAAGTATTCTTATTGCTACCGTTTCAGAGATAAGGAAAACTGACTTTCCCAGTGCTCACAAATCAAGGGGAAGAACTGAAATCTAAATCCAAGAAACTAAATTTTCTTAAATTATTTGAACAATGAGCATACTACCCAAAATTCAAATTTAAGCCACACTTTTAAGTATTTCTTATCACTTATTAAATTCTTGAGTATTACAATACATAATCATGTATGTATATGCCTTTGTGAATGACTTTAAATATCTAGACTTTTTTTATTACTTAGTATTCATTCCTTAAAGTAAAGATATCACAACAGAAGGCAACAAATATTTTAACTTTGATTCAAATGTTGTATGGCACCTGTAACACTCAGGGTTTTAGCATGAGATAATTGGAGAAAGTTAAATTGAGGAAGTATTTATGAAGATATGAGAGCAGTGAATTTTTCATCCAGTGGGTTACAATTCCCTCAATGGATTTTATAACTTCAGCTTCCTGGGGAAAGAGTGGGTCAGAGACGAGTACAGAGTGCATCTTCCTGCAGTATATGATTCCCCCAAATGGCTTTATTTACCCTACTCCCTGCACTCGTATGCTTTTTTTTGACATTATTGTTCTTTTTTTTTTTTTCTGTGTGTGAATTGAGGCTTGAATCCAGGGTGCTTTACCACTGAGCTACATGCCCAGTTTTCTTTATTTTGTATTTTTGAGGCAGAGTCTCACTATGTTACTGAGGCTTGCCTCAAACCTGGGATCCTCCTGCCTCAGTCACCAAGGTCACTAGAATTACACATATGGACCACTGTGTTTGGCTACCCAGTGGTTTCAATATGCAGCTTTGCAGTATGCTGCATCAGAAAGGATGGCATTTGTGCCTTTTTTTTTTTTTATTCCCAAATGTAATACCTAATGACTTTGGGCCATTTCTGAGCCTAATTCAAGAGGCTTCTCACCCTTGTTTTTGATGCCTTAGTTCCTTGCTCAGCCATCAGGAATTCAAACACACACTAACCAGATAGGTGGTGACAGACTTGTAGGCCAAAGCTAAATGAGCTTAGTTGTTCCAAACCAGACTCAGGTCGGATGAGTAAGCTCAATCAAGATCAATAATATACCCACGGAAGTCACGACTCTCCACAGATAAATACGGAATTCAGCTGACCACTAAAGGCATGAGGAAAAAAAATGTTTTTTTTTATTTTTTTTTCCCCAATAATGAATTTTAGTGTTATGGGGAAAAAGCTAATTAATATGGTGCCTTTATAATATGTTGATCCATTTAAAATGTGTCTATTGAAGAAGTATTATCAGGAAAGCACTAAACTAAATATTGCATGGGTAGAAAGATAAATATGAAAATATGTACGTACAGTATGAAATGTCTATAAAATTCACAATGTTTTAACTATATAGAAAAGAAAAGACCTATGTGGGAAGTGAAGATATATTTGAAGAAAGAAGATAAGGACAAGAAGGATTAAAAACACAAAAATGAATGATATATTTGTTGACTGAACTTTTGACTGAATGGCTTTGCTTCAATATCCATGAGATGGGAAGGTTTTTCATGAGGCTATTAAATTTAATCATTTTTCTACTCATTATATATTAGTAAATACTTTAAATTAATCTTCTATACAAAATCTATAGATATATATTCATTTCCAAATTTGTCTTAAGTAAATGTTTCATAAAGTCTAGGATATTTGCATAATTTTATACTACTATTCAGAATATTCTTAATGTGATTAAGAATTTTACCTAAATTTATTTTTAAGTATTGTGATAATACTACTACTCTTGATAAAAATAATTATTATTATATGACACAGTGATAGTGTTTTACAGACACTGTCTGATATTGTTTGGAGGTAATATTTTTCCCATTTATTATTTTGAAAAATAAAGTTTAGAGAGATAAGTAATTGTTTTCAGGTCTTGTAGTTACAAAGTGTCAGAACTGGGATAAGAAAGTAAGCACACATATACTGTACCTATTAGGAAGTATTATATAGATAGTTTTTATTAATATACTAATCTCTAGATGAGAATGCAAACTTGCTATTATGAGATCATAAAAAGTCAGTTAATTTTATCTCCAAAATATTTGTATTAATTAGTTCAATAGGTAGTATTTATCAACTGAACACCTTTCTTTTTTGAGACAAAGTCTTACTATATAGCACAAGTTGGTCTGGAACCCCAGAGTTCTAGCAATCCTCCTGCCTCAGCCTCCCAGGTAGCTAGTACTATAGGTTTGAACTACCATTCCCAGCTCCAATGGGACACTTTATATATCTAGGCAAATATAGTTTCCTATATTTGACATAAGCTGTTGAGAGCCACAGCTGAAGGGGCCCCAGCAAACTTCCAGCTGCCAGCAAACTTCCAGCTGCCAACTGAGTGGCTCCTCTGCAGTGATACTCATTGGGCTGTTTCCCCACCCTTTCAGACCACTGAGCTGCTCATTGGGGGACTTTTTTTTGGCTCTGCCCATGTGACCCAGCCAATCTGCCTCAAGAGCAGGAGGACTGGGGGAGGTTGAGAGACTTGTGGGAAGCCAGTGGTGGCAGTTGGGCTCTGAGGGTTTTCCTGAGGAGCTGTGTGGTGTGGTGTGTGTGTTCTAAAAATAAAGTTCTTTTTTTTTGACAAGTGGCTCCTGAATTGTGCCCAGACAGACTGTGGCAATAAGCAATGGTTTGTTGCATCTAAGTAAAATCTTCTTAAGAAATTATAAAATGAGCCAGATATTTACTTTCTCTTCCCACTGGTATTGTGCTCTTTTAAGAACAACAACAACAAAAGGTAATTAAATATTTAATAATGTTAACAAACATTTCAGAAAAAATCAGACAGAAATTAGCATGCATTTTTAAGTTTAGCTTTTAACTCTTTGACATGATAAATTCAAACTAGGGATTTATTTCAACAGGGAGGAAAATAGAATAAAATGTAATATTTTTCAAGGAACTAGAATTACTCTTTCTAACTCATTAGGACTTCAGATGTAAATGGATAAAACAGCACTATGCAATGTAACTTTCTGGGATGATAGAAATGTTTACTACATTGTATTTTTTAGGATGGCAAGCCATTAGCCAGGTGTGCCTACTGAGCACCTGAAGTGTGGGTAATGGTATTAAGAAACTCTGTCTTTATTTAATGTAATAGTTTTAAAGTAAAACCAAAGGGCAATATGTGGCTAGGGGTAAAAACAGGCTTACAGCATCAATCCTAAAGTTAGTGCCTTTTTTCACTAAATGTTTTCAAGATTCAAAGAATATCTTATACTGGTCAATGACAAAAGCTAATCAGAAAAATAGTAAATAATTATATAACTTGTATGCTTTGAATTATTTGGTTATTCAGAAAATCTTAAAATAGAAATAGAATTCAATTTTCAGCAAAGCATAGTTATTTATTAACTTCAATCACTTCAATAAATGGCAATGACTGAAATAATACAGAGAAAAACAGAAGTTATTTAGCTATATCAAATTTTCTCAGGAAAAAAGGTATCAAAATTCAATTTCTAACCAACAGAAATAGAGGTTTGTGAACAATTTATTTTTATATTGTGAAAGTGTGACATCCCAGCTAGAGAGGGGCGGAATTTCTTTCCTCATTCAGATTGGCTTTCACTTCAGTATAAGGCAGGAGAGAGACAAACACCAGGAGGAAGAATAAATGGATAGTTTTCATTTCTCAAGAAAAATAGTTCTGGACCAATAAAGCTGAGTCCTCCTTTTGGGATCTGCTAGACCAGTGGGTCTGGTGTTTGATGACATTTAACATTTTGTTTAAGTGGACTGACATTTTGTGTTGAGAATAGTCTACCAGGTGATAAAGAAAATTAATTTTTTCCCTCTTTTCTGTCAACACTAATGCACATGAATGAGACTGGAGAACAAAATCACACAGATGATTGCTTCCTCAAGCTCCAAACAATAATCGGTGGAAAACACCTCTCACCTCGCATTCCCAGGACACAGAGCTCACTAGTGGTCTCCTTTACCCCATTTACCACTCCAGAGCACTTTAAGCTATAAAAGCAAGACCATTCCCCTGGAATAATTACTTTCCCATAAAATAGTAAATTTTAAATAGTTTATACATGCTTTCAGTGTTGAATATTTAACATATACATCATTTTCTCAATTTCTTAACTTTATTTGAATATGACATAAGGAGTATCTTCATTGAATGTTTTATAATTTATTCCTTTTAATAAGTTAATATTATTGAGTTAGTCCCTGGCATAGATGTACTTGTTTATATTTCTGCCAATATTAATTGAATTTTTCTTGGTTAATGAGGAAAATTATTTATGTGTATTTAGGAATCAAAGGAACTGATGCTTTCTGGACTCATATTGGAATGGCTTTAACATTTGTTTTACTTATGAGATCAACACTTCTTTTAATGTAAGTCACATAGCACAGGTGGATTTCTATGACTTTGTGCATTCCACCATAGTTCCTAAGTTTTAGAGCAGGGTATATCTGAATGAAGAAATAAGTAATTGAAATTATAATTAATTCAGGTGACTATATTGAATAAAAGAATATTTGTCTTAAGTTCAAAAAGTTTACCCTTGTTATCTTTCTATAATCTCTTAATGATAGAATTTCTAAGTAATTGAAAATTAAGGGATTGTGATTTAGAATAAAAAAGAAAAAAGCTCCTGTAACTTAAATAGGCCCATTTTGATTATGTCAAACATAACTGTTAAGAGTCACTATAGAGCAAATGAGCACACCTTCTAGAACCAATGAACCCAAGGTCGAAATGTAAAACAATCTTGTGCTCAGTTTCCTTATGAATGAGGATGTAGATTAATCATAATGCCTACAACATAAAGTTGCAATGAGAATTAAATAAGTTCTCGGTTATAAACCTTAGAGGATTGACTGGAGTATTATAGGTAATATGTTCTATGAAGGTCTTAAAATATGGCCATGGAGGCTTTGACATACCTAATTCACCTCCAATTTAGTGTGGACTGTTACTGGGTGACTTGTTCTGACAAACAGAATGGTGAAAATGACTGTGGCTTCTAAAAGTGGGTCATAGCAGACATTGACACATCTGTCTTACTCTGTGGCATCATTCACTCTGAGGAAGTTGGCTGCTACATTGTGAGGACACTCCAAAGGGCCTTGGGACAGGTCCAGGTGGTAAAAGTCTCTGCATTCCCAACACAAGTAAGTCAGGACCTGAGTTCCCTGGGGACAGCCACATGAGTGATTCACCATGGAGGTGCCTATAAGTCAAGCCAGTCAAGGCTTTGGATCACTACAGCCCCTGTAGGTTGTACCTTGACCACAATTTGTAAGAAACCCTTTGAGAGAAATAACCAACTAAGTTGCTCACACATCCAGGCCCTCAGAAAATGTGAAATGATAGATATATGTGCTTCTAAGTTTTGAATTGTGGAGTAATTTGTTACACAGAAATTAATAACTAACATGAGAGTTATTATGATTAAAGAGTTTATATTGCATTTTAAGTGTTAGTCTAAAGATGAAAAAAATAATGAAAAAAATATGTGCTCTAAAGGGCTTATGGATAGGTTTCCACTAACTATCTTTACCATAAGAAGAGGTGATGGTAAAAATTACTTGATTTGTAATTAGTCAGAATTAGAAAAAATGGGAAGATGTTAAGCTTTTATATAAAGATTGAAAACTGTATAGGTTAATTTGGAGGGGTATTTTAAAAATACATACACTAATTGGTAAACTATTTTAAGAATCTACCTGATTGTGTCTTTAAAATTACATACATATCTTAGTTTAAAAATACATTTCAGAGCAGAACAGCATGTAGGAGATAGTTTGCTAAACTAGGGATGTGGCTCAGTGTAGTGCACCTGCATACCTGCATAGTGTATGCAAAGCCCTAGTTTCAGTACCCAATATTTAAAAAATTATATATATCTCCACTTGGAGGCATGGAGGAGAAGGGGTGGAATCAGTATATAGTGCTCCAGCAGAGGATTGGTGAGTAAATGAAGCAATTGAGAGGGTCATGCTGTCCAATTTTAAGTTTTATGTGATGTTGATCTGTAACATTCAAATATTTATTTTCTTCTGCACTCCTTTCAGCTAATATTTCAGAAAAAATGCATGGCGACTATGCCATTTATAAAATGGAGTCAACTATGAAAATCAAATTAGACAATCTATATCTAATTCTTATGAAATTGTTTTGCTCTGAGAGACATAATGCTCATGAAAAATAATCCTCCTGTAGGAGTGGGTTTATAATCTATTACTTCTCTGATATATCTATAATTATCTCATTGTATATTCACATTTCAAATAGCACACTCTTCTAGATGGATCAAAAGAAATTATGTCAAATGAAAATTCAATCAATACCTTTGTTATGGGAAAGTCTCACTATGTGAGTAGAAAGGACCCTATTCTGACAATGAGTAAGGTAAAATAGGTCAAAAATATACCTTCTTTGCTACATACCCAGGCATGATCCTTTCTTCATTTGGAAGTATATGCATATTGGGAAGGGAAATCTGTTATATAAGGAGTTCAGTGTCAAATGCCAAGTGTAAATAGGTCAACCGTATTAGGAAAATTATTTTGAAAATAACTTTTGCATTATTAGTTTAGTTTTCTTCCCCACAAGGAAAAAACGTAACAAATTGAGGAACATCCAGATTGTACCATTTTAAAACGGTACAATACACATATACATAGTACAAATACAGCAGAGATGATTAATTATTCCGTTTTAAAAACAAAACAAAAAATTAGAATGGGTTTTTAAAAGGGCACTTAGCAAGTCTGTAACAAATAGGAAAATAAGATTAAAGCACCAGGCAGCTCTCTGGTGCCCAGCATCGTGGCGCTTTGGCACTTGGACAGCATGATTAACTTTGACAGGTTAAATTAACACAAACATAAAACAGAGGAAATCTATCCTTGCTTGTTTCTCTGCCAGGAAACACAAGCCTGCAATTGCTGTGAGCCAGCTCTTCAGCATAAAATCAGCCAAATGCTAACATCAAGAGATTGATTTTGCAGACAAGACTGGACTCTGATTGTAGGGTCATTGGAGATTAGCATCCTTTTCACAACAGAATTTTCTCGTAAATTCTATCCAGGTTAAATGTAGGTACAAGTAAATGTCATGCCCTATCTAAGCACGTGCTTTAAAGGAAATTAGGAAAGCTTTAGAAACAATGCTGTAAAAGGAATCAAACAACTATTATAGGAGTGCCTTAATTTTTTAATCCATATTTTTAAAGACAGATGAGTACATATGATTACATATTTGCTCAAAATATACTTGATCTTTTTTGATCCAATCATTCCTCATTGATTATGCACACTATAAGACTAGACATTTTGGTTTCCACAATAAAGACATTATGTTTTCTCTTTTTTACATAAAATGCAAGAAATAAACATCTTTTAGCATTATTGTTTTTAAGACAAACAATGCAGGGAATGATGATGGTATTCCCTCAGTATTTTTTTTTCAGTACTGCTTTAAAATTCCTAATAACTTTAATCACTATTTTTTTTGCATTCTATAATTCCTCATTTGTACTTTCCCATCTCAGACATTGACTTTCACAAGTTTTTCTTTATTTTAATTACTGTTTTTACTCTGGTTTCTCTATGCAATCCTAAACATATTATATGAATCATATCTTTTAATCTTATAATATCTTGTAATTGAGGAAATTGTGCTCAGAGGTATTCAATAAATCGTGCAAAACCAAATAGCTAGAAAGTAGCAGAGGGAAACTTTATATGGGGGATTTCCAGAAATCCTAGATACAATAACAAGTGTATCTCTTTGTATACATGCATTCTCTTAGTTCAACTTGCACTCAGAAAGAATTGGGATCTTTTACTGTGTGTGTGGGGGGGG
>NW_026000242.1:23117716-23124748 GCF_001458135.2 Marmota marmota marmota
TGCATGTGCATGTGCACGTGTGTGCCTGTGCACATGCACACGCCTGCATGCACATGTGTTTGGGTAAATGAAAGACAGAAAAGAAAGAAAGTCATCCAAGACTGGCCCAAGTGACAGAAAGATGAGTACAGGGTATTTGGATCTCAGAGCTGAATATCCATTTTAAAGTATTAGTACACTGAATGTTAAACAAATGAAATTCAATGAAATGTAGCCTAATTTATTTGTTCAATATTGTTATACAAATGGAATTTATTGAAATACAGCCTAATTCAATGTTTTTCATTGATTTTATGGGCAGGTGATGGTGATGTTAGGCCCTTTCATCAAAAGGAAGATGGTGGCTATTTAAGTGTTTTAATTGTTGGGGTTAGAAACAGATTTGCTTTTATAAGATCAATATTACTTTGACCAAGTATCAAATAAACTGACAAGACTCCTACTATTGAATTTAGGAAGGGGTTTAATTAAATTCCATTATCTAGTTATCATGGCAGGGAAAGATCATTGTTTCTTATACTTTTGAACTGCATACAGAATATAATTTAGAAACCAAAAGTTATGTTTTTAGAAAGACTGAAATTTAAAAATGTGACACAAATTAAGAAAAGGTGTTCTCTTTTCCTACTGTGCATATTTATAAGAAAGCTTTCAACATTTACCTTCTTTATCTTAAAAATATAATATTTTCAAGTTGTTATTTAGTTTTATTGTTACAACAACTAGAAATCTGTCTATGAATTACCTTAGTACTGGGAATTGTACTGTCATTAGAACATGCCTTACTTAGATGTTAATCAACTTTCTAGAACACCCTTTCCATAGTATACATGTCTCTAAAATCATTCAGATATAAGTTTAACTGGGATTTCACAAGAAAGAAAATAAAAATATCCAAAATCATATGAAAGAACAAACAAGCTGATTAGTAACCAGAGAATTAAACTACAAGTAAAAATAAGTTAATGTTTAACCTTCTCCAAATTGGAAAATGATATTAAAATGTTCATTTCAGTTTTAGTGAGACAATAAGTGCAGGGTGATGATTACATACTGCTAATGAAAGTGCAATTTTCTCCCATTAGTTTATAGAAGACACTGGACCTTGTTTTTTTCTTTTACTAAGCCAATTTGGGCTGGGAATTTGGTCATTTACAGAAGAAACCACTACTGATTGATGAACTAGGTTGTTAAAGAAAGATTTCTACAAAAAAAGTAAGAAAAGGTATATGCTTTTTGAAATAATTTTTAGGTATGTGGGTTTTGTATTTTTGAACAGTTCATTAAGTAAATGAATGTTGAAGAGTATAGTTCAAGTATCATATCTGGCTTGGAGATATGAGCTATGGTTGAAGCCTAGGACAATTATTAAATTGTAAAAATAGGTCATATATTATAAAACAACAGACTCTCAGAAAGATCCACTGAAAAAAAATAACATTAAATTTTTATTAGAAGAACAGGTGAAAGAACAAAAGAAAGGAGTGAGGTGAGGGGAAACAGCAAATCTAAAGAAGGAATCTGGAGAAACATGGGTCAAGATGCCAACCCAAGGAAAATTTTTTAAGACAATTAGAGGATTGAGGGTTAAAATGAAGACATAATTTGAAAGAGAAATGTAAATTAGACTTATATAAAGAATTCTGCAATAACTTGGACATGGAGAATTGTGATTTTCTTTATTAAAGTAGTTTCACATTGTTTTTATCTATCATATTTATTCCTATCATTGATTGCCTTCTGACAACACATAAGAACTTAACTACGAAATCAGGAAAAAAAGAAAACTGGGTGCGGTGGCACACCTCTGTAATCCCAGAGGCTCCAATGATGCTGAGAATCATGAGTTTAAAGCCAGCCTCAGCAATGGCACTAAACACTTCCATGAGACCCTGTCTCTAAACAAAATACAAAATAGGGGCTGGAGATGTGTCCCAGTGGTTGAGTGTCCCTCAGTTAAATACCTGGTACCCCAATAAATAAATAAATAGGAAAAGAAAGAGAAAACTTTCCAACCACTATTTAGGCATTTTATGAAAATCAATATTATTACTGTATTGGAAAAGCTTTGTAAACTGTATCACTCCTACTTAGTTTTTATCATTGTATTATTAAGCTAATTTTTTTATTTACATAAAATAAGGTACTGCTTTTTTGATAATAAAGCAGCAATTTTAAAATAGTTTTTGAAATGGGTCAGAGATCAAAATTCAATACCTTTTTAAAGAAATAAGTTTACTCATATTGCTATCTACATTTATTGTGCAAATCACTAGCTTAATTGTATACTGTTGGCATACTGAAAATTATGAGGAAGATATTATTTTTATAATTTAATTAATTGATGTTTTCTTTTTATACTTTAAAGACATTTAAACTAAAGGCTTAAATTGATCTATCACGTCTTCCTTAACACATATTCTCTATACACAGGTATAGCTGAAAACATTTTCAATCAAATTAGATTTTGGTCTTAACTAACCAGATTATTTTCCTATGTTAAGTTATTTACAATCATTTGCATTTACAAATGTAAGAAAGCAGAGAAAACAAAATACCAACAACACATTGTCTATTTCCTAGAAGACTTTCATATCTGATATGGGGAACTTTAAGAAATGTTTCCTATTTGAATAGTAATCTATAATACTTTTCCTGAAGAGGTATATCTGACTCCTGGGATATTGTGGCATCAGTAAAATTACAGTCATCTCTGGTTTTAATGAAATTTAATTTTAAAAGTAGTTAGTAACCATTTTTCCCAATCAAAACTTTTTACTATAGGAAAATCCATAATACTCAAAATTATACTGTATGAACAAATCTAATATCTTATATACCATTTCTTCAGACTATAATGTTCCTATTAAAATTTTGTCACTTGGGAAATACAAGGAAACTAGTATCATTCTAATTTCTAGGACCCCAGAAATGATAATTGACTTGTAGTAAATGATGCCATTAAGTATTTGGTTTCAGAGACAGAATTATATCCACAGTGACTGAATCTATAAACGACTTGCTTTTATAATACAATGCCTTTCATAAATAGCTGTGTCAAATAAAAGATGATGTAAACTTTGTTGAAACAACAAAATCTCTAAAGTATATCAGAATTTAAAATAAAGAATTCACCATAGACTTTAAAACACCAAGCATTAAATAATTTATATTTACTTATATTTTTAATATAGTTATATCTACTTTTATAGGAATGAACATTTCTGTCAAAATTGTAACAAGTGGCTTTTGTAATGCTATTTAAAACTTGTCAATAAGTAAAGAATTCACCACAATAAGCAATTTTGAGATTTAGTATCCTTTATGTATTTCCTGGTATTGCATTGGACACTGGACATTAATCAGTATCCAATGAATTTATAATGTCAAGTAATGACTAAATGATTCCAACATGAAAGGACTCTGTTCCAAAGTGATCACTGTTAAGTGCAAGAGGTCTTCATGCAGCCAGTGGAGAAGTAAGTTAATTGATTATTAGAACACAGGAGCGAGCCATCAGCATTTCCAGCTTCACCACCTAATTACTACATTATGCCAGAACAATGTCAGTGTTTATTGAATTAAGTTATCACAAACATGAAAAATAGTATTTGTGATGCCTTCAATGAGAACAACTAATGATCCCAGTGGGGTTGCATCCCTAAATCCTCCAAATCAGAAAGGATAAGTTAATATTTTTTTCAATCATCTGAGAAAAATAAACAAACAAAAAACCTCAGAAATCACTCTTCTTAGGATGTTGTATCTACTATGACCTGTATAAATATACTGACAGAGAATGAATAAAGGCCCCAAAAGTGACAGTATTTAGGGAGGGATGTTCAATACTAAAAGTGTTTGGAATGCTCTTTAATCCATACTAGGAGGAATTGTAACTTTTAAAAATTTGAAGAAAACAAAATTATACAATGGAAAATAACTGTATGAATTCTATTTAGTATTAACTCTGAGATTCCTTTATATAAAACATAAGATATTAGAGAAGTTTGATTTTTTTTTTTGGTATTAGAGATTGAACCCAGGGGCATTCAACCACTGAGCCACATCCCCAGCCCTATTTTTGTATTTCATTTAGAAATAGGTTCTCACTGAGTTGCTGAGCACCTCACCATTGTGGAGGCTGGCTTTGAACTAACTCATGATCCTCCTGTTGCAGCCTCCAGAGCTGCTGAGATTACAGGCATGTGCCACTGCACCTGGCTAGAGAAGATTTTTTCACAGATTCTTCATCTGTGAAAAGGGAATTAAAAAACAAAAAAATCTCTACAATATAGTAACCCTTTCAAAGAATTAGAACATTTCTGGTATATAATTTGAATGCAATAATTTATTGTAATTGTTACCTTTCTTATATCTGTGAACATTAATTCTGCTTAATAAATGTTGTCTTGTTCCCAGTATGTGTTAGCTGATCTTAGTTATTGAATATCTACTGTGTCAATATAGTGTTAGGTCCTTATGCCTCTCATAGAGCTCTTGCCACATCTATTTTCATGCCAGAGAAATAAAGCATGGTGGGTAAATTAGAACTGCATTGTCTTATTTAAAATGTGTATTTAGGATACATCCAATTTTGGAGTATGTGTTTTACATTCATCATGCTTCTTACTTCTTCCAAAAATTAATTTTACAAATGAAGAAATAAAGTTCAGAAAATTGACACAAATTAGATCTTTAAATAGTGGAATGGAATAAAAATTTGTGTCTCACTTTCTAAATTTAAATTTCATGCTTCTGTTGTTACATTTGGATCTTTCTCCTGCTCTCCCAACATTGTAATAATAAATGTCAATAACTTCATATAATTATCCAAAGAAGTTTTGAAAATAATATTTTGAAGAAGGAAACCAGACCAAAAAAAAAACAACAAATTCTATATAAACATTTGATTATGCTATTGAAGTGAGTCATTTTTACTTTGAGGTGACTTTTCAGTAATGATGTAAACTTCTATAAAGATTAATGCTCAATAAAGACCTTGAAAAATCTTTTTAGTTTAAAAATTTAGTTGTAAAAACGTGTGTGTGGATATATATATATATATATATATATATATATATATATATATATACACATATACATATACATATCTATATACATATATATATATATATACATATCTATATATAAACATATATGTATATATTGATATTGTTCATATTTGGATCTAATTTTAGGCTGTTGCTCCACTGACCTTTAATTTTATTCATATGCATAAAGAGACCAGCATATGATTAGCAATGATTGTTCCTTTTGTCAAATATTGATTTTTGTTACCGTGATAATTTCGGTCTGATATTATTTATACTCAGAGAAGAATAAATAACCAGTCAGTTGTCAGAAATCAGATTTGAGTGCTTTGTCTTTCCCAGTATTTCAGTGCTAGGCCTCATTTCATAAAGATACTATGAAACACACTGATTTCACACTTGAGTTTACTATTTGGCATTGTATTAAAATACACTGCCATAATCATTATGCACATAGCCTTTGGATGTATTTATAAGGACAATCATAGCTTCAATTTGATATCATGACTTCGTCCCTGAATCTTGTGACTGGTATTATTTGCAATTCAATTCTATTTAATGGTGGCTCCTACATCAAGGTAATATAAATCTGCACCTACCATTAATCTGAAAACCTTATACCATTATTCTGTAAACCTCTGGTATTGGGCCAACTTGATCATACAGTGAGAATTCCAATTCCTCAAGAGCCTAATGACTCAGAGCCATTGCCTGCACTACCTTTGCCAATCATCACATAATTAGATAGAATTAATGTGTGGGTAGTGTAATTCAGATCATTTTAATGTTTATAATGATGATGAATAACCCTGGCTCTTACAGTGTTATCTGATTTGGCTAACAATACAAATTTTGATGGTTGGATAACTACCTCCTTTCTAGTTAACTCTATAATACAAATACATGGCCTCAGATCTCATCTTTCTTAATAAGTAGAATCAAATAAATCATATTTAATTTTAGTGTTTCACCTTCATGCACAAATAATTTGGCCTCAGTGTATCTGTTTTATGCCTGTAAGGAGACCTAAGCTCACAACATGTCTTATAATGTAAGTTCAGTTGATGTCCCGGGAATAACAAAGTCTCATCAAATCCTGTAGATCACTGATTCTTAACAGGATAATTTTTACTCACAGAGTACATTTGTCATTATCTAAAGACATTTTGGATTGCTACAACTTGTGGATGCTATTGGTACAAAGTCAGTAGAGGTATGAGACTCTGGTAAACATAGGCTATATGCAGAACAGTCGCCTACACCTTTGCAACAATGAATGAATTTTCTGGCCCCCAATATTAATAGCACTGAAGATGAAGATCCCACCTTCAGATGACAAAAATCTGAACTTCAAATAACACCCCTTTGGTAGGATATAATAGGGGAATATCAAGCTCTTTCCTCGTTTCCACTGTCCCAAGTGTGCATAAATGTTCATGCAATGAAAATCAAAATTATAAAAGTATAGGAAAGGACATAAATGCAGATTTGTCTCAAGAAATGAGTCAATCTTTTATAGTGAATTAATTGCTGATAGACATATTCACAGACCAATGAAAATATTTCTAAGGACTTCAAATTTAATCATAATATGAAGCAATAAGAACTTGAGTGAATGCTGCATGAACAATTTTATACATGTCTTCATACTGTATAAAAATATTAATATTTTTGATAGTTAATTTTAATAAACATATTTCTGCTAAAATCAGATTTTAATGAAAGTTATCTAGGATTCTAATTTTTATTCACAGCTAGTTTCTCAATCAATATTTGCTGAGTGTGACCTAAGTGGTCAACATTCCTTATGTTCCTCCAAAAGCCTATATTAAGTATACAGGAACCCAGTTCATGGGAAGGAAAATGGGAGAAACACTTAAGTAAAATTCCTCTGAACCCTGTTGATAGGGTGGTGATTCTCAAATTATTTATGGTGTAAGTATCACTTGTGATACTTTAAAAAAAAAAAAAAAAAAAAAAA
>NW_026000242.1:23126511-23207775 GCF_001458135.2 Marmota marmota marmota
ATATATATATATATATATATATATAGAGAGAGAGAGAGAGAGAGAGAGAGAGAGAGAATATGAATCTTTTTTGTAGATGGACACAACACAGTGCCTTTATTTTTATGTGGTGCTGAGAATCGAACTGGGTTCCGCCCGTGCTAGGGGAGCACTCTACAGCTGAGCCACAATCCCAGCCCCTTGTGATACTTTTCATAGATTTCTGAACACCAAAGAGTCTAATTTAGTAGGTATGGTGCAACAGCCAGAAGCATGAACTTTTAAATGAATCTTTCTGGTGATTTTATATAGGTGATTTCAGACAATAGTTTCAGAAATCCTGGCTTAAGTTTACAGTTCACTGGATATCTGAAGTCTGAAAGGGATTCAATTTGGAAAAGGGAGAATAGGATGGGTTAGAAAAAAGAACTGAAAAGATTCAAGGGCTATAAAAATTGTTAATTTATACAAAATTCACTGTTTCAGCAGGTATTTATTGCAAGTCAATTATCAGCTAGGCATAGTCTAGGTACTAAAGTTAGAGATTTGAACAAAACACAGAAAAAAAATAGTTCACTCTTCTTAAGTTACATCACAGCAGGAGAAGACAAACAATGAATTCCTAACAGAAGGTGGAAATATTTAATAGCCATATTCAGATGTGTACTTTAAATGAAATAATTCAAGATTTAATAAGATTTAAGAATTTCTTTCCTTTGAAAGATGTTCCTTGCTCAATCACCTCAATAGAGACCCATAATTCTACCAAACATTGGAATGTTAGTTGACATCAAATATAAGGGTCAATGTTTTCCTTCAAAGCAACACCATGCCCGACTAAGTCATGGTGTTGCCAACAATATCTTGAAATAACTTCTTGAAAAATCCTGCTGCCAGGTATTATTTCCAATTTGCAAAAAACTATTAAATAATATTTAATTTAGCTGCCTTTATATCTCCATGTTAAAATACCATGTATTGTTGTTGTGATAATTTACCTGTGGTTCACTATAGGGGTACCACTGTTACCCAACAATATAATTTTTTAAAATTCTCTGATGTGAATAATAAATAAGAAATTGTAGTGTGTATACATGTGCCTTTTTAAAATTCCTTAGCATTGTCGGACACTAAATTGGAAGTATTTGATAAGAAATTACAAAAATAAATTTAGTAAAATAATTTAGTGTCTGGAAAACAACAGAATGCAAAGTTTAAATTTATTTACTACAGACTTTCTTGGATCATTTCATATGTGACTACAATTGTAATCTTTAAAGAGATGAAAAATATCAGCTGTGTTACTGAAACTTATTTATCCTCAAATACTTTAAGTGGACTTTATAAAAGAACTATATGCATGAAATAGTGATTGAGAATACAGGGGAAAAAGGAAAAAAAAAAACCTTTTAAAGACTGGCCAAGCCAAGTTTTAAAAAACCTATCAATCATTCTATTTATTGATACACATATATTTAAATATAATTTTATAACTACACGGCCAACATTTCACAGTCTGTGTAAATGTTAATAAGAAAAGCCACCTTTTCATTTAGAGTTGAAATTTAATGATTTCAGTGCTTCTGTTGTAGCCTAAAAGAAGAATTCATTTGCAAATCAGGTCTTGATTAATGAGTGACTTTCCTCTCCCAAGCAAGCAGAACAAATATCTCATCATCAAATCATGAAAAAGAGTGGTATCAAAAGATAGGACGTAATCTGTTGGAAGCCATATAAATTATGGGTTAGTTTGAGCCAACATAATGCAGGGAAGCTGCTTTTCTGGGAATTCCTGGATAAAATTCCCTGGTTCTAGAAAGCCCAGATCATGCTGGCACCCTTCTTACCTCACAGCCTTAGGATCAAACAGCCTCCCTTAGATGGTCATAACCTGTCAAACGCCAAACAACCTGTTCACTGCAAGACCCTCGCCACAGCAAAAAACAATACCCCTCCCAGGAAAACCCTATCCCGTATTTGATGTACTTCCCCTTTAATAGAGAATCAAGACCTTTATCAGTTGTTCAGTTCCAGTTCCTAGCAAGGCTGGAAGACCCATCAGATGCCCTGCCTCCTAAATCTAATTTTTATCTTTATTTTTTTACTGATTATTTCAGACTTTTTATCTTCCCAGGTGGCTCACCCCTCCTGGCAGGAACCTGCTCTTCTGGAGTGCTGGCCACCCTATCATAATAATCAAATAAGAAGTAGCCAGAAGGAGAATGCCAAGTCTGTTGGAGGCAAATCTTTAAATATTGCAGAGCACTTTGTGGAATGAAGCATCATTTAAGAAATGAATTCTAAGGATACATTTGTAGAGATACACTGAACAACTGTATTTGAAAAATGGAAAGTAATATTAAAATGAAAGAATTCTATTACCAACAAGTTATAACTACTAAATAAAAATATATATAAATGAAAATATACATTGTATCTGAAATTGTGTTTATGTGATTACTTGCTTGTACCCAAAACACATAGATTGCTAATTTAAGAACATTTTAAACTGTTTTTCACTTCGTATTTATTATTTCTCTAGGGAAGAGTGTTTTTCTCAGTAATGACAAATATTAAAAACCTTTTTACCATGGTCTGAATATTTGTCTATAAGGGTAAGATGCTATCATGAAAGAAATCTAGATCCAATAAGAGATTTTATCTTAGTTTTATTGGTAAAGAATTTTGAGGTTCTGCTTGTTTTTATTTGCAAAATGAGACAGAATGAGGCTCAGTGACATCAATTTAATTGTTAATGATATTGTC
The DNA here is from genome assembly GCF_001458135.2 of Marmota marmota marmota. Classification (NCBI taxonomy): domain Eukaryota; kingdom Metazoa; phylum Chordata; class Mammalia; order Rodentia; family Sciuridae; genus Marmota; species Marmota marmota. The sequence continues at coordinate 23,129,257 of NW_026000242.1, forward strand.
ATATAATCTTTAGAATTGAGATACATAAAAAATTATAAAATTTCTTAAAAGTTTAGGAATCCGAAAGGTATAAGACCCCATATATTTTCCCATAGTGAGCATAATAAAAGAGGAAGATGATGGAGAGGAGGAAAAAGAGGAGAGGGTGGAGAAGTAGAAATAATGGTGGGGACCTTCTCCTGTTCTCACGATGTGGGCAGCTAGACCTCAGACAGCCTGAAAGCTTTTCCATATGTGGTGGGAAGTAGATAAATATTTCCTTATGTGGTCAAGAGAAACTTGGATATGACACACAAAGTGATGAACATTATTCTGAATAGAAATAAGATGCCTCAATAGTACATGAACAACAGTATTAAAATAGGAAGCCTCATTTTTTTGCAATATGGCCCCTCATGGTGTCTCCTTCCATAATGGTAGTCATAACTTTAATTAAATATGAGGGCTAATGAAAGATAGGAATGGTTATTAGATGGATCTCACTGTATATAGAAAGTTGCAGTTGATCTGAAGCTTGCAGCTTCACATTTTCCTAGTAATTCTCTATCCATCAAGAGGTGTTTTTTTTTTTTTTTTTTTAAATAGAGTCTCACTAAGTTGCTTAGGCTTGAGTCAAACTTGCAATCTTCCTGCCTCTTACCCTCACAAGTTGCTAGTATTACAAGCATTGGCCACCACACCTGGCTCCATTTATCAACAATTAAAAAAGTAATTTGTATGAAAAAATAGAGGTCACCTAATATGTGGGAGATGTTATGACTATTAACAGAAATTTTCCATTAATGTCAATTTATGGAGTAAACCTTTCTAAAACATTGATTCATAAATCATATTTGTATAAACACATTATCACTCAAAATTCAGAAAATGAAACTAGAAAATAACTAAAAACTTTGTTAAGTTAATAATTAAACCTGACTAGATCTTGATTTAATTTCATATCATTGAATATATCACAATCAATTCTTTCCACTATTTCAGATTCATTCATTAGTTTGAGTGTTTATAAAGTATTGCGTCTAAATAGTAAAATTTATTTTTAAAATGATATATTCTTATTCATCAGTTATATGATCAAATTTTTTAAAATAATATATCTATATTATTTCTATAATCAGGGAAAATTAAAATAAGGAATAGAGAAGTATATTACTGTATAAATTTATAATGAAATGACATAGAGTCAACAAAAGCTACACAGGAGTAAATGTTATGAATAGTTATTTACCTCTTATTCCTTATTCCTTTCCTACATTTGTCAAATTTTCTACAGTGACAAATGTATAAAATAAAAAAATATTTTCATATTAATATATTTCTGCAACTATCATTTTCATTTGTATTAATTTTGTTTTAATAAATTTACTCATTGTAAGACTTTTGACAGTTGCATAAAATTTACTTGATGTCCAGGTTAGGCACTTGTATTTAGACAGAATACATTTATTATCCAGTATAACATTTTCAAGAAACACACTACTCTTATATGATAAAGCAGAGAAAAAAGTTGACAAGAAATATTTCAGCACAGTAACAAGATAATTAGAATTCTTATTCACAAACTGTTCTCTTGCCAAGTTAGGCAATGTTCCAAAATTGTAATGCTTTCAAACTGTATGATGTTATTATAAAATTTTTCTTTAACAAAGCCAACATGTATTTCCTAAAGTAAGTTTCTTCAAAAAATTATTAAAGTACAGCTTTATGAAGTTTCTAAACTGGTGTTTAAAATCCAGCAATGATAGATGATTCTAAACATAGAAGTTTGAGATTGCATAGGCACAGATTCTAGTTTATACCTGGTCAATTAATTCTGCCTAATTTAACTGATTAGTACAGGCTGAGAAGAGGGGGAAGAGACAAAAGGAAAATAATGGTAACATAAAGCTACTAAAACACAGAAGGAAGTGTTCTATAGGACAGTGGGATTACCACAATACACAATAATCATAAATTTTATGGAAAGCTAGAAGTCAGAACCTAGAAAAATCCAAACAGAGAAATGATAAGGAACTAGAAATGCTAATTACTCTGATTTGTTCATAATATATTATAGGCATATATTAAAATATTACACTGCATCCCACAAATATGTTCAAGTATTATATGTTAATTAAAACTTTGAAGTTTTAAAAAACTTTTTCATTTAAAAACCAGGTTCAAATGTCCAGTGTATTATAGAATCCAGTCCTTTTCTAAAGTATTTTACTGTTCTCTTCCTAGGCATTAAGCCAGTTGACTTTTGACTCTAGATTAAATTGAGATATTTTTGACAAACATGTTCTGTATTAACCCTCTGTACATAATTTGTAGTGGGTTTATGATTTTAAAACTGCAGTAACCTATTTTCTGCATTATGTAATACCATATGATTTCCCTTTACCTATTGCTTCAGAGGAACTTGTAAAACAGCAGTGTTACACATTTTGTAACAATCTGTGATTTTTGATATGATTATTCTACCAGAAAGTCCTGTTATTCATATAACATAGCACTTCAGGAAAAAATGCATCAGGATTGATATGATAATTTAAGCTTTTACTAAGTTCTCCTTAGTCTTTTTCCTATGGATAGTACACAGTAATGAGATAAAATACAAAGTTAAAATAAGATGAACAGTAATCTTCACTGAAGAAAAACTAAACCCCTGATTGGAATTGAAAAATAAATAATCTCTGGAGTTCTTCATTCATTTTTAAATCCATAATGAAAATACCTGGCATATACATGGCATTCTGTAAATATTTATTGTGACAAAGTGAATAAATGAATGAAATAATAAAATCTTCCAACCAATTAAGAATAGTGCTTCTATTTTAAACAATATTAAATGATACCTCATCAATCTTATATAATGTTAAAATATGAAAGACTATTCCACAAAAATAAAGCAATTCTAATTATACCAATTTGGCATTATAAAGTAGTTTGAAGAAATTGTTTAAAAAAGGAATAGAAAGTTTTTTCATATTTGCAGGCAGTACTATTTCCTGATGAAAAGAATAAATTGAAAGATGATTGAAATTAGATTGAAGTAGACATGAAAGTAGTTAGAAAAAGGAATATTCAAATAAACAAATAAAACTTCCTTTAAAGCAATAATAAGTTAAAACATCATAAAATACACAATAAAATATAGATTACAGGGCTGGGGATGTAGTTCAGTGATAGAGCGCTTGCTTAGAATAAGCAAAACCCTGGGTTTGATTCTGAGCACCACAATAAAGAAGGAAAGAAAATATAAACTAAGCAATGAACTCAAAAACAAAACTATATAAATTAGATAGAAATTAAAATGTTTTAAAAATGTAATAAAATATCAGAACAAGATGACATAGTAAATATTTTGAGAAGGATGAGTATTTTCTGCTCACTTCTCATCATTCTAGAATGAATGAGAACCAAGATAAATTTGATAATGGATTTAAATAAACATAAATTTTAAGAAAATACTTTTAAGAAATTAGTGAGAAGTTACTTAAATTATATATAGACTGTAAGCAAAGATGGTTACAGTAATTCCTTCCATGGTAATTTTTCCTTACAACTTTTTTACTCTTCAACAGTACATGATGTTTGCTTCTCCACTCTATGAATCTGAATTTGACCATGTGGCTTGTGTTAACCATAGAACATTAGCACATGTGATACAAGCAGAGTCTAGATAAGCATTTGTGCATTGGAAATCCCCTTAATTACTCTTAATACCCCGAGACTATAATATAAATGAGAATATGCTAGTTTATTGGAGAAACCACATGGAAGAAAATAAAAGTATTTAACTGACTGCCTGACAACCACCAGGCAGTTGAGCAAGGTAACAATTGATCATCTAATCTCAGTGGAGGTACCTACAGTCCCATGAGTGACACAGGCAGGCAAGCGCAGCAGAAACACCAGTTTTTCAATCCAAATTCCTCCACTTCAGTATTGTTAGCAAATAAAACACTGGCTTTTATAATCCTCTAAAACTTTAAGTGATTTGTCATACATAATAAATAATGTATAGACATTGCAAAATACATAAATGCATCATGAAATAAAACCAATTAGAATAGTGAAACTAACTTAAGAATGTACAGATTAATCATAGACTCAGGTACATACAAGTATTTAAAAACTGAAAAATAGAGAACAAAAGGAGTTTTAAACAAATATCACTATCATTATTGGTTAACTTAATTCAATCATGTCTCAAAATACAGACCCTGAAATTCAATTATGTCCACATGAAGTAAAAAATAATTAAATATAATATCTGAAACTATGAGAAAATATAAGTGAATATGATTTGTTTGCATAAGTCTTTTATAAACATGCTAACATCAGAATTATAGATGATTCATCAACTGTGTAAAAAGTTTTCTTTTATCACAAACAATAAACGAAGGCTTTAAACTGTTGACTTTATATGAACTTTCAAAACAGGAAAGAAATAACTAAGCAATTTTGAAAATTCTAAAATAATGAGTATTATAACAAATGGAGAAGAGATATAAGCAAAAGAGGAAAAATTATGAATGTTCAAGATATGTGAAATATTTAATTACAATTGTCATCAAAGAAATGCATATAAAAACAACAATATTATTTTTTTCCTTTCCTACTAGTGTAGCATAAACATAATGAAACCTTTTTGTGTTGGCAGAATTTTGGAATGAACATTCCATGATGATGGTGTTGACAGTATACATTTAATATAATTTTGGAAGGAAGAGATTCTGTATAGTAAGCCTTTTAAATGCACCTAACTTATTAGTGAGCAGTCTCAATTCTAATGAATTTTAAGAAAAATTAGAGATGTTTATTAGAGATGTTTAAAAAACATGTTTATAGCAGTATAATGCTTGGGACAGATCATTTAGAAGTAGGAATGCCATTAAAGATCACCATAATGGAAAATTATTATGCCATTAAATATCACATTAACATTACATATTAATGATGTGTGTCAATATTCACAGTAATTGCTAAATTATAATATTCACAACTGCCAAGCAAAATGGAACATTGCAAAACAGTACACTTAGGAGGAGATTTTTCATACTATATTTCTGAGCATTGGTAGAAAAGACTAGGAAACATATAAAATTATGATAATAGCATAATTATGCAGTTTTAATTTTAGTAATAGTAGTATCATTATTACCAACTGACATTTCTAAAAGTCATGCTGTACACCAGCAAAGTATATAAAAACTAAGCAAATCAGGCTACTTAACAATACTTAAACAATTATATAAGAAAGATCATTTCATTATCTTTATCTTACCAATGAGGAGACTAAGGTTTAGAGAAGATAAAAAACAAATGTGTCTAAGTTTATAGATATAATAAGCAGAGGAAGCAGAATTTGGACCTAATCTGATCCAGACTTTTCTCGTGCATGTGTTGGGGCTGCTTTCAAAGATTAATGAGTATTATTAAAAATAAACCTGGAAAATGTTATTGAAAACAAATCTAACAACCTATCAAATATTCATTGTTTTTAAAATTTTTCTGATAAAACTTCTATATACAGATATATATCCTCTTGAGATGGAAAACATGCCTCTTAATACTTGCAGATGATATGATTTTATTACCTGAAACAAGATGGCCTGAATAGAAAACTAACTATGCTAACTAATGACAGAGAATAAAGTTGTAAATACACTAATAAATGCTTAATATTTAACTGAGTTATTCAGCATCTAAAATGCACTTACATGATAGTTCTGAAGAAAATCAAAGTATTGAAGAGGAGGGAAGAGAAAAATGAGGAAAGATGTAAATGAGGGAAATAAGAAAGGAAGAATGAAGGAACAAAATTAGCAGGAGGAAAAGAGCATACACCAATATTTCAATTAATAACCAAGTTAACTCGGTTATTTTTGAGATTTGATGCATGATCATGTCTATAAACCAGGAGATACAATTGTACAATGCTGGGTGCTCCGTGAATACTGACAACATATTTTGGTCACGGTGAGTGTGTTTTTCTGATTAATTTTCTTTTCACATTAAAAGTACATTGACTGAAACATAACAATGGACTTTCTACTGCTCATTTGATTTTAAGTTAGAATTGTTTCAAAATGTAAGTATATTCCTCAGTTAATTATTCCTCATGTGAGCTACTGAAAACTATAATTGGAGATAGAAACATATAATTCAGAGAACAGAATTCCAAGCAATTTTTCAAATATTTTAACATATTCTTAGATTGATCCAGAACTGGAAGAAGGCATGTACTCAGAATGTAATATATTGTAACTACTTCAAGAATGAGTCAAACAGTGAAGCCTATTACAGTTATCCTCAAGGACAATTCCCACTACTATACAGAGACATTTGTTACATAGTTTAGGAAGGTTAAGTAGATGTAATGTTTCTGGAAAACTGGTGATTTGATATTTTTAATTCTACAAATACTATATAATTGATATATTTTTTTCTTCTTAGCAATTAGATACCTTTGGTTTAAATTTGTGGCTTATGATTGATTCTCAAACTTTTGTTTGAGTGTAAGGATAAAGTACATACATTTAACTTTATGCTTGATTACTTTTTAATTTAAACTATTTTTAATTGTTCTTATTTCTCATTTTTGCCTCAATTTTAATATATGTTGTAATTTCCTTTGTTGGTCCTTTCTTCAGCATCCTAATCTTATTTTATCTTTTAGAATAACATAGAAGATGATTGACTTAATTAATGAAAGGACCATTTTCTAAACCTTTAAAGATGAGTGTTAAGTCTACTTATAAAAATATGTAGAGTTAATTTAAATGCAATTACAGCTACAATCTTTTATTAAGTTTGGGTTGCTTTATTTCAAAAAATATATTGGGTGGCTTTCACTTGTTCATTTTATTTAAAAGTATGTCTCAAAAGCTAATAGCAATTTCATCTTGGTTTCCCAACTAACTTTGCAAGTGCTTCTAGATTAGAAATTATGTAATATGCTTCCTTCCCCTGCCCCCACTGATAATGGACAAAGCAATCTAGTTTGTCAGAATACTTGACTCTGATGATACTTACTGATACAATGTTATCTGCATCAGTTGGGTCCATTTACTGTTGTGTTAATGCTACCAGATCCTAACTAGACTACAAAGCGGTAGTAACAAAACCAGCATGAAATTGGCACAAAAATAGGCATGTAGACCAAAGATAAAGAATAGAAGACACAAAGAAAAACCCACGTAAATACAGCTATCTCATACTAGACAAATGAGCCAAAAACATACATTCAATAAAAGATAGTCTCTTCAACAAATGGTGCTGGGAGAACTGAGAACACATGTGCCGCAAAATGAAACTAAACCCCTTTCTCTCACCATACACAAAACTCAACTCAAAGTGGATCAAGGACTTAGGAATTAGACCAGAGTCCTTGAAACTAAGGAAAAAGTAGGCCCAAATCTTCATCACATCAGATTAGACATGACTTCCTTAATAAGAGCCCTAAAGTGGAATAAATAAAATCAAGAATTAATAAATGGGATGGATTCAAACTAAAAAATCTTCTTCACAGCAAAATAAACAAAGAGTGAGGTGAAGACAGAGCCTATATTTTGGGAGCAAATGTTTGCCACATGCACGTCAGATAGAACCATAATCTCCAGGATATATAAAGAAATCAAACAACTTAAAACCCAAAACACAAACAACCCAACCAATAAATGGGCTAAGGAGCTAAAAAGACACTTCTCAGAAGAAGATATATAATTGATCAACAAATATATGAAAAAAATGTCCAACATTTCTAGTAATTAGAGAAAAGCAAATCAAAACTACTCTTAAGATTTCATCTCTACTGTAATTCATTTCTCCCCCTTGTTTTTTTTTCCCTTTCCCCTCACTTCCTCTTGTATGTAATTTTGTATAACAATGAGGGTCTTCTTGCTTACAGTAGATGGGGTAGAGAGAGAAGATGGGAGGGGAGGGGAGGGGAGGGGGGATTGTAGAGGATAGGAAAGGCAGCAGAATACAACATATGCTAGTATGGCAATATGTAAAACAGTAGATGTAAAAACAAAACAAAACAAAAAAAGATTTCATCTCACACCAGTCAGAATGGCAGTCATCAAGAAAACAAACAACAATAAGTGTTGGAAAGGTTATGGGGAAAAAGTCACACTCATACATTGCTGGTGGGACTGAAAACACTCTGGAGAGGAGTATGGAGATTCATTAGCGAACTTGAAATGAAACCATTTGACCCATCTATCCCACTCTTTCGTCTATATCCAATGTCTTAAAATCCACATACTATAGTAACACAGCCTCATCAATGTTTGTAGCAGCACAATTCACCACCGTAGCTAAACTGTGGAAGTAACCTAGATGTCCTTTAATAGATGAATGGATAAAGAAACTGTGATATGTATATACACAATGGAATATTACTCAGCACTAAAAGAGAATAAAATTATGGCATTTGCAGGTAAGTGGATGGAATTGGAGAATATCATGCTGAGTGAAATAAGCCAATTACCTAAATTCAAAGGCTGAATGTTCTCTCTAATAAGTGGATGTTGATCCATCATGGGGGAGGGCATGGGAAAAATGGAGGAACTTTGATTGGGTAAAGGGGAGGAAGTGAAGGTGAGGGCATGTAGGGGCAGGAAAGATGGTGGAATGTGATGGACATTATATGTATGACTGCACATATAGTGTGATGCTACATTGTGTACAATCAGATAAATGAAAAGTTATGCTGCAATTTTGTACAATGAATTAAAATGCATTCTGCTGCATATATACCTAATTAAAATAAGTAAATTAAATTTTAAAAAAAAGATAGTACTTGTTAGGCACAAGTTTCCAAACAATATTAATTAAAAAATAAATTATAAAGCACAGTATGATTATTTATTAGGCACACAGGTAATAGAAATAAAGTATTTATAAGTTGACTCATGTACTCTAGGATAATCAGACAATCATGAAGGAAACAAACTCATGAACCAACTCATTATATTTGTTTCATAAGTACGGTAAGAGTTATACACACTGTAGTGTGTGTGAAATCATAACATAAAATTTCATAAAAGTAATAAGTTCTGCAATGCCTGAAAATTATTTATAACCATTTTCCAAAAAACTCATATGTGTGCACATCATGCTAAATGCTGGAATAGAGCACAAAAGGACACATATTTCTCAATTTTTGCTCCCCTTCTACCTTTACAAATTTATTCCCTCTCTTTTCTTATATAATAAGTTCTTTTGTTTCTAATTCTGTTTCCCTTCTCATTTTTATTGCAATATATAATTTTTATTAAAAACATTTTATTCAGATATGGTTAAAATATGAGTATCTAAGCCATTAATGTATCATTCTACTGTTTTAATATGACTCAACATGAGTGTTTGCCAGAGAACTCTGATGCAGATATATCACATAGAAAATCAATTGTCAAGAAATATCACCACACATACACAAAGACTGTTATTTCAGATTTTGAAACATCATTTAAACATTTGTACCCTTGCTGTATGTTACCTGTATCCTGCACAATCACCCAATCAAACCCCAGATTCAGATTTCCATTACAACATACTTTTGGGAATGTTTTTGTTGTTTAGATCTATGAAGTTTTCATCTGTTTAAAATAAGAATTTTATGAATCCTTCCTATTGGATATTCATTGACATAGGAAAGTTATCAGTGAAAGCAACATAAGATGAAAACATTACACAAATTTTCCTTGCTCTGAGTACATATTTTTCTGTTTGAGAAGTCTTAACTAGAGAATTTAATTCATCAGTGAAAAACCACTATTAAGACTTTTATTTGTGTTATCTGACATCAAATATGGTCCTTGACTGTCTGCTTTTAGGAAAAGTTACTTAAACACAATTTTCCTCAGGAAGCCCTTTCCTACCAGCCCCACCCTGGCTGGACAAAGCATCCTGCTTCATGCTCTAATAATATTGTTTGATTTCCTATTTCTAATGAAAGATCACATTGCTTCATTTTTTCCACATATTTTCTATATGCCCATATCCTCGAACTGAAACTTCACACAAAATATAAACATAATTTTTGATGAAATGAATTGGGAAAATGAAAAAGACATTCAGTAATTTAACAGGCAAGCAAAATTATATCGTAGAGGTTAAAGTATTTGTTGACGCCTGCTAATGCCAGTCCAATCCTTTAAAATTTTAGTAATTACCGATTATAAAATTAAAATGACAAAACTTTTGTATCCCTCTTTAAATTAAAAAATAAGCACAGAATCACAAAGGAAAAGAATATTTACACTTAACAATAGGATCTGATAATATCCAAAACTTGAATAATCACCAATTTACTTTAAACTGATAGGACCAATCATTTTATATATTGCCATTCAGTTTTTGCTCTGCTTTTCCTAAGATATCTTCATTAAATGTTAAATACATGCAGCAAAACAAACAAACAAACATTATTTTGCAAAAATCTCAGGTAACATGGCTTAGTTCAACCTATAAATTGGGAAACATATTTTGGAATAATTTCTTGTTTTCTTCAAAATAAATAGAATTTCCTCCAAATTGAAAAGGTTCAGATTATATATATATAATAATATATATATATATATATATATACACATAAATAGACTATATATATATATATTCCATTTCTTTCAATGGAAATGATCACCTTAGAGTATGTTTGCTTTGTAGAATTGAAAAGACTAGTTTTCTTTCTGGCAGGACCACAGACACATTGACCCTAAGCACAGCAAAATGTTACAACAAAAATGATAATATTTGAAGAATTTTATGAACCCTTCTTATTGGATATTCATTGACATAGGAAAGTTATCAGTAAAAGCAACATAAGATGAAAGCATTACATATTTGTCTATACATATTTGTCCCTATCCACATATATAAATATGCCATAATGTCATTTCTTATTTAATACATATGATAAATATGATAATATCATATTTAATATATATACATATATATGTCATGCATACACATAATATAGTTTCTTCAATTCTATAAAGTAAATATATTACTCTAAGATGATCATTTCCATTGAAAGAAAGTGGCTTCTATACTGTTTTAAATGTTACAATTTAAGAAGAGAAGAACCACCAAAAACAAGTTTCATTCCAGATATAAAACAAGAACACAAAATGAGTTTGGGGAAATTTTAATAACAGCATACTATTTATTTAAAACTGTTTTTTTTTCTAACAAATAAGTTATCTTATATGACGAGGAATTTCCCCTTATACTTTTATTAATGCAGAATATTAATTTGTTTGTATTTTCTCTTTTTTATTTTTACAGAAAAGCAAACTCCCTTGGAAGAGGTGGCATAGTAGACATTAAGGCCAGAAAGTTTGTTTGCTCTAGTTCCACTGACTCTGAAGCCTGAAACTGTTCCTGTACTAAAGTCTTGATAAATGTTTCCTGTTTTAGAAACATGAATTCTTCCAAGGTGCCCCTGGGGGAAAGCCCTTCAAGCCTTTGTGATTTCCTCTAAATGTTTAAAATCATGCTCTCCTTATGTGTTCTGAATAACAATTATTGGCTTGTTTCCTGGAAATAGAGGTGCTTTATTCTTTTTTTTTCTTTTTATTGGCCTCACAGTGACATGCCTCCCCACTCCAAAAAATTGTAATATAGTTTTATCATTCAAATGATAAAAATAACAAATTTTAGTTCCTCTTTTGAACGCCATGACTGAAGTAAAGAAAGGAACAATTAAGCAATACAGGGGGAAAAGCTATGAAATATTGAATAACAACTACTCCTATTGCAAAATAGTGGTATGACTTATAAAAGTGACTTGAATACCATATTTTATTAAATTACCATGTATTCAGAACAGAGTTTCATTATATTTAATACACATTAGTAATAATGATATATGAATTATTTAGAATTCAGTATTGAGTAAAGCTTTTTGAAAAATATCCAAAATTAAATTATAAAATTTGGAAGAATTTATTTAATACATTAAACACATTAAAATTTTAAGCTAGTGATGGGGTTTTAGCTCAGTGGCAGAGCACTTGCCTAGCATGTGTGAGGCACAGGGTTCCATTCTCAGCACCACATAAAAATAAATAAATAAAGGTCTGTCAACAACTAAAAAAAATGTTAAGCTATGACAAATTGTTCACAAAAAATAAACAATGACATTCATGGTATGATTATAATTATATAAAAAACCTAGGATACATAGAAATAGAAAAAATAGAAAATTTTCATATGTTATCATTGTATACTTTTCAAAATTATATGAAAAATATCAAGTGAAAATGTATATAAAGGCAAATAAATGAATGAAATGTATTACATATAATTTTAAATTTATTTTTACAACAAAAGTAGCATCATTCAAAGTTAGAAGCATTTTCAGCCACACACATGCCACAGGATTAATGAACATAATGAAAAATGATATATGATTAGCTCTTAAAAGAAAATAAAACACTAATATTTAAGACAAAACTGCATATGTGACATGTAAAATTATTAGAAAACTTTTAATTCAAAGAAATACTAATGACTTAGATACTTAAGTGGGGCTGGTGGCATGCACCAATAGTCCCAGTTAAGATATACCCCTCAAACAAACAACATAAAATAAAAGCACAAATATAAGCACAAATATATATATGTGTGTGTGTGTGTGTGTGTGTGTGTGTGTATATATATATATATATTTTTTTTTTTAAATGCAAAAAATACTATATCCCCATGAAGGGTATTTAAATAAACACTCTTCAGAATTAAATGGGTAAAATCTATCTAAAAACATTTTAAAATTTCAGTCATTCATACAAGTCAATCCATTTCTTAGGATCCAGGAAAGAATAGAAAAGTGTCGAACTGTTTATAATTGAACAAATAGGAGGATATCAATAGTTGGATAATAGATCAGTTGATTGTATAATACACAACAGACTGTTACATACTAATGAATGCTATATTTTCAAAATGTTTAATGATGTGTAAAAATATACATATTTTATATTGAGATAAATGTCCAATAGTTTATATAAATATAGGCATGCAATCTCACATATTTAAGTGTATCTGTATAATAAGTATATAAATTAAATGGAAAAAAGTGTTGATATTATGAATGAAACAAGCATATATTATTTCTTCTATACATACTTCTTAGAAGTAATTTGAAGTTTTGAAATTAAAAAATTAATTTGTATTCCAGTTATATAATTACTCAAAGACATCTTTTCATTATTTATAATTTATTAAAGCATGGGGACTAAATAATACTCCTAATGTGAAAGAGTTTTCAAAGGAAACAATGTATAAATTATTTAAAATTATGATTTCTTTTTTTCTTTACCAGCATGTTGAAAAGAGGACCTTACTCAGATATAAATGGATTTCCATTACTACAAGTAATTATTGGGAATCTAAGAGTGTTTAGCTTTATTTCTAAAATGGAAATATAATTGGCTATAGACAATTAATAAAATGATGCTTTATAAATGTAAATAATACTATAATCTAGGCATATGATAACTTTTAAGGGCTCTTTAAAATTAAGGGAACTAATGTTTCTTGAATAAATCTCCACAACCACATGTAAAGCACAATATTTGCTTTAAATTTATCATACAGAGGAATCACCGTTGCCTTTATAAGAAGGCATTAATAACTTTATCATATAGATGGTGACACTATTGTTCAGAAAGGCAACTAATTCACATATTGTCACACTGTTTTGTACCAACTTAACTGAATACAGCAAACTTATATTGAACATCTTTAAAGTAAGCAAAATAATATGCAAAACAGGAAGTTCATAAATTTGAACACATTTTCTCTAGGTGATCTCTGCCTATAAAGGAGAAAAAATATTCCTACTCATTTCTATATATATATATATATATATTTTCCATAATGAATCTATTTTGTATGTTCCAAGAAAACCTAGAAAAATTATTTTAAATTTTTTAAAATTATTTTTATTTCATAAGAAGATGAAAGAGACTTTTTTTTTTTTAATTTTCAGCCAGGAACAGTTGGCAAAGAGACTTTCTGTTTACACATGTGAGAGTCCAGGAGCCAGTGGGGTCTGTGACAAGGTAGCATTGGCAGCAAATGGTAACTGCAGAATTGTTTGGGGAAAATGTACTCATAGTCAAATATACTTCAAAACATATCCTTTTGAAGAAAAGTAGTTTTGATCTCTATATTCCTAAACTTTGTTGAATTAAGGTGTGGCACAACATCTGTAATATGCATATATACCTACACACACACACACACATACACACACACAGGACAGATAGATATTGATATACCCAAAGAATATAAAAAGGATTCGTAACCTATTAACCTATTATTACTTCTCTTTTAGTTTGATAACATGCTTTTAAATTTTATATTTAGGACTTAAACTCTTTCAAATATTGGTTAGAATTCATTTCTAGTTATTTTGTTAAGAGCCAAAAACATTTTAATGAGTCTGGCAATATTTTAAAACCACTTAAGCAATTATATCCAAGATTTTTCAAACCAAATATCATTATCTCTTAAATTTTCTGTAAGACATTCTGAAATATAATTGTTCCCCAAATGACTCCAAGTAAATTTATGTAATTTAGTAAAATGATTATTAACTCCAGAACTCAATGGTTTTGCTGGTATTTATTCATTTATTTTTATGAGTCATGTATCTATTTCTCTTTTATGAATTTAAAACATAATGTACTTAACTGTAAAGAAACTAGCCTCTCCCAATATCTTTGATATTTTAAATATGACTGAAATAAAGTGCTTTTTATTAAAACTATATACCAAAATTTTTACCTTAGACTTATAATTTTTATGAACATATTCTGCTACAGACAAAAACAGGGAGTTCATTAAATAAGTTGAACTTAAAAGGCATTAATATAACAAACCATTAAAATCTTCATTATAACTCCACATCAGCCCTACATGATTGTACAATGCAGATTTAGTATTGAAAATTTAAGGTGTGCCCCAAAGATTTTAAATCCTGCTCAGTGAAAAGAAGAATCAGTGGGAATGTCCAATAAAGTGGAGTCTTAATGACAGAAGGGAATTATTTTTAAACAAAGCCCACCTGATAAAAGAGTAGATGACAGGTTCTGTGGCATGGATGATAGTACAAAACATTAAAAGCAATGCAAAGAGTATGAGCCTCCTCTGTTCCTTTTTCAGCAGAAAGGGTGCTTTCTTTATTCTTGGGGCTCTAGTGTCCTATTGCTGTGGCCTCCACCTTGCCCCATGGAGGCCATCTCATAATCTCATTTTTTTAAATTTTTTATTCTAATTTGTTATATATGAGAGCAGAATATATTATAGTTCATATTACACATATAGAGCATATCTCTGGTTTTACACTAAGTATTCACCACATTTGTATCTTCATACATGTACTTAGGGTAATGATGTCCATCTCATTCCACCATATTTCCTACCCCATGTCCCTTCCAATCCCCTCCCACCCCTTTGCCTATCTAGACTTCATCTAATCCACCCTTGCTCCTCCTCCCAACCCCATCTAATCCACCCTTCATCTAATCCACCCTTGCTCCTCCTCCCAACCCCACTATAAATCATCCTTGTTGTATCAGAGTAAACATTTGGCATTTGTGTTTTGGGGATTGGCTAACTATACTTAGCATTATATTCTTTAACTCCATTCATTTACCTGCAAATGCCATGATTTTATTCTCTTTTTTTGCTGAGTAATATTCCATTGTGTATATATACCACATTTTTAATCCATTCATCTATTGAAAGTCATCTATGTTGGTTCCACAGTTTAACTATTGTGAATTGTGCTACAATAAACATTGATGTGGCTGTGTCCCTGTAGTATGCTGTTTTCAATTCCTTCGGTATAAAACAAGGAATGGGATAGCTGGGTCAAAAGGTGGTTCCATTCCCAGTTTTCCAAAGAATCTTCACGATGCTTTCCATATTGGCTGCACCATTTTGCAGTCCCACCAGCAATGTATGAGTTTACCTTTTTCCATACATCCTCACCAAAACTTGTTATTGTTTGTATTCTTAATAGTTGCCATTCTGACTGGAGTGAGATGAAATATCACAATAGTTTTTATTTGCATTTCTCTGATTGCTAAGATGTTGAACATTTTTTCATATATTTGTTGATATATTGTATATCATCTTCTGAGACGTGTCTGCTCAGGTCCTTGGCCCATTTATTAATTAGGTTTTTTTTTTTTTTTGGTATTTAGCCTTTTGAGTTCTTTATATACCCTAGGGATTAGTGCTGTATCTGATGTGCAAGTGGTAAAAATTTGTTCCCAAGTTGTGTACTCTCTATTCACCTCACTGATTGTTTCTTTTGCTGAGAAGAAGCTTTTTAGTTTGAATCCATTCAATTTATTAATTCTTCATTTTAATTCTTGTGCTACAGGTGTCTTATTAAGGTAGAAGGGACCTAATCCAATATGATGGAGGTTTGGGCCTGCTTTTTCTTCTTTTAGTCGCTGGGTCTATGGTTTAATTCCTAGGTCCTTAATTCACTTTTAGTTGAGTTTTGTGCATGGTGAGAGATAGGGGTTTAATTTCATTTTGTTGCATATAGATTTTCATTTTTACCAGCACCATTTGTTGAAAAGGCTATCTTTTCTCCAATGTAATTTTTGGTGGCTTTGTCTAATATAAGATAACTGTAATTATGTGGGTTAGTCTCTATGTCCTCTATTCTATACTATTGGTCTACCAGTCTATTTTGGTGTCAATACCATGCTGTTTTTGTTACTATTGATCTGTAGTATAGTTTAAGTTCTGGTATAGTGATGCCACCTGCTTCACTCTTCTTGCTAAATATTGCTTTAGCTATTTTGGGTCTCTTGTTTTTCCAGATGAATTTCATGACTTCTTTTACTATTTCTTTGTTTTATTTAATTTAATTAATTTATTTATTTGAGAGAGAGAGAGAGAGAGAGAGAGAGAGAGAGAGAGAGAATCTTTTTTTGTAGATGGACACAACACAATGCCTTTATTTTTATGTGGTGCTGAGAATCGAGCCCAGGTCCCACCCATGCTAGGTGAGCGCTCTACTGCTGACCCACAATCCCAGCCCTCTTTTTCTATTTCTATGAGGAATGTCATTGGAATTTTGATTAGAATTGCATTAAATCTGTATAATGCTTTTGGTAGTATGGTCATTTTGACAATATTAATTCTGCCTATTCAAGTAAAAGGTAGATCTTTCCTCTGTTGTTAGCTGGTATCTCTGCCCTCAGGTTGTTGATGGCAAACAGGGTGTCACTGTGCCAGGGTAGTAGCTGCTGGGGAGAAGGAGGAGCTAGAAACGGGGTACCTGGCCAGCCAGAGTTCCAAACAGGGAGTTTCCCCCAGTGAAGATAGTGATGAAGTTTGCCTATGATGGGGTGTCAGATCAGGTTGGGGGAGCCGGGGGATGGTGTTGGATGATGAGTTCAGAGAGGAACTCTGTGGTATGCAGTGTATGGCTATTGGCTGACTTCTGAAGCTGTGTGAAGTTCCAGGGTGCAGGCAGGCTACTGTGCATAAGGGACAACCTCTGCTGCTGCAGAGTTCCAAGATGGAGGTGACTAGGGGAGTGCCATGTTGGTCGATAAAGTCCAATCGGGAGTGATGGCCAGAGTTCCCACTTGTGGGAAGCTGCCGGGTGTCCTGTGCAGAAGCTGTGTGCGTGATTTCTGCTCAGTTGGGTGGCTGAAAGTTCTTCGTGGGCCACTGCTGCTGATAGTCTCACTCAATACCCAGTAATCCTGCATGGGTGAGTAGTTGGGAGACCTACTCTGATGCTGAGGCCGGGAGCCCTGGACAGGCATGGTCTTTCCTGCTTGGGTGCAGAATTTTTGCTTACAGAAAAGCAGTATTCTCACTACTTGAATCTCAGGTCATGGAGAGACACAGAATGCAGCCTCTTTCTGGCCCTCCATCTGGGATCCCCCTTTTATTACCTATTTTTGTCGTCTTTGTCTTGACCCATAAATACTGAAACACTTCTTTCATTTTGTTTTTTGGCTCTCTTTGAGGTTTCATCCTTTTCCTTTTCTTTTAATGCAACAGTTTTGAAAAGTAATAACTATATGCTGACAGACTCTTTCCCTTCATTTTAAACTTTGTTCCTTTTGACAATTAGGTGTTTCTACTTGAATGTTCAAGATGTAGCTCAAACTTAACAACCCTGTTATGGTATGGATCTCAAATGCCCTACAAATTCCCATTTGTAACTTTGTCCCCATCAGGTTAGGTTATTGGGAGGTTTGTGGAAACTGCAGGACATAGCCTAGTTGGAGACAGTAGGTCCCTGGGGGCATATACTTGGGTATATTTTATCTCCAGACCCTTTATCTCCTCCCTCCCTCCCTCTCTCTCTCTCTCTCTCTCCTTCCCAAACAACATGAGGTGAGGTGCTCTAACTATTATACTTGTCATAATGTTCTGCCCCATTACAAACATATAGTGATGGGGCCATGGGCCCATAAACTGAAACCTTTAAAACAATAACCTAAAAACAAATTGTTTTTTCTCCAATTTATTTCCTCAGGCATTTTGTCACAGCAATGGAAAATTGACAAACACATGCTCTCAAATGAAATCTTGAGAGTACTCCAAAAATGATTCTTTAAATATAATCCTCATTTCTGAAAGTTTTGATTCCATTTTCCAAGTTTTATAAGTAAGTATGTAGAAGTCATCCTTGCCTAGATGACTGGGCTTTTATGTGTCTGCATTGACAAATCATTAGAGATAATTTGCCCTCAAAAAAGGATGTCACCCTAGGTGACATGACTCTCCTGTCTGGAAGGCAAACAGCTGTGAGCTATTCTTACTAGGTGGCACATTGAGTGATTCCATATCAAAGAGATGAGATCTGGGCTATACATCACTATATCCACTACAGATGACATCTTGGAGCCATTTAAAATTCTGTGTAAAATGCCATACTGTTAATTTTAGGATTACATCATAGTTAGAGAGGAGTTGCTTAAGTTTGGTCCTTATGTTTTAATTCATATATAGATATTTTGAAGTTTACTTGTGCAGTCATATAATAAACACAGTTTGCATCCAGTGCTGTGTCAAAATCACCTTAATAATTTCTTATATCATATACATTCAAAATTTTCATAATTTTTCGGTCTGCTTAAAATGTTGCCTGGTTTTTTGAAAATATTGAAATATAGTAGTTAACAAAGAAACACTTTTGTCTGTTAAGATTTTCAGAAGTTTTCTCAGCTAAGGTGTGGCACAAAAAATAAAATGTTTAGTATTTTTTCTCCTTGTTTTGTGTCCTCTTACTGAACCTCCACTGACATGTTTTTAAAACAATGCCTCAGTTGTGATGGGTTCATTGCCTTGCTTTCACTCTAGTTCAGCTTTTTGTTAGGAATGCTAAAGTTTCTTTCATTTTATTCCACTTGGAATTTATGGTGTATGGAAAAAATTACATAGACTATATTGAAATGCACTTAAAAACAATATTTTACGATGAGCGGTTGAGAGAATTGTAACTATTTAGCTGGAGAGTTGAATATTCAATAATAAGAAAAAAATGCCCTCCAAATATTTGAGAAGTTTGCCATGGAAACAGCATATAAAATTAATATGAATGGCAAACAGTCAATGGTAAAATGTTTTAGAAGTTAGAATTTTACTTTATATGACAAAGAACCTTGTGATAATGCTGACTATCAGACAATGGCATGGGAGTTCCTGGAAGAATCTGAAATTTCTTATTACTTGAACTACCTAAAAAAAGTTAAAGTGAGTTAAGTTAAGATTATTTAGACCTGCTTTCCTCTGCCTCTGATATAATAGCTATGGAGAAGAATCCCATTTGTTCTTTCCTCTGATGAACTCAAATTGGCAGAATAGAAATGCAAATCAGAACTAAGATTTTATCTCACTCCAGTGAGAATGGCGATTATCAAGAATATGAGCAACTTATACATTGCTGGTAGTAATATAAATTGGTGCAACCACTATGGAAAACAGTATGGAGATTCCTCAAAAAACTTGGAATGGAACCACCATTTGACCTAACTATCCCACTCCTTGTTTTATACCCTAAATACTTAAAATCAGCATTCTACAGTGACACAGCCACATCAATGTTTATAGCAGCTCAACTCACAACAGCTAAACTATGGAAACAAATTAGGTGCCCATAAACGGATGAACAGATGAAGAATACACACACACACACACACACACAAGTTGGCACGCTGAGTGATTCCATCTCAGAGAGATGAGGTTTGGGCTATACATCATTATATCCACTATAGATGTTATCTTGTTATATATTATATATATGATATTAGATATATGATACTATATTATATATATGATATTACTCAGCCTTAAAGGTAATGAAATTATGGCATTTGCTGATAAATGGATGAAGCTGGAGAATATCAAGGTAAGGGAAAGATCCAATCCCAAAGAACCAAAGGCCGAATGTTTTCTCTGATATGCACATGCTAATTTCAATAAGGGAAGGGGTTAGTGGCTAGGGAAGATTAGAGGTATTTGGGATTAAACAGAGGGGTATAAAGGGAGAGGAGGTGGTATTGGGGTAGGAATGACAGTTAAATGAATCGAAAATTATTACATTATGTGCAAAAATGATTACATGACCGGTGTGACTCTACACTATGTACAACCAGAAGAATGAGAAGTTGTACTTCATTTATATATTATGTGTCAAAATGCATTCAACTGTCATTTATAACAAATTAAAACAACAAAAAAATACAAAGAACTTCTATACAAGGCCAATCCCTGTATTTACTAGATTTTATGCCTCTCACTTTATTAAGGCTATTATTCCTGCCTTCTTTCTAGGCATCGTATATTTTCACTTTTTACTTAATCACTCTTTTTAGCATACTTACTTGCTGAGATCTATATTAGGCAAAAAAATAAAAATAAAATAAAATAAACTGATTATCCTTTAACACCCCCACTTCCTTGCATCCTTATAAAACAAAATTTTTCAATACAGCATATAATTATTTTCTTTGATTGCTTTCCCTCTATTTTATTTCGGTTATTACAGTCATACCTACTTTTAAGATCAATAGTGATCCTTATATTGCTAGATCTAACAAATTTTCAGTTTTCATTTGATCTCATCTATCAAGATCATTGACATGTTTCTCTGTGACATCTCCCTTAGACTCTGAAACACCAGCTTTCTTTCGGTTTTTCTCTTATTTTGCTGGTGTGTGTTTTTTTACTTTTTGCTAACTTCTCTTTCTGTTTGACATCTAAATTTTGGAGCACTTGAGAACCAAGTCCTAGGAACTTCTCTCTTTTATATCTATCTATTCACCATGTCTCTAGGCCCATTCATATTCTTAGTGACTTTAAATACTATATGTGCTCTGGATTCCCCAAAATAAAACTGAAGCCCAAATCTTTGCACTGATGTACAGTTCTCAATTTGTGTGATTTATTGCCCAAATTAGTATATGTTTAAATATTAAGTGGAAACTATTAATTATTCTGGAAAACTTGTAAACCAGGACTGGCACTGGGTAGACAGCTTTACATGATAACATCTATACTCAATTGCTTAACATCTCTATTTGGATTTTGTGACAAGAATGGTTGGTTATCACCAAAACTGCTTTTTGTATTCTTCTTTGGTGATTCAACCTTGGATTTTTACCCCACAGACTTTAGAGAATAAGAGCAAATTCCCAAACTTCTTTGGAGTTTTATGTGACAAGGTGACTAACTCTGGACAATGAATGTAAAATGAATTGGTATGTGCAACTTCTAGGATGTGGCTTAAGTGTAGGGAATATTTAAGTTTTCTTATTTTTCTGTCTAGATTATTAGTAAAGGGCTCATGTAGGGCCCCTTAATTAGCATCCATATACTAAGCACCCTTATTTTTCTGTGTTTAGATAAAAGATAAATACAATATGCCATTATAGCCATTGTTAATTTACCACTGATTACAATTAAACATAGTCCTCACTAATATATATCACTAACATTTATTTATGCATTCAACAAATTTTTAAAGTAAATGTTACTGTTCAAGGAGTTTGTGATACAATCATGAAACAGAAGAGGGACCTTTCCAGAATTTCTATGTAGGCAAACATAGCCTCAAATATCTCCTAATAAGAATTTAACATAATAAATAAGAAATCGGATGATATATTACAATTATAAAATCTAAAGGGAGAAAAGTAAAGAATGTCGAAGGAGTTTAGAAATTCTGGTGAATTTATGAATTCCAGAGGGAAGCTTTATTGTCTAAGAGAGGTGAGCTCTTAAATGTGATGGACCTGCTTGGGCAGGTGACATTGCGCTAGGAGTAAAGCCAGGTGAGTAGTTTGCCAATTAATATATTTGGAGGAAGCTTCTTCCAAGCAGAAAGGATGATCATACAAGCACAAGGTTAGGAGTATGCTTGTCCTCTGAACCTAAGCTAGTACAGTTTGAGTCAAATGTGCAGGTATGACTCTGAGGGATGAGGTCTGAAAGGGAATAGACATCTAGATCTGTACACAGGGTCTTCAGACTTGGATAAAGACGCGAATTTCTCCTGAGTAAGAAAGAGAGCTACTATGCATGCACAAGGCCCTGGGTTCAATCCCCATCACAAAAAAGAAAAAAAAAAAAAAGAAAGAGAGCTACTAAAAGATTTAGAGTAGAAAAGTCCAATCTGACCTGAGTTTTAAGAGAGTCTTACTATCTGAAATGTGAGAATATATGGTAGGAGTTGGAAGGTTTGGTCAAGTTTAGAAGCAAGTACACCAGTTTGTATTTTACTACAGAAATCAGAATGAGGATAATGACTGTAAACTCAACACATCCTAAATGATTTCTCTCCCACAATCCCCACCCTGCCCCTGGGTCAATACTTTTTCTGCAGACCTCTGTATCTCAGTAAATAGTAATTTTGGTCTTATAAGCTTAGGTCAAAACTTCACATTCTTCTGTAATCACTCAGGGAAGAGAACTCAGAGATCTTGTCAACACATGGCTCTTCCTGTAGCTTGCTTCCGAGGTCCAGTTGCATTCCTACCTATCTCAGTTTTGTTTGTTCAGCCATTTTAACAATTATGCATGAAAATTCAATATTCTCCCAGCAATTTATCCATATATTGAAGCTAGTTCACACTGAGTTTCTATTACTAGAATATGTTTTATTACCAAAGGTATTTAGCATTATATTTAATTATAGGTTATTAATGCTTATAAACTTGATATAAAATATAGTTTCTATTAATCGGCAATATGTAGCACCTACTGAATTCAATCATAATTCAGACTTTAAAAACAAGAGCACTGGGTTGACTTTTTTCTCTTTCTCTTTAGAAATAAAGTGAAATTTCCCTCAGTACTTTTGATGATTTTATTACACAAATATTATTTTAACAAATAAGTACATAATATGAGCACAATATTGTATTGTTTAAAAATTGGAAAGGAAAAATAGGTTTTGCATAATATTAGTTTCCTGAATTCTGTTTTGTTTCTTAGGGGTGACATAAGTATCAAATGCATCCATCCAAAAACATATCTATTGGTTTTAATATTTCTAGTGTAAACTATTAATAGTAATACTTTCTTTTCTATTTTATTAATAGTCATAGCTTCTTATTCTCCTGTTTCCCATGAGTACAATTTATAAATTTAAAAATTAACCATAAATATCTACAATGGTATCCAAATATTAATTTTATATTGAATATTAATTAAATATTAATTTTATATTAATTCATTTTACATTCATTTATTAAGGAATAATTTTTAATGGACAAATGTAAATAATAATCAATTTAGGATATGAAAAATAATTTAATATTAGCCCCCAATCCATCTAGATCTAATTCACATTTTATTTTCACTGTTTTCTTATTTGTACTTTTATAAATGGCAATTATGTTACTGGATATGTAAATGATAAATAGGTGACAATGATTTCAAAATACTACTACTTAAACACATTTAAGTCATCAGTGTCAACAAATTCAATTTTTATCTACAGTAACCTTCCTTAAGACACTAATTTATTCCTATTTGATTATTGATTCCCCACATGTTTAGATTTACAAATACTCAAAACAACAAAAATTACTTTGTTCATTACTTTTTTGTACTACTTATTCAGAGAAAATATGTACACTTTGTATGTATGATGAATGGATATATAATGTAAATTATTTAAGTCAAATTTATAGATACATAGATTACATCTGTCTCATATGATGAATTTTATACAAAAAATAAGAAGAGGTTCACATATATATAAGAAGGATAGAAGAGGAAAAGTTGTGGAAAGGGAAAAAGAGAGATAAAGGGAGTGAAAAGGAAAGATAACAATCATTAACTCTTGAATTAACCCAAAGTGAATAATATAACAGTTAACTCAGATTCAAATTTACTAAACTTTTTATCTAAAAATTACTCATGGTTTACATATGTAAACTCTATTACCACTTAATTGCTTCTATGAATAGAGTTTTCAAATCAAGCTTATGAATATATTTTAAAAGCAAATACAAGAAGATATTACATCATGTAACATGTAAACCAACCTGACATAGCATTGTTCATCTATAAACCACTGAGATTTGGATACTGATTCAAACTGAAATTCCAAAGGTTGAAAGATTCAGACTCCTTTTATTTAATGTATAGGCTCATTTGTCTGGAGTGTCAATCATTATGGCTCCTCTGGAACTCAGCCTAGGCTTTTAGCATCTTTATCATTCTTTCCCAGCAGAGAGAAGAATGGGCTTGAATCTACCATTAAATCAGTTGCAGGGCACAGAGTATGTCATAACAGTCCTTGCATATAATCAAGGGTAGTGCTATAGAGACCTAAGTCTAATAGAAGAAAAAGTAGGCCCAAATGATTGCTGTCTTTAAGTCTATTGATGTGATGACTTACATTTATTGATTTCCATATGTTGAACCAACCGTACATCCCTGGGATGAACTCCACTTGATTGTGGTACAATATATTTTTAATGTTTATGTATGCAATTTGACAGAATTTTAATGATATTTTTTGTACCTATGTTCATCAGGGATATTAGTATGAGGAATTGTATTACATTTGTTTATCTGTACCACATTTTCTTTATCCATTCATCATTCAATGGTTA
This sequence comes from Marmota marmota marmota, assembly GCF_001458135.2. NCBI lineage: Eukaryota > Metazoa > Chordata > Mammalia > Rodentia > Sciuridae > Marmota > Marmota marmota. The sequence continues at coordinate 23,154,375 of NW_026000242.1, forward strand.
TTTTGTTTCCAATTCTGGTCTATTGTGAAGAACATGGCAATGAGCATGGAATTGCAGCTCTCACAGGGAAGTCTATATTTAAAAGGGGGAAGAGCTAATGGATAAGTAGATTGGTAGATTTAATGGTGAAATCATGTGCAGATTATTTTCTGATCTTCTATATTTTCATGAAATATGCCATAGTGTCATCAGCTGGGAGTGAGGAAGGTGCATCAGTGGGTGGATACTTAAGCATAAGGGGAAAGAATACTGAAAGTGAGAACCGACTTGCATGGCATCCACTGAAAGTTCATTAAAGTGCTGATTATCAAGTATATCACCAGATTTTCATAACTCATGTTTTAACAATGTTTCCAATGGATTTGTTTGAGTATCACTCTGAAGAATTCCAGTCGGAATTCCAATCGGGTAGATCAACAAGTGATAAGGGAAATGTGGTAAGGTTTTCCAGTGACAAATTGCCTCCTTGAAGTAGTTGTCCTAATTTTTATATGTAGTATGTTTGCTGTCCACCATCCTTCATTAAACATCCTAATTAAGATCTCTTCTTGAATATCTTTTAGACACATCAAACTTAACACATCCAAAACTAAATCTACTTCTCTACTGTTATCTCCATATAAATTTATGGTCCCAAAATCCCTTTTTCTACTCAAGCCCTACATCACAGAATCACTTTTGATTCTTTTAAGCCTCTCCCAACTATAGTCCAACATATTAGGAAGCTCTAGAGACTTTACCACCAAAATTTACCCTGCATTTATTTATCATTTTCTGAGATATTTCATCAGACAAACCTTCATCATCTGCTCCTGGGTGATTTCAACAGCCTCTTTTCTTTGTTTCCATTCTTGAAACCTTAAGATGAGGTGATATATTTTTTTCTCTAAGAACAATAAAAGAGCTAACTGGAACAACCTAAAATTTTGAAAACAGTTTCAGCTGGGGCATAGAGAAATTTAGGATGTTTCACTGGTGAAGATAAGCCTGGAACTTGAAAAGATAGTTTGATATCTACCTTCAACTAATCAAAGGAAAAATAATCACTAAAACTTTCTCATTACCCAAAAGTATATCATTGGGTGAGGTACTTGAAATAGAATATTACCATTTTTAAAATATTACTACATGACTGGGTGGATAGTACACAGCTGTCATCCCAGAGGCTGAGATAGGACTACTGCAAGTTCAAGGTCAGCTTCAGCAACATAGCAAGATTCTTAGCAATTCAGTAAGAACCTTTCTCAAAATAATTTTAAAAATTACTGGTTATATAGTTCAGTCATAAAGCATCTCTAGGTTCAATTCCTAGTACTTAAATAAACAATACTTCCTGATAGTTTCCATTTAATCAAACTCCAAAGCCATGAAAATTAGAACTGTGACTAAAGGAGAGATAAATAACGTACAAAGCATGGGGTTATTTGACTATGTCCTTGAATACCAATTGAAATACTGAAGTATAGTAGATGGCTATTACAGTCAGAAAAGTTGTGACAGGATTTAAGCATTAAGTGGACTAGATTATGCCTACACTTTATAACATCGCTAGAAATTCCACATTTCTGTTTATTATTGAAATCTAAAATTCTTTGGCTTTCTGGAAATTCAGTGAATTTACATTTTAAGTAATGTGTATAACATTTCACAAGGGTGGTATGTTAATTGGCTTCGCATCGTATAACAAATACCTATAATAATCATTTTTTTAAAGAGAACGGTTTATTTTGGATCATAATTTCAGTGGTCTCAGTGTAGGATTGGTTACCCAACTCCTGCTTTTGACCTGGTGTGGAGGCAGTACATCATGTTAGGCATCATGAGATGGGCAAAGCCGCTTACCTCCTTGCCTAGAGTGAAATACAGAAAAAGAAAGTGGCAGGGGTCCCACCAAACCTTTCAAGGAAACACAGCTACAGATCAATAAACCTACCTCTAAGCCCCACTTCTTAGTTTCTACAAACTCTAATAGCATCACTCTTGGAAACAAGTCTTTAAGACAAGGGTCATTGGGAGGCACTGAGTGGCTAAAATATAACATGTGGTAGGAAAATAGAATTTCTCTCATATCAAATTACTAGGGAGATGCAGAATGTCTGAAGTGTCAAGATCTGCCATGTATTTAACAACTCAGTAATATATTTGATCATGTATTTAACAACTCAGTAATGAAATGGAAACTAATGAGAAAATAAAAGAGGTCCTAACCCAGTAAAGTCATTATACATATTAAGACATTTGTCAAAATTTATACAGTCAATAGAAGCTGCATTTTCTCATAACTAGTTTATGTAATAATTCCATTATATCATAATGCTGTACACTGGAATATTCCATTATACACACACATCTTTTTTTTTTAATCCTTGGATATTTTAACTTGCTAAAAGTAAAAAGTAAAGACAACCTTTTCCCCCCTGACTTCCAGACACTAGCTTAAACATTTTGTTTCTGCAAATGTGCTTCCTTAAGATTCTACAGCAATAAATATGTTATTTTGTTTGCTCAGAGTGTGTTCCCTTCTCCATTTGACTCCCTCTTAACATTTGTAGTTCAGGGGAATCTCCACTTCTGCTAGGAAGCCTTTCTTCCATTGCTACTTTGAGATGAGCTACTTTATAATTGTAGTAAACCACAGTAAATAAATGTGACCTGTTTAATTGCCAATTCCTCTGCTCATTGATGGCAAAACACTGCTTTGTTCATTTTCATAACTGCTGAATATCAAGTAGAGAAATTGACAAAAAATAGAATTCAAAATTATGTATGGGATAAATTATCATATGTTAAATCCATCTTTGAATTAACTTGAATTCACAACATTGTTTGCCAAATGAATTCCCAGAATTTAGGGAATGATAGAAATAGTCAAAGGAATGTTTGGGATTATGTAAAAGAGAAATTGGTACAATGCCCTGCCTCCTGTTTTAGGTAATAATATTTAATTGAACAAAGACAGCTATTAGAAAAGCATTAGTAAAATCCAAAGAATATCTCAAAAATACTTAACAAAATACATACAAATATCAAAAATATTCAGCAACCATTTGAGGGATTATAAAATACATCAATTTTGTTATTTCCTGAACCCTTGTCTCTACTCATTAAATCATGCTACTTAACATTTAATGACACTGTTTTTTATTGTCTTTAATTGCTTCATGACTATAATTCTTTCCTCATCCAAAATGAATTTTTTACAGAGAAAATGGTCATGACTCAGAAAAGATAATTTGATGTAGTCCCGAATTAATGATCAATAGATTAATACTTAAGATTTCATTTATAACCTTTGTGAATACGGTATTTATATTAAATATCTTTAATTATATAATCAGATTTCCAAATTGAACTTTGCATGATTTAATCAGGAGCTGCTATGAGAGAATTACAGAAAGTATTTAAGAGAAAAAATAAGGAAAGGAAGAAATTATTTAAAAAATAAAACATTAAATTTTGTAGTTTTATAAAATAGTTTTCAAATAACAAGATCTCTAGATCAGAAAGTTGTATTATATATACACATCACAATGGCATCAGTCTTTTCAAAACACATTACTGGGAAAAAAAGAACAGAAAAAAAGTGACAATAACAACAAAAATCTGAATAAAATATTTTCCAAAGTAAAATTAGGTATTGACCCATTCTACCTAAAATTGGCTTCAGATTTACAGTATGGGATGGAGGGCATGGTTGTATTCCATATATGCACACTTTTATAGAAAGTAATTGCAAAGGAATGTGTTTTACCAAAATAAATGTGTATAAAAGAAAAAGAATGTCATGGAATTAGGAAAACAAGATATACTGGAAAAAAAATTCCAAGATGATAACAAAAGAGAAATACTAGGATCATAGCTATGCAGTAGACCAAAAGAACACTTGTTTACACAAGAGAAAGAATATAGAAGACTTTCAGTTTTCTGTCTCCAAGAAATAAAATTAAACTAACAAATTAGTTGTAATGTTTAATTATATAAGAGGGATTTTATAATTCTATTACATTTCAGTAAAACAGAATATTTAATTTAACAAGTGTAAATATAGCTTTTAATAGCAGGTGATACTGAGCTAGATATTTTAAGGCATATAAGTGAATAAATTAGACCTTGTTCTAATATCTTCCTTAGTAGAGCTTGTGATAAAAAATGTTAGGCAATTATTGACTTTAGAAAAATGAAATAAAAAGCTGTGCAAATTAAAGATGTCATTGCACTAATTACATGGAACAACTAAGAACAATTTTTACATAGCAATAATGATATATATTCTTGATTTGATTTAAGCAAAAATTATGCAAATCTTTTTTTGAGAAAGATAGAAACTCGGAAATGGAAAAAAATCAATATAGAAAATGAAAAATAGTGAAAGCTACCTTGTATGTATACTGTTTCAATCCCTGACATAGTTAATCCATCACATCAGTGAAGTTAGCATATGAAGAAATGTGTATGTGCCTTTCAATAACTGAATGATTTCTAAAATTGGTTTTCAGATCTAACAGTATAGGAATGTATTAAATATTATGATATATTATTAGTCAAAATATTGCAAAAATTAAGGAAAGAAGAGGTGATACAAATGAAAACAAAAGAGATAAGATGGAAATTCTCATGTCTTATAATTTGGTATGAAGATTTTTAAAGAAAAAAATATTTCAAGAATGTCAAATTGTTTACAACATTTAAAATAAGTGGATTTTTCAGCCCAATAATTCAGAGCTCCAAAGAACAAATCTAAAAGCTTTTGAAAGACCTTATTTCTTTCATACTTTATAGAGGTTCCAAGTCAGCTTTAGAATTCAGATTGTAGAACTATATCCTCAGTACAGACACATTACCAATCTTTAATAGGTTTTGTGTAACTAGGGCAGTAGTTTTGTTTAAGGCAGTTAAGTTACTAGGGCAGTTTTTTCATACCATGGTTCTGTGATTTAAATGTTTTAATTCTATGCCTTAGATGAATGTTATTATAAGTCAAGTTTACAAGTTTACAAGTCTTTCAAGTCAAGTTTACAAGTCTGGGACTGCCTACTTTGTACTATCTATTCATCAATAGTGTTACTGATTCCAGAATAAGGGTTAATATCAAGATAAACACTTGTCCATTTCTTCAAACCTTCTCAATCAGCATAATTTCTTACACAAACCTTTTCTCTATTATTTTATGCAATATGGAACATTTTGAAATCATGATTGCAGATAATATATGCTATAGCATTGATATGTATAATAAAATAAAATGACCTTATTTTTAATTTTTTAAATTTTAAATATTATTAAATCATTGTCCTCTCTATTTTATATTGTGAGTAGAACCATTAGATACATACAAAAAGTATTAACTAGTCATCATTTGATTTATATAATATAAACAGTTGGTTCTCTTAATCCATGATTAATTAAATATTTCATTCCAAATGTTAAGTAACTTTATTAAAGAAAACAATTACATTTTCTAAAAATTTTAAAATGTTGGCAATTTTAAAAATTCAACTGTTCAATGGATTTGCTTTTGATTGACATCATTATAAGTCTGCATGCTTAAATTCAGTTTCCTCACCATCTCCTCATTGGTAGGTAATTCGAAACTGGAGGTTTCCTAAATTAAAATAATGCTGACATAGTCTCTGCTCCTCATTAAGAAATGATATATTTATGATTATGTGTGCTTTTACAAAAGTGTAATAAAACAGCTTACTTTTTCATGTTCTAAGAAGTAAATGTTAATTGAAATAATGTTTGTAAATCTATTGTAGGTTTGTTAAAGAAAGTGTGTATTATTATAATGACTTAGTAATAATTATGACTCTCTGCAGAGAACATATCCTTAGAGTATTAGTTTAACTACCCCATAAGCAGTTGAGTTCACCTCAGGACACTTTATACTGCTAAAGATTATGATCTATCTAGGCAAACATGTATTTCAAATAACCATAGTAAAGATACAGTACATATATTTTCTGTCTTCATTGAAAAGCTTCAGTGTATAATACACATACCATTAAACTCCTTTGGTGTTACTCGCTTCAAATGCAGAAAATAAATCACTTGAATTGTGTGCAGTAACCTCAGAAGTTATAAAGCCAGTTCCAAAATGCTATGATTTCGATGCATTTCACTTTCCCACACTCCCAATGATCATTTAGGGATCAAATCTGGCAGCTAACAATTTGCCATTAAACATTCCGTCAATAGATTGTTCTTTTTATAGCCTGTTACATTTCAAAAAAGTGATTGAGCTAATTAAACACAACTGTGATACTAAGCACAAATTTAATTAACATTCTTACATGGCTTTGGGAAGGACATTATTATTAAAAACAATGGATTTGAAATAACCCAAACCAGATCTAAATTCATTAACCTAGGCCCTAAGCATTACTTACTGAAAGACACCTTTTATTTATACATATATTCTATTTATGCTTCTCACAAAATGTTTAGATTTGCACAGCCATATTGTAGAACTCTTGGAATGTAGACTCTGCTATGCAGTTAGAAAAGTATAAATTTAATGAGTAAATCTTTTTCTTGAAATGTTTAGTGTCTTATAAGTAAAATTCTTTTCTATGCTTTTACTTCTTTAAATGCTTAAAATTTGTTATTAGAGTAAATACAATTGTATTATTTTCAAAATTCACCTAGTATAAAAGAGATAAAGTTAAAACAAAAATAAGAAAAGGAAAACCTTACAGTAAATTTACCTATATATTTGGATCTCTTGGATTCCACAGATCAAAGGCCTGAATTTCAGCTGCAGCTTTAAAAATTTCACTTGTAAACAATTCAACACGTAGGAAAACTCTACCTCTTGGAGTGTGCTTCAGCAATATGATACAATTATTACTGATTGCTTGAGACTGTGGTACATGAGCCTTCTGGGGATTAATTTACTTGATTTCAGATTGGTACAGTTCAGTTTCTATTGCTTTACTCCTTTGAGAGCTGGTACTATAATTATCACATAAGGTACATGCTGCAGATTTTTCTTAGACACTATTGTCAACAGTTTTATTTGTGTCAAATTTTAAAATTCATATCAAATGTACTAATTGAAATGTCTTCATGTGTCTTTATTTCAGATTTCAATTAATCATTATATTTCAACACCAGTTATAAATTTTCAGACCAAATAAAAATAATTAATATATAGCTAGAGCTGATATGATACTATTTGTGAACAAAACTAGTACACATAAAAATAATCTAACCATAAAGTAATGATAAATATTTGAGGAGATAGAATGGTTTACCCTGACTCAAACATTGTACAATATATACATGTTTCAAAATATCAAATATCATTGCCATAATGATTTTTGATTTTTACATGAGTTAAAATTTTTGAAAGTCATTTCAATTTTTATAATGTGTTTTAAATGTTAATTATAATTGATTTTATGTCAAGTTTTATAATAATTTGATGTCATCAATAAAATAAATCTAGAATACTAATTTCATTTATTTTTCATTTTCTGATACTTCATATATGGAAATAAATTTTTGGCAAAGAAAAGATATTGAATGAAATTATACCATTTTTCTAAAATAGAAAATTTTATGACAAAACTACCTTATACTGTTATTCAAAATTTTATGACAAAACCACCTTATACTGTTATTCAAAGTTAATTTTTAAAGATATTTTAGTGAAAGATTCAACACGTCATGGAAAATACACAAAAAAGAATCCAAGATAAAATCTCTGAAAGTTGCAATAAATGCTATACTTTTTTAACTAAGGATATAATTGGGAAGGAATTACTTTCAAAGCCTTGACAAAAGTTTGTCTCATTCTGTCTCTGTCTCTGTCTCTCTTATACACATAAAGACACACACACACACACACGCACACATACACGTATGAAGAAAAATCAGAGGAAAAAAACATTTATTGATAAACTAGATCTCCCACTCCATTTACAGCTTATGGGCCACCCAGTGATTAACCTCATACTAAAAAATAAAACTACTAGACAAAGTGCGTAGTTTCGCTTTATATATTAGACTCTCTCTATATATGATACTATGTGTGTGTATGTGTGTATGTATATATATGTATATATATATTAAACATTACATATTTTAGTTGTGGATGAACCTTTATTTTTATTTGTTTATTTATATGCAGTGCTGAGAATTGAACCCAATGCCTAGTTTTAACTTTTTAAAGAGCAAAACAACTCAGAAAAGCAAAACGTTATCTGTGGGAAGGACCATACTAATTCTGAAGTTGCAGGGATGCCTCACAGCCTGTGTTTAAAGTTCTCTTACATGTGACAAGATGAAGACAGATACCTCCTGCCCCTTTATATAGAGTTTCTGCACAGGTGGACTATCTGTAACACCAGAGGAACTCAGCAGGCATATTAATATTAAAGTACAGACAATAAAAGGTTAGTAACAGAAGAAAAAAATATACCCATTGCACATAAATACTAAGATAATTGAAGATAAACTGATTCTACAGGAAATAGGAGACAAATAAAAACATAAAAATCATTCCAGCCAGGCACAGTGACACATGTCTGTAATGCTAGCAGCTTGGGAGGCTAAGACAGGATGATTATGAGTTCAAAGCCAGCCTCAGCAACTGTGAGGCACTAAGCAGGTCAGTGAGACCCTGTCTCTAAATGAAATACAAAATAGGGCTGGCAATGTGGCTCAGTGATTGAATGCCTCTAAGTTCAATCCCTAGTATCCATCTCCTGAAAAAATTTATTCAAAACAATATATAAAGATTAAGAAACCACTGTATAAAAAATAAATTCTGAGAAATATGAATAAATTATGAGACAATTAGAAGTTATGAAAATTAGTGCTAGTATAAAAATGCATTATTAGAATTGAATATACTTATATAACATACTTTCTCATATCATGTACAAAAAAATGAAAAAGAAAAGAATTTATAAAAGATGAATACCACTAACAAAAGAGAAAGAGATTATTAGGTAAAAATTAAAAGAGAAATGGAAAAAAAAAATCCTCTACCAGAGCTAAAATTCTTTTTGTGGTGAGTATTCCCTCAGCCAATTTTCTTTTTCAGTTTTGGGTTCATCTAGCTAAGACTAGTAGACACATGCTAGATAATGTATCATTCTCCCTGGGGAAAGTACTCTACAATTGAAGGTTTTTTATCTAAAGGATATCTACTTACATTTTAAAAGAAAAATATGAATATAGAATGTCTTGAAGTTTGTGAACATCACTTCTTTATTGGTCCTATGATATAAATAGATAAAAGCACCAAGTAATCTGATTTACCTTCCCCTCAAGAGTCATTTTAAAAGTACTTATATAAGAGTGACTGTTTTCTAAGTATCACTTTTGGAGAGACACAGTATACAATTAAGATTAGAGATGATGAATTTAAAAAAAATACAAAGATTTCCTGGCCCTTTATACCAAGACTCCATAAAATGAAAATGAAATTAAACCACTAATACAGACAGATTAGAGAGAAGCATAAACTTTTTTCTAGCAAACTGGAAAATTTCCAAGGCCTATAAAATCTCCTGATTGAAATGGAAAGGTAGGGCAGTTCTGCAACCTCATGGAGGAGGACATAGACAAGAAGCCACTTTCTCTCACAGAGGGTGGGCAGCCCAAAAGTGAGGTTGAGGAATGACTTCAAGTCAATCAAATTTTATTTCCTTTATTTTTTTCCAGTTTCATTGAGATTTAATTGACAAAATTGTACATATTTATAGCATATATATGTTTTGTTATAGATGTACATTATATCGAATGATCATCACAATCTACTAATTAACATATCTATTAGATCACACAATTTTCAATTTTGTGTTTGTGTGTGTATGTGTGTGTGTGCATGTGGCAATAACATATAAGATCTACTATGCAAATTTAAGTATATGATGCAGTATTATAAACTGTAGTCATGAGGCTGTACAGGTTTCTCGTACTTATTCCTTCTGTACAACTAAAATTTTGTACCCTTGCACCACCAGATTTCTTCATTAGAAGTAATCTGAGAACCTGATCTAGAAAAACAGAAGAATACAGACAGAAGAAGTATGATAATGGGTTTTTGGAATAGCCAATCCAAACTTTGGGACATAAGGAAAGTCCCAAGAAGGCCAAAACATAGCGCTAGGTTTTTAGAACACTGAACATCTTCCAGAGAATTAGAGATGGATAGGAGGAGAATCAAGGGAAATACTGCCCTGTATGGCAAATCTTTTCCCATAGAGGAACACAAGAAAAATAGGATATGCCAGAAGCAGCTCTCTTTTTTCATGAAATTTTGGTACTGTTCAGTTATTAGGAAAACAGGATTATTTCAGGATTGTTTTATGTTTGCTGGATTATTTTTCCAGTGTTTATTTTAAATTAATTCTAGAACTGATGATATAGCTCCATGGTAGAACATGTACCTAAGTTAATTCTAAAGAAGGAAACTTTTCAGACTCCATTTGAAATTCTGAATTTAAATTATTAGGTACATTTGATTTTAACATAAGGATTTTTATTTTTTACAAAAAGCATTGTTATTATTTTTTTTGAAATCTGAAATGAATGAGTGAAAATAACATTATAGGATGAACATTTCTTTAACACAAACTAAAGTTCACCAAACATTTAGATCGATATTTTCCAGAATGTCAATCAAGCTGAGAAAGTACAACTGCTCAGCACAATGAGCTAAAAATGCCTCAGAAATAAAAGCTGCAAGCAACTGTGGGCTTAATATTTAGAAGCAAAGCAGGTTCAGAACTGAATACCTCTGTGCCAGCTCTCAAGCAGCTATATTCATGCTGTTGTGCAACTCTCTTCAGACCTCGCTACAGGCCATTTACTTTACTTTAGGGGATTGAGCAGTGCATTAAACACTGCAGAGAAACTTTTCAGTTACATACTCAGTTCTGTCTTTTAAAGCTCTTCCACTTCACACTGATCACAGGCATTGCATAATGATGCTGACATAACGTTTGTCATGGCCAGAAGCTAGCTATGATTTTCTGACAAAAGTGGCAAATAAGAAAGAAAATTACCCCTTTTTCCCTATTTCTTTTGAGAGTTAGTTTTATCGTTCTGCAATAGGGAGGAGGTAGTTCAACCTTAGGTTCATAACATGAACTGCTAAAAGAAAAGAAAGGAAGTAATTGATCTCACACCCCAACGTTTGCTTTAGTCACATTCATGCAAAAAGTCTCAGGCTGAGGGCATTCTGCTATATTAATGTGGAGGATTATTCTGATCCAGAAGTGATTTTCTATGTCTAAATTGTCATAAATTTAGACATGGCTTAAAAATTTAGTACATAAACTACTTTATGAGATCTTTGAGTTACAGTGTTCTATGTTGCAAGAAGTGGAAAGAATTATTAATTACTTGTGCATAAACAAATGCACAGGTGTTTTCTCAAATTTAAGAGAATCTATTAAGTCTTATGAAGCATATTTATATTGAGTCAGAGCATTTCAATAAAACTTTAAAGTGTCTATTAGGAAGAGAATTATGGAAGAAAATTTTCTTTCTGTTAAATTATAATGTTTTCAGAAGGTGTATCCCAATGAGAAATTTCATTTTTAAGTTATAAAAACCACAGTAGAGAAAAGACAAAAATGGGATAGCACTTGCCTTGAGAACTGCCATACAAAAGTGTTCAACTATAGGTAATATTGCCTTTTTAATGAGATCTTTATGTTTACAATAACATTACTATATGTGTTTCAGATGGTAAGCTTTCCGTATTTTGGTATGATAAATATGTAAAATGCAAATGAGAAATTCATATTTTTAATTTCATTTCAGGAATACATTTTCTTCATAAAATGAACTACACCTACATTTTCTTCCCCAGATACAAACCAGTTAGTCATCATTTTACCCTTAAGAAAGTAATCTGAAAGATTTCAATTCCCTTCTTCTCTTCTGTTTTTCTAGAGATTTCCTGAATCTGAATTTACAATTAAAATCCTTCCAACTAGTTTCAAACATATGGGCAATAAGAGAGAAAAGTCAGATATTTTAATATCTACCAAGATTCAATAGCATTTATTCCATTAAATTATAACTTAAAAGTTTATGGGAAAATGTGTTATTTTGGAATTGCATTTTTGTCTTGCCTTTCACATAATGCACAGTGGGAAAAAATGCAAAATAATAAAATATTTAACTTCAGAGTTTAAATAATTAAAAAACTAAATGAGTCCAATTGTCATTTCCTAAGCCTAAGTTTGTTATATTGATTTTACTTACATTTTGAGTATTTTGTCTTCACCTGTGACAGCAAAACAAAATCCAAAATAAAAGCTAACTTTCTTTATACATTTGATATTTTTATCTGTTTTCCATTATCTGAATTCTTAGCTATTGACTAATTTCCTGTGATCTACATCTTAAAAAACTTTGATATTAAAAATAATAAATTTAAGAGTCATTTCACCTTATATTTTCTATTATGTCATGAAACTGTTAGTACTGAAAAATTCTAATTGAGGTAAAATTTTAATTGAGTGATCTAATAATTGGGGTCTCCAGGCAACATCTGATGGGTAATTGGTCAAAATAACTTCAAGCCCCAATCCATTTTGTCAATGAAAAAGCAGAAGAAAACTATTAATAATTAAAAGATACCTATTTTAAACTCATAAATTTTCTAAAAATGATCACTTAAAGTGAATATGAATTAATAAACTGATTTAAATTGTACATTTCTAAATATAAATTTTGTATTTGAAATAGGTACCTCGATATATTAGTTTACTACTGTTACTCTAATAAATTAACACATATTTAGCATTTATAATAAGTTACAGTTAGATTTATTTTTATATACATTTATAAAAGTTATACTTTACCATTTTTGGGGTTGTAGGTCCCACTGGAATAAAATGAAGGTTATCTGGTGACAGGGCTTTTGCCATCTATCTATAGGCTCCAAAGGACAATCTGTTTCTTTCCTTTTATAGCTTCTAGAGGTCATGAATATTGTTTCATGGCCTCCACCCACCTTCAGAGTCAGTTATGTAGCAATTTGTGTCTGTCTTCCTTGGCTACATCTTTGACTGACTACACTTCTTTCTCCCTCTTTTACTTTTATAACCTACCTGATTCTATTGGGATCATCTGAAGGTTCCAGGGCACTCTATTCTATATTATCAGCAGCTGATTAGCAACCTTTTTTAATATCTGTATTTTATTTATTTATTTATTTTATATGGTGCTGAGAATCAATCTCAGTGCCTCACACATGCTTGGCAGTCACTCTATCATTGAGCCACAACCCCAGCCTTTAGCAACCTTAATTTTGTCTACAACCTTCAATCCCTTTTTTCTATGAAACCCAACATATTTTCAAGATTAGGATGTGTGTTCTGCCAGTACCTGTTAAGGTATAGAATATTTAAGTTTTAAAAGAAAGTGTTTTCATTTCAATAATTTATTTTGGGCAATAAACTGAAGAAACTTTATTTTGAGACTGGGAAGCTTGAGACAGAGGAGGAAGGCACACCAATCCAAGTCTACACTATCTGGCTAATTACCTGTGGCCGGTTAGAGCTTAACTGTATTTGGGACCTTTGATAGGAGCATGTAGAATTTAAATTAGAAATGTCTGCCCAAGAAGTGGAAGATAAATGTATTTATGTAGCAGCTTTATTTTTCTGGGTGCTCACCATATGTCCTGACAGACTTGTATCTGTTTCCTATTGGTTAATCACATTCCTGTAAGAAATCCTATTCTTGGCAGAGAAGCATGTGAACATCAAGTGATAGTTGCACAATGCAGTGGGGATGAGTTGCCATTGGGTTAATTATACTTGTAACCAGTGCTGGTTAAAAGATAGACCTACATTTCTTTGTCATTTAAGTTATGTACAAGAATGAAATGGTCAGTGAAGTAAGATATGTTAAAAATAGTGCAATCAGAGATGAAGAAGTTTGAATCGTACTTTGGAGACTGATGCCTGTCTCTTGGTATAATCTATAAAGGAAAGATGATATGAATGGGAAGGTACACAATAGACATAAATAAATAGATTATGACTTAACTGATAAATTATTCATAATAGTATTATAACTCAGACAAATGAAAACCAATTCTAGGGAGTCTAGTTGGTATCCATTATGGACAAAAAAAAAAAACAGGAAGCTAATGGTAATATGTTCTGGTGATGGGTCTATTCAAGGCAGAATATTATTATTATCCCAGAGCTAGGAGATGTTATAGAGAAGGGAAGCTTTCACTAAAGAAGAAGTTAAAATTAATCCAGTTCATTAAAATGGTACAGGTAAGCAACAAGAAGTAGAGCTGGGGAAGGTCCACATCATCTGACTTGGATGCTGATGCTGATGATGGCAGTGAATACTGGCTTTCTCTGTTATTCTTTGCAGTGATGACTCTGCTTTTCAGGCTTGACTTCTTTTACAGTGTGATAGTTTATTTAATATTTACATGTTATTTTTGGAGATATATATATATACACTAAATATATAAAACACAAGAAATACAAATTCTAAATCTAAGATCATGTTATTCTATGGCAGAGGGCAAGTACAGTGCTCTCAGGGAAGGACACCTTAGGAGACTTAAATTACATGACTGATACTTTATTTCTTTTAAAATGTTTTTAGTGCATTTTGATTATACATAGTAGTGGGGTTCATTTTGACATAATTATGTATGCATAAGATACAATTTGTCCCATTTCAGTCCCCAGTACTTCCTCTTTCTTTCCTTTCCCTTCCTTTTCACTCCTGGACTTCCCCCTATTTATTTATAGTTTTTTAATGAGTGATTTATATATAAACATAATGGTGGAAATCACTGTGGTATATTCATACATGTACATAGCAACCTTGTTAAACTAAAGATCTAATCATAGACTTAAAGCGCAGTACAATATGATACAGATTGTATTTCTTCACCTCTCTGTGTCTATGCCCTCTCCTATGTAATTCTGTAGCTCCTCTACTTGAGAGTGTGTTTCTCTACTCCATTATGTTGATCTCAGCTAAGTAATTTGTTTGTCCAGTGGAAAAGATATGGAGAGAATTATGTATGAATGTTAAAGTATGCTTCTCTTGGCCTTTTTTGTATTTTGTATTTTTGTTATATTCATTAGAAAAATCAGGTAATCCCCACAAACCTGTTGGTTTCAGAAGAATAAGAGGCACATGAAGCAGGCCTGACCAAGCCCAGGTGAGATACACATGTATAAACCCACAAACCAGTAACTATGAGAATAACTGGTTGTTTTTAGGCATTGAGATTTCCAGTGGTTTGTATAACCAATGGAAATAGAGAAGTCTTCAAAGTTTCACAGCAATAACTGATAAATAAGTGATTTCTCAGAATACTTTTATCATCAATTTGGTTTTCAATAAACCAATTTCAAAACTAAATGGTTGTTTTAAGGCATTTAGGATGCATGGTTCACTTCACCTTATCTTACCCACTGTGATTAATGGCACAAACACAGGCCCACATCTAAACCTACAAGTCAGATGTGACATTTTTTTCTTCATTTCCCAGTAGCACCTGAGAAAATTCCTTTGAAAAGACTATGTGATGTAAACTTTCCTGCTCAATATCCAAAACTGATGCTCTAGATCTTGTTTCTCATAATCAAATTATTCTATTAGAGAATCTGACTCTTTGATATTATTTTCAATAGTTTATCTCACCCTATAGGCATCATCCAACATCAGTGGCATTATCAATATATTCTATCCTTCTCTCATTTTCCTTTCCCTCTTCATTTCATATATTAATTCATACTTCCATACTCACTTAATAAAACCTTACCTGCAGTAACTCCATGACATTCAGGATACAGGTTGGGATATAAGGAAACTGTCTTCAAGGTGACAATCAGGTTACTTCTACAACTTACATCATGTTGAGGTCTCTCAACAAAGCTAATAATAATAAAAAAATTATAAGACCTTTCTTCTCAACAACAAAGTATTAAAATTATTGTGAGAAAATTGATTAAAGAGTTAAGTATCTCCACTACTTCTTTTTTATTCTGTTTCTTTTTTATCATGGAGGGAGAATAGCAGTATCTTATCCTACACACGATATTCCACATGAATAGTTAAGTCATTGTAAGACTTGGGACTGAACTTTTAGAGTTACAAGTCTTATTATTTTTTTGTTTTTGTCACACAGATATGTCTTTTTCAATGTCTTGATTTGTTTTCTCTTTAATAAACATAGCATATTACAGGGACATGGCCACATCAATGTTTACAGCAGCATAATTCACAATAGCTAAACTGTGGAGACAACCTAGATGCCCTTCAGTGGATGAATGGATAAAAAAAATGTGGCATATATACACAATGGAATATTACTCAGCAATAAAAGAGAATAAAATCATGGCATTTGCAGGTAAACGGATGGCATTGGAGAAGATAATGCTAAGTGAAGTAGCCAATTCCAAAAATAACAAATGCCTAATGTTTTCTCTTATATAAGGAGGCTGACTCATAGTGGGGTAGGGAGGGGGAACATGGGACCAATAGAAGAATTCCAGATAGGGAAGAGGGAAAGGGAGGAGGCAGGGGATCAGCAAGGATGGTGGAATGTGATGGACATCATTATCCAAAGTACATGTATGAAGACACGAATTGGGTGTCAACCTACTTTATATACAAACAGAGATATGAAAAATTGTGGTATATATGTATAATAAGAATTGTAATGCAAAAAAACAAGTATATGTATAAAGACATGAATTGGTGTGAACATACTTTATACAAAGATATGAAAAATTGTGCTCTGTATGTGCAATAAGAATTGTAATACATTCCATTGTTTTGTATTTAAAATATAAAATCAATAATAAATAAATAAGAATTTAAAAATAAAATAAACACAGTCCATCTACAACTATATATATAAAAAAGAATAATGTAAGAAAATCCAAGGGTAAACTAAGTAAGGCCAAACAATTCTGGGTAGTAGACTATCAGTCAATAATGAACAGAACATATATAAACTTAATTTGTTGTGCCCTCTGACTTGCCTACAACAGGGTTCTTGGTTTATTATATTCTTAGGGTCACAGCACAGCACTGAAAACATTCTATAACCTTTCCTTTCTTTCATTTTTTTTTTAAATCATGCTGAAAGGTCAACTATAGCACAGTATTCAAAATTCTCTAAGTACATAAGCTGATAAGGTTATTGACCCTCTTTGTAAAAGTTCTTTTTTAAAGTTTTCTTTTAAGTATTTTTTTAGTTTTCAATGGACCTTTTTTATGTATTTATATGCGGTGCTGAGAATCAAACCCAGTGTGCCGGGCAAACACTAGCACATTGAGCCACAATCCCAGCCCTTTATAAAATTTCTTTATGTGACACAGTTTATTCTTACAACTCTATATCCACCATTGGTGAAAATATAAACCTTATACTTTCAGATTTCACATTATAGGAAATGTTTAAATTTAAGCAATGACTGTATTAGTGTGAGGTGAGTATGAAATGAATGAATTCAAGAGAACATTGGGATGACATGGACAGAAACCCTTAGTTCTACACTGAGGTGGGAATTAAGAGGTGCAAAGGGAGATCAGGGAACAATTATCACAAGTGCTAGTATGGATATTGGTTTACAATAAGTGATTTTTCAAGAGAACATAGGAAGTCTGTACATAACTGAAGTGGATTAAGCACCTGTTCACTATTGAATTATTTAATTTATCTCTTACAACATTCACACTTTATAATTACATCCACTTCAAAAATTAGAAAACAATGAATAAGTTAATCCTGTTATCTAACATTACCTAACAACTGAATGGTGAATTGAGATTTGAATTTCAACCCTTTGCCCCACATTCCATTGCTTTCTTTATTCTAAACACTGGCAATCACAGGCAAAAGAATTATGTAAAGAGGTCTGGGATTGTAGCTCAGTGGCAGAGCACTTGCCTAGCATGTGAGGCACTGGGTTCGATCTTCAGCACCACATTAAAAACAAACAAACAAATAAACAAAAAACTAAACAAATAAAGGCATGCTGTTCATCTACAACCATATAAAAAAAGAATAATATAAGAAAATCCAAGGGTAAAATAAGTAAAGGCCAAACAATTCTGGGTAGTATACTATCAGTCAAGTGGTAAAAATATGAATGTTATTGAAGAATTTGTTAGATGTTCTTTATATGGGAAATTGATATTGTCCAAAAAAAAAAAAAAAAAAAGAAAGAAAGAAAGAAAAGAAAAAAGATCAGAATTTGTCTTTTTGTATGTCATCTATTATTGAGTAAGTATTTAAAAATTTATGTTTGATAAAAATATTTCATTTATCAGTGAATCTATACTGGAAAATTATGAGGATAAAGGAAGACATTTTATTTCCAAAAAAAAAATTCAAAGAGTTTGATATACAAATAATAATTTTTGGAAATGTTAATTTTTATATAATATATATATGGTTTGAACACTTACTTAAATATCTTATTGTTCTATATTCAAGAACTGAGAAGAAATTATAAAATTTCTAATATATCCTAATTTTGATAAAAGAATGTGTTGTAAAAATCATGTTAACATTCATCCCTTGGGATTTTTAAGGACTGCTTTGTGGCCTGGAATGTATTCAATTTCTAAAATAAACCACATGTTCTCAGAAAAATGGACATTAGGTATTCTTCTTATTCTAAGTAGGGTAGAAGATAAATAGAGGGCAGTTAGATCAATAGATAGTAGATGAACATATGGTTATAGAAGGTAATATGTCTCCATCAATCCTTTCTCTTCTGTTAAACTCATTATTTGCATATTCAATTACATAGATTTATCCTATTATTCAGTTTCTCTTCTGAGTCCCAGGAATTTCTACTATCTAGTTTTGTGAATTTTTGTTCATGTTTCTTATTTTCTCTTCACCTGCTTCCACTGTATTAATATCTTGTTCACTTATCCCATCTATACTGGCCAAGAAGTTATACACACACTGTCTAAACTTTTATTGTACATTTATTCATATATTTTTATTAGAGTTTTTAAGTTATACATAATAGTTGAGTTCATCCTGACAAACTCATACATGCATGGAATTCATTTTCGGTTTATTATTTCTCTCTTTTCCCTCTACTACTCCCTCCCCTCTCACATTCACCTTTTGCTTATCTATTATTTTATATTTGATTAGTTCAGGGTTCAGAAAAAAAGGTACATGTGTTTATATTTTTAAGACACATGAAGCTAAGGAAATTTTGAAGTTTTTGTAAAAAAAATATAACTTGTTAGAGAATTACATTATTATATATTAAAACACACAAAACAAACACTAACCCCCAAATTTAATATTCACACAGAGGTAGAAACATAGGTAAATGAGGCACAATAGAATGCTTAGAAAATAGAAACAGTATATATGGAATATTACTATTTCAAAAATTCTACTTTAATGCATGGGAAAATGATGGTATTTTTTGCTTGTTCAACAGAAGAAATACAAAGTATCAAATAGCTTACAGCATACATGCACAAAAATTAGTTTAATCCTATTCCAAATATATTAAACATCTAAGTATCAACGAAAAGGAAACAAACACAATGGAAAAAATAACACATATGAACAAAACAAACACAACTCATATCATGTTGGAAATGAAATCCAAAATCTCTAGGGAAAATAATGGGCATCCTTGGTTATGTAAAATTTTGCATTGATTTTTGTAAGGCAAATGATAGAATTAACAAATGACAAATCAAATGACAAATTATACAGTGTGAAAATTATGTACAACACATGCAATAAATATAACATTAGCATATATTTCTTTATTTGAAATTTTTATTTAACAAGATTATTTGAAGATTATTTTAGACTTAACTACACATGAATGTTTTATTATAAATCATTGCTTATAAAAAAGGGAAACTATAGGCAAAAATGCATAGATATTTTAAATATTTTATTACAAAAAATATTCAAAATCTGTTTTCTCAGAATCACTGTTTGAACTGAGTTCTTGGTATCCATAGTTTTCTGTATAATATTATTTTCCATGACAACACAAGCATTGATCATAGAGATTTTCTTTATGTGTGTTTTTTTTTTATTGTTGCTCAAGACAATACAATTATCTTGACATTTCATACATTTGATTGAAATGGGGTATGAATTCTCATTTTGGAAGGCGACCCTCATCATTATACAAAATTACATATATGATGGTGTGAGATTTTCTTTAAAAAACAAACTAAGAGCCATTAGTTCTGGTTCTTGTGAAATCCTTGGAATTTGGTAAAGACTTAACAAAGCTTTTCAATTTAAAAACAAAATCTTTTTTCTGAAATTTTGAAAAAAAAATTAAAAAAGAACAACAATATTTTAAAATAAATATACCTATTAAATTTTGCTATATCCAGATATAGCATATTACAAACATCTCTAAATCCTGATCTATTTATTATAAATTAAAGTATATTATGAACAGCTCAGATTCTGGACAATTTACAAATTAAAGTGTTATAAATAGACAAATATATGGCTGAAATCTGAAAGAAGTATAAAGAATACAAATAGGCAATTCACTGACAAGGGAATTTTAATGGCTTATGTGTAAATTTTTTTTGATTCTTAGTTCATATCAAGGAAATTCATGTAACAATAAAATATAGTTTCTCAAATTCAGTTTTATAAAAATAGGGAGAAATGCCTACTCTTGTTGGGAATTTAGTATAAATAAGTCCATTCATATAATACCATTAAGAATTGTGACTATTTACAGATTTTTAGAAAATAAACATATTTGTATTTTCTCTAAAATGTTGCATAATCATGCAACCTCAAACCATAGTTCTTGCAGTCTATGTTTGACTTATTTAGCTACCAGAGAAATTCAATCAAAACTGAATTGAGATTCCATTTCACTTCTGTCAGAATCGCAGTCAACAAGAATACAAATAACAATAAATATTGGTGAGGATGTAGGTGAAAAGGAATTTGTGTACACTGTCATTGGGAATGTCAATTAGTAGTCACTATGGAAATCAGTATGGAAATCCCTTCAAAAACTAAAAATGGAACTACCATAGTATTCAGTTATAAACACTCCTTGGTATTTATCCAAAACGATTAAAGAGAGCATACTTTAGAGATACCTACATACCCATGTTCCTTGCAGCACAATTCACAGTTGCCTTGCCATAAATTCTAATGTAATTTCCTGTAATGGCTTTACATTTGAATTTTTATTTGCATTTGCCTGTTGAATGAGCTTCTGTGTTACAGCATGTCAGGATCAGATTTTATGTTGATTTTTCATTTGAGGGTTTCACCCCGTTAGGGCAGTGTGAAAAGTCTCAACACCTGTGTTTGTATGGTGTTAGGTTGGCTTTCTACTTTTTTAAATTGTGTTTGGGGTCACATACAGCTCAGAAGGTCTCAAGTAAAGGTCATGTTGCCTAGTTGCATTCTGAAAAATGGAGAAGTAGCTTTTCAATTTCCCATATTTACAGATGAGTTATTATATCTTAATTCTTTTTTTTTTCAAGAATATCAGTTGTAGTTTGTTGCTTCAAAAGCAATATCCTTGATGACTGTCACCACACACTATCAGACCCTAAGTTCTAGGAGTACAGTTTAATAATTCCCATGCTCATTTGGACCATTCAGTTTTCTGCTCCCTTTTCCCATGCCACACTCCCATTTTGATGTTGATTCTTGTAGCTTTCTTATTCTTAGATTTCCTCATTGCTGTATATTAGAAATTGTGTTTTTCCCCAATTTCATGTTTATAGTGGAGATAAGGCTTTGTATATTAGATCTTATCATATGGGTAAAAATCTGAATCTGATAAAAATCTCATCTATAGAAAATACTTTGCTTGTATCCTAATAAAATATACAATAAAGAAACAAATACAACATTTTTGAATAATTTCTATAATTTCTATTTAGAATTGAATAGGTCTTTGGATCTTCATAATGACCAGATTACCAATTTGTTTTTCTTAAGTGTTGTACATAATTTGCAATTATGTACAATATACGAATATCAATAAATTAATAGATACCAGAAACACATGGAGATGATCATTTTTGTTGGAGTTACCATTTGGGTGCTGCTATATTCATTTTTAGCAGATGAAACTTAATATTACTCTTAACTAAAGTCTCCAGAAAACCAAATGTAACAGTAAATAATCTTTCATTCTGTTTTCATCATTTATACCAACTAGGGAATGTTCTTTTTAAATATAGTTTTTCCATATGGTATATTTAGATAAGCTTGTTTTGGCTATGGTTCATAAAATCAGTTTTATTTCTTATTTTATTTATAGTAATACATATAGTCAGCTTAAGAAATTTTTAACCATTTTTAATTTTCAAAAGGTACTCATAATTATAATTTTTAATTCTAGAATTCTATGTTATTTAAATATTTTAAATTTCCCTTTTAATTTTTCCATTGGCCCACTGATGGCTTGAAAGTATGATGTTTAATTTCCATGTACCTGAATTTTCCTTAATTAATGCTTCCCAATCTTGATTTCTATTTTCTTACTATTGTAGTTGGAAAGTATAATATTGACACTTATTATTTCTTCTTAAATTAGTTGAGATATATTTTGTAGCCAGATACATTTTATATCTTGTTAAATGTTTCATGTTCATTTGAGAACAGTACTTATTCTCATTCTTTTGGATGGAAAGTTCTATATTATCTCTTAGATTCACTTAGCCTAAAAAGTACTTGAAGTCTAATTTTTTTGTATTGCATTCTTCCTTTTCCTAGTATTGATCATTCTCAAACTCTTGCAAAAATTGAGAAAGAAATATTTTTTAAATATTTATTTTTTAGTTGTATTTGGACACAACATCTTCATTTTACTTATTTATTTTTATGTGGTGCTGAGGGCTGAACCCAGGGCCTCACACGTGCTAGGCAAGCACTCTACTGCTGAATCACAACCCCACCCCAGAAAGAAATACTTTTAAATTTATTTTATAATGCTACATTATACTGATCTCAAAGCCAGTCATAGTTGCTGCAATAAAATAATTATAAGGCAATAACTTTAATGAATATAGACACAAAAATTCCCAACAAAATACAAGCAAACCAAATACAGCACTATGTGCAATTTTTTTTTTTTTCACAATTAAGCGAGATTTATCCTTGGGATGCAAGGATGGTTCAACATACACAAGTATATAAGTGTGAGGCATTAAAAGAACGAAGGGGGAAATTATAATATCATCTCAAGAGGTGAATAAAAGTCATTGATAAAATTTAATATTTTTTCAATGGGAAAACCTCTCAATAAATTAATGTAAAAATATTTTTCCTTAACACAAAAAATACCACATGTGACAAAACCATAGCTAAAATATCATACTCAATAGTGAAAATTTGAAAGCTTTTCCTTTATGTTTCTTTTCATATGAGATCCAAAATCCAAGGATGGACAACTTTTACCATTTTTATCCAGTATCTTACTGGATGTCATAGCTAAAGAAATTAGGCAAGAGAAAGAGATATAGGCCAGCAAATTGGAAAGAAAGAAGTTAATTTGTCTTTAGTTGCCAATGACATAGTATTTTACATAGAAAACACTGAATACTATCAAATACTTTGGAACTAAACAATAAATTTTAGTAAGGATGTAGGATGTAAAATTGACACATAAAAATCAGTAGTGTTGTTGTATAATATCAATAAGCTATCTGGAAAACAAATCAAGAAAATAATCTGCTCAAAACAGATACAAAATTAATAAAATATTTAGGAATAAATTTTAAATCTACACACTGAAAACTATAACACATTGAAAAATTACAGGAGACACAAATAAATGGAAGGATATTCTGGGTTCATGAATTACAAGTCTTAATACTGTTAAAATGACCATATTGCTTAAAAAGAAATACAGATTTGATATGCTTTTTCCAAAATTTCAGTGATTTGATGTTTGTCTGAGAAACAGAAAAATAAACATAAAATCTGTACAGTCACAAACAGCCTAATTAGCAAAAGGATTCTTCAGCAAATAAAATAAAGCTGAGGCACCACATTATCTAATTTCAAACTCTACAAGAGAACTAATAGTACTCATATCATCCTGGTTCTCACATAAATACAGACAAATAGAAAATTAATCAGAATTAAAAGCTTAGAAATAAACCCATATATTCACAGTCAACAGATTTTTGACAGAAGAAACAAGAAAACAATGCGGAAAGGACAATCTTTCAATGAATCATGGTGGAGGCAACTGGATATGGGGCGGGGGAGAAACTAGACTTCATCTCCCACCATATACAAAAATCAACTCAAAATGAATTAAAGAATTGACTATAAGTCCTGAAACTGTGACACTACTAGACAAAAACTAGAGAAAAGCTCCATGTTGTTGGTCTGAATGGAACCCTTGAACACTGTTGGTTGGAATGTAAAGTTTTACAGTCACTGTGGAAAACTGCCTTTCTGGAAGTTACTAAATAGATTGAAAAAAAAAGTAGAACTATCATATCATCCAACAATCCCAATATTGTACATATATCCAAAGAAAATGAAATTAATATCTTAAAGAGATATTCCCATTTTCATGTTTATTGAAGCACTTTTTGCAATAGACAAGAAATGAAATCAATCTAAGTGTCTATTAACTAATGAATGGATAAAGAAAATATGATACACATACATACATACACACACACACACACACAAACAAACAAACATACAAACCTGGAATCTTGGAATATTATTCATCCTTAAATGTGTAGAAAATCCTCACATTCTTGGTACCATAAATGACCTAGAGGACATACTGTGACATTTACTGAAAATAAGCAAGGCAGGGAAAGACATTCTTTCTGATTTCACATGTGCGGAACCTAAAGAAGTCAAACTTGGAAATACAGAGTACAATATAGGTTACCAGTGGCTGAAGATGAAAGTGGCTTGGGGAAATGTTGGAGAAAGAATTCAAAATTTCAATGAGATAAAGAAATAAATTCAAGAGATCTCTTTTACAACATGATGAAAAAGTTAATGACAATGTATTGTATTCTGAAAATTGCTGAGATTTTAAGTGTTATTACAAAAAAAGATAAATATATGAAGTAATAAATGTGCTGATTAGCTCCATTAAGACATTTTCCAATGTATATATATTTGAAAACATGTTATTACAGATGTATACATTTTTGTCAATTAAAAATAAATAAACAATACTAAGGAGACTCATCATGAAAAATTATTTAATATCTGGACAAACTCAAATATGTCCTTTGACATCCTTCATGCTTATAAAAATAATTAAAATAAAAATAAATAATAGCTTATAGAACTTTGATATAGTGAGATATAAGAGAACATTGAAACATCATATATCAAATAATTGCAAGTTATTTGAAAACATGAAAGTTGTTCAACCTCACTCTTGAGGAGACATATTTTTTTTATTTCTATATACTGAAAGCTCATTTCTCACCTAACAGAGTGGTAAGGCATAATAGTTCTCATAACATGCTCTGTTGGCCAAAATGTGATAAAAGGGGCATTCTAATACCCAGATAGTGAGACTGATAAATGGGAGGGAACTTGACCATTTCTAGCAAAATTATCTATTCATTCACCTTTGAACCAGCAACCTCACTTCTAGAAATACATACATAAAGTACCAAAACATTAAGTGACATATATACACATTTTTTATTCTAGTATGTTATTTATAATAATAAAAGACTTCAAGAACACAACTTGATTGTGTCTATACATGTTATTGTATAGACCTGCAGTATCTATACAATAACATGTGACTCACTTGTAAAAAAAGAATAAGAAAGATACCGATACCAAATTGAAATAATCTGTGTGTGAAAGAAATTAAAATAATTGCAGATTGATTTTAACACAGCTAAATTCTGTATTAGAAAGGAAAATATCATTATGTATATTTATATGCTCTGTATTTGTTTATAGTTATAACACTAAACACTGAAGTGGAAAATCAAAGAGAAAGGAATGATTTTCTATAGGAGAAAATGTGATCAAAATGGAAGATGCCTTAAACATATGTGATTATGTTGCTTCTGAGCTTCTGACTTGAAATAAAATACATAGAGAAAATCCCACAAATCTGTGAACAAATCACCAATTTAAAACCAGCATAGTGCAAGAAGAATTGCCCACACAAACACATATCTAAAAACAAGAAACAAATAATCAAAACTGCCTTTAGTGTCTTTAAAGCACAGTATATGCAGAATTAAGAAAGCTGCAAAGGAAGTGTAATGGGCTTTAAATAAATTTAGCTTGTAGTAATATTAGTGTAGTTAATTTTAAGCCTTTTTAGCAGAATATAAAAATCAGTAAAAATCAAGATATTTGGCACATAAAACTGAAATTAGTAAAAAAAAAAAACACTGTGATTAAAAATTTATGTTAAAATAACAAAAAGTTTTACAGATATATAATTTCCTGTAAGTTTTCTCCCACTTGGAGTTATTAGATGTTCACTTTAAACAAGTATAAAACAAATATCTTATATCCAACTCAGGTCCTCTATCCTCTAATTTCTCTCTTCCCCAATAAGGTCTGGAACTTCAGGGGCCTGGGAGAGTTGGGAAGCAGAGGGTTGGCTCTATGATAAGGTCTCTCACACCAATGTGTAAAGTCACTGGGCAGTAGCTATGACACTGGCCTCTCCCAGAGTTAGAAGAATTCTCACTTTTGGAGCTGTTTGGAGCTATCTGGGAAGAAGTTAATTTTATATTTTACTTCACTGTCTTAGCAATTTTCTCTCTTCAGTTGTCTGCCATTTCTCTCTTTGTACTGATTGCCAATGCCTGTATAGAGAATGTGGAAGCACTGGATTTTGCTTTGGATTCAAATAGCATTTTGAGAGGAACAGTCTGGGTAAGGTGTATTTTAACCTCTTTCAGCCCCAGCACCTCCAGGTGTCCACCCTTTCAGTTTCTTTTTCTTCAATTATTATTCGATTCTATTAGGTCAGATTCAGTAAAATGACTCTTCACTGTCCACTCCACCCACAGTAAATGTCTGAGAGCTTGATGGCTTAGTCTTTAGTTCTCTAACTTACCTTGTCCCCTGTTCTCTTTTTTCCATTCTCAGCCTCAAGGAACATCAAGGAGGACAATAAGATTCCTAAACTGAGGTCAAGAGCTAGGTTTCTCTTCTTCTAGCCATCTCCCCTTTACTAGTGATTCTCCCAGTGCCCATACACTTCACCTCTTCCTCCTCCCTCTGGTATTACTTTATGGTAGAGAAGATTGTCACTTTTGTGAGGAATCTATTGGTTGACAATTGACTCTGTGTTTCCTTAAATAAAATAGGTTCTGAAAAACACTGTGTTTTTTTATTTTATGTTCTTGAAGACAATTCTTCCTGGATAGAATTAAAAGTCATATTCTACATCCTCTTAGAATGTATGAGGATAATTTAAAAAACAAAAACAAAAACAAAACCCTGAGTTTGAATGAAAACATTTAGGAATGTAGTTATTGAAGGCAATGTATATAAAAACAAAGTTCAATTTTAAATTAAGAAACTGTGAAACCTGATTGACAAAATAGTATTTGAAATTGCAACTACTAATTTCCAGTAAAGAGAAAATAGTTGTGCCCAGTAAAGGCATAGCTGAGAGAAAAGCTTAAATACTCCAGTGAAAATTACTGTAATCAAATTCAACAAGGTGTGAGTGTTATGAGCAAAAGTAGATTTAAAATAGAACTTTTTTATTGTGTTTTTAAAAACCAAGAGTAATGGAACACTTCCTTATGTGGTTTATAATGGAAAAAAATTAGAGAGGACAATGTGTAATAAATTTTACTTCATAGGATATGCTGATAGAAACCTCAGTTGTAAATTAAATTTTGCTTTTTGTATAATTGCCTCTAGAAATTTTCTACTCTGTCCTCTTTTCTGCTTTTAAATAATATGAGTATTGTTCTATACTGAGAGAAGAATGTATTTTCTGATATATTTAGAAATCAATGTTTTGATGAACTATTTTTAAGTCACAGTAATAGTTCTAACTTTCCTACTTCTTCACCAAAGATAAAGTACACTTTGAGTTCCTGAACTCCCAACTAAGCACAGAATTTGAATCATTATTTTGTATTGTCTGATCATGGAAACTTTATAGTTCAGATATAATGCAATCTTTAAAATGTATTCTAGTAGACAAAAGGTGAAAGGAAAAGTTCAATGTGTCTTACAATGATCTTAATTAAGGTCATAGGAAAAGAACCTTTCCAGGATTCCACTGTATATTGTTTTGTGCTAAAGGCAATTATGTCCTGAGACAGAATCACCCATTACCTCTGAGTTCAAAGAGACCAAGTCACTTTATTTTTTAAGAAATTAGTGCCTTTTAGTAATCATTTTCCTATCATTATTTCTCCCTATCAAGATTAGTTCTTAACCTATAATTCTTGAGGTTTATTTTAGGAGTTTTTATCACCACTCTTGCCATAGGATTTGCCTGGATAACAGACCAAAGAATCTTAAGTTATTGATCCACCTAATCAGCCTATTCATGTAAGCCTCATGCACCCCCATCCCCACCTCTCTTCCTCTCTAATGCACTTTCACATACCACTGGAAAAGGAGAAGCCAGTTTCAACTGACCTTAGTGAGATTTTCTTTCTTATTTTTTTCTTTATCTTTTTTTTCTTTTGTTCCCCTTAGTACAATACTGTGGCAACTTATATTCTCTATGTATATTGATTTACAACCATCATTTTAGTATATTTCCTTAAGTATATATTCAAGCGTTCAATTTCTTGCTAGCTTCATTTCAGAAGGTTTCTCTCTCATGCAGGATCGATTTACTTAAACTGCATGGATTTGATTATTTAAACATATACTGTAAGTAGAATTTGAAAACCAATGATAAGTAGTCTTTTTTACCTATTTTCTGAAATCATCATTTTTTTAATTTTATAGTATTGTTAGTTCTTTTAGCCATTGCTAGTTTTAGCTTCTTCTTAAAAGCTCTAATAGGGCTATGGTATTTTTCTCAGAATAGCTGCCTTTGTGGCTGGTGCTCAATGGTAGAATACTTAGCTAATAAATGTGAAGTCCTGGGTTCAATTCCTGGCTCAAAAAAAAAAAAAAAAAGAAAGAAAGAAAGAAAGAACACTGTTGCCTTATTTTCTAATATTTCCATTTTTGTACACTCACAAAAATAATCTAATACTTTTTTCTATGTAAAACAATTCACTTGAAGTTCTATGTCATGCATAACTAAATTATTTTTGTTCTTTTTGATAATCATGGAATTTTTTAGTACAAAATGAATTTTTTTGTATTAACTATTAAGATTGAGCTGTTTTTGCTGAATATTTTTAACTGCCAGATAATGAGCTAAATGACATATACATTAAAACTTTCCCTATGTAAAAAGAGATAAGATTCAATGTGTATCTGAAAGAGGACTGCCTGATTGCAGGATTGGAGAAGTTTCCAAGGAAGATTACATCTGACTAAGATATTGGGAAGGATTAACAATTTGCCAGGATGCTTTTGAGCAGAAGGAGTAGAAGATATGAATTCCTGGAGTTGTAGCAGAATATGACACATGCAATTGCTACAATGTTCAAGTACAGCCATAGAATAATAATCAAAATGAATGTGGAGAAGAAGAGGTCCAAGAAAGAAAATTTACAGAACATCAACAGTTTAGGGGTTACTAAGAAAAGAAAAACTTGCCAGAAAAAAAATAAAGATGCAAGTGAAAAACTAGAGTGAAAAATACCACGGAAACTAAGAAAGGAGATAATTTAAAGTGGAGAGGAATGGATGATTAATGATGGTCAGTGGACCACAGGTTTGAGTGCCATATTGATTTAAAAGAGTCATGGAGTAGAGCCACAAGGAGAGTTATAATGACACTGATGAAACACTCTTCACGGAATATCACATTGAGGAATAATTTCTAACTGGTTTCTGAAATAGTTTTCTAGAATGAATCTTTGTTAAATCTGTGTTAATTTTCACATTTTAAAAAAATTTTTCTTTCATAGAAAATATCAGAGGAAATTTCATCCCTGCCACACAACCAGGAAGATGAGGGGAGTTGATGGTATTGTTTGTAGGAGTCAAAGATATCCTTAAAGATTACATTCAAGTAAATATTAAAGAGACTACAATGAATAAGAAATTTAACAACCAGGAGTATATACAATCATTGATTAAATAAAACATGTGAGTGGCTTCTATGTGAAAGTTCCTATATATTTGTTTTTGTCAATAAACAAGAATCTATCACATTATCCAAAATTAAATTATTATAGATTAGTTGTATTTGATGCTTCATGTTACTATCTTATATTTTAATACTAATTATATATACAGTGTATTTTAAATGTTGTTAATTTTTAATTAATTTCAGGAATTGAGAACACACACAAATGCTTTGTGGGAATATATTTACACACTGAAGCAAAGAGTTGCATGTACTGACATACACTAGTTTGATAACTAAATAAAGGATTTCAGCTATTTTAAAAATTGAAATACATTATTGTGAAACCATGATGTCCTTGTTTTCTAATTTTCCCTTTTTTTTTAATGACCCAGACTTCTCAGATGATAAATGGTACATTAAGGGACTCCACACATCCTGCAATAGAAAAACATGAGAGAATGTGCTGGATAGACCACTAGCTGTGTCACAGCATTGCTGTGCTCCAGTAAGATGTTACTTGGTTTGAGCAGCTGTATTTTTATCCATAATTTATTAGTGAATTGTTGTTGGAAAAAATGCTGTGTGCGAAGTCACTCTGCCAGCTAATCCTCAAAGGAATCTTTACTGGGAACTATTACTTTAATGAACAAAGGTTTCCTGTAGAGCATAACTGTGAGGTACAGAATAATACTTCATTCCTCTTCATTATCAAGTAGCTTTGTGACACAATAATGAAAGAACCATTTACTTGAATTTAACATTTTAGGTTTACTTTGCTATTTTAAATGCACATTTTCAAAGCAATAGTATTAAAATATTGAAAAAATTAGTGGGAAAATGTACTGTTCTCACACTTCAAAATATATGTACTTATTACCTGTCATCAAAAATATTTACTACTGCTTAAGGTAACAACACCTTTATTGAAAGATACAGTTCTAGAGAAAGAGTATACAGATAATAATATAATGTTTTGTCTATAATAACCAAAACAATAGCCAAAATAGAAGAAAAACAATGGTTGGTTTTTAAATTTTTTAAGGGTCTGAGTGCTACCTAAAGTCATTCATGCTTCCACACTACAAGGCACAAATACTCAGGGACATATACACATGAACAAACAGCACCACCAAGTCTCATTTGGCTGCTTTACTATAGTATATATCGATTATGTTTGTACCTCAAAGGGAATGTAGTGACATAGCAATCACACCCATCATGGATAGAATACAACCTGAGGCAGATGTGGGAATTTTTGTGATGTGAGTATCTAAGTGAGGTTAGGAAATAAACTACATTTTATATTATCTTTCAGTCACTGTTTGTTTTCAGAGGCTTATGGATAATAATTGATTCTGAGTTGCAGGAATGTGATAAATATAATTGTAAAATTATATTAAGTTTTAGAAATACCTACAGAATCTTGGTAAAGCAAATTTCATGCAATTTCTATATGTTTAAATACAATTAATGTACTCAGTTATTAAATTAAAGGTAGATAAATACATTTGCATGTATTTTATGATAGTGTAATTAAGTGCATTTCTGTTTCTGTGTGTGTGTGTGTGTGTGTCTGTGTGCATGCATGTATGGGTGATGTGTCTTTGTTCCCCCCACCCTAATGATCTCCATATAGTTTAAATCATGTCTTCATTAATTTATACTTTCAGGGTCTGGCATACTTTGTATATTTAAATGTATACTTTCTTAATAGATTATGTTCTACTCCAAAGAATATATTCAAATGTCTAAGAATTTTCAATT
Organism: Marmota marmota marmota; assembly: GCF_001458135.2. Lineage (NCBI taxonomy): Eukaryota > Metazoa > Chordata > Mammalia > Rodentia > Sciuridae > Marmota > Marmota marmota. Next base: position 23,186,303 of record NW_026000242.1, read on the forward strand.
ACATTGAAGAATCATATACTATTACAACTGAAAGGACTGACTATTGAAGCTTATAGTTCTTATTATACAGATAAGTAAAATCAGACACAACAAGATAAATTTTTTCTGATGTTACACAGTACTTAGTTGTAATATGTTTGAAATAACTTGGTAAAAGACATCATGTGAGTAACTGAAGTGTGCTCTACAGTAAAGTCACGTATAATTCCTCAAAAATACATCATTCCAATTCATTCTTAGGTTACAAGTAACATTTGAGTTCATACCATTCATTTTTCCTATCTCTAATTTTGCTAGCTTTCATGGTTGCCAGCTGAGTCTACTCAGTTTTTTACTTATAAGCCTTGTACCTGTCATCTGCTACCATACTTCTTGCCTGTTCACGTCATATATTGTTTCAGGATCAACAGTGTTTAAAAATCACATCACAAGGACTTAATTATTCCCTCTGACTTTTTCTTAAGATAAGTCATTCCAAATTAAGAGCTTGTAATTTTTTCCATGAAGTTCTCTAAAGAGCTGACTATCATCTGTTTATTCTATTTTTGATATTGATCTGGGTCTCTGAAACATTCATGGGATTTTAATTACTTTATGCTTTGGTTTTATAAACATTACATTTAGTGCAACAGTTTCCTGGATTCAGCTTCTTTGCATGTATACCATTCTGTGCTTTGTTCTGGTCTTTTCATGAAGAGTAGACCTCAGGCATTCTGGCTCTAGCCTAACAACTCAGTCACCAAGGACAGATGCTTCACTTCTCATATTGTTGTCCTTCTTGATATTTAGTCTGCATGGTACATACATGTACTCTCATAGTGTGTTCCAGAATTTATGTGTTTGTGTGTGTGTGTGTGTGTGTTTTATGTTAACAGTTTTCATGGGATAACAAAGATCTTCATTGATGAGAAACACAAAAGTGATTTTCAGTGAAACACACAGAGACTCTACTCTTTGACATTCATCATTTCTCTACTTCAGAAATGCTAACTATAGCCATTACTATTATTTTTGATCTCAGATAAGCTCATTCCTTTATATGCTTATTCATGAAGTATTTGCTGGATGCCTATTGTATGCCTATCACTATTTTGTCAGCTGGCACTAAAAAGATCTTATACAATAGAGATACAGAAAAATTGAACAAAAAAATAAGTAGCTTGTTTAGGGAATCAGATGGTAAGATATAAACTACAAGCAGGAAAAGGACAGGGACATTGGGTAATGTAGATGTGTATGTCTTCACTTAGCATGATGTTCTTCAGCTCCCATCTATTTATTTCTTAATTCATTCATCTATTAACAGGTACCTGGGATGCTTCCATATCTTGGCTATTGTGAATTGCACTGCTTTAAATAAACATTGATTTTACTATATCACTACACTATGCTGGTTTTGGATCTTCGAATAAATACCAAAGAGTGGGGTAGCTGGGTCATATGGTGGTTCCATTCCTAGTTTTTTGAAGAATCTCTGTACTGCTTTCCAAAGCAGTTGTACTGATTTATAGTTCAACTGACAACGTATGAGTGTACCTTTTCCCCCATATCCTTGCCACAATTTATTATATTTGTACTCTTTATCATTGCCATTCTGATTGGAGTAAGAAGAAATCCCAATGTAGTTTTGTTTTGCATTTCCCTGATTGCTAGATTTTGAATATTTTTTCAGGTATTTGTTGGGAATTTGTATTTCTTATTTTGAGAAGTGTCTCATCAGTTATTTTGCTCATGTATGAATTAGGTAATTTTTTTGGTGTCAAGTTTTGTGAGGATCAAATATTTTTCTCAAATGCAGAATTTATATCAAAATAAAGAGGGAAAAAATGGAGGGAATCTCAAGAAAATATAATAGAGATTGGTGGAGTAGAGGGAGAGGGCTGAAGGGAAAGGAGAAGGGACAAGAAAAGGGAGGAATGGTTTAATAAAACTGTCCAAACTACCTTATGTAGATATGTGAATATAGCACAGTGAATTTATTTGTATATCTATAAAACACTAATTTAAAAAGCTGTAAGTATAGAAGAAAAAACAGTGGAGTAAATGAAAGGGAATATGGGGAAGGAGCAGGAGGAAAAGGGGGAAGTACTGGGGACTGAATTGGAGCAAATTCTAGTTCATATTTTCATAATTATGTCAAAAGTGGGTACAATTATAATGCACTTATAAAAATATAAATATCAAAAGGTTTTTCAGTTCTCACTGGTAAGGTAAAACCTTGCCAATAGGGTTTAAGTGTGAGCTACCATATGGCACCCACAGAGGAATGTTTCACACAGTGGAACTGTAGATACAAATTCCCTATTTTGGGAATTGAGTTTTGTTTTTGATCTGTCATTGAATTTACTTATAGTAGGAAGGTCAGATTTAATCAAAGGCAGGTAGAGGAAGAGAAGAATAAAATGTGATCAGAGTAAAAAGAAGGGCCAAGATCAGGTCAAGTTAAAAGATCTTCAACTCTGAGGAAAATAATTGGAATTCACTAGAGAATTTAAGAAAAGAAGTGACAGAAACTGATTTTGGATTATTGTGATAAAAAAATATCCTTAGTAGTAGCAGGTAGGACATTGGTGAATGCTTAGGGAACAAACAGAAATTCACTGCAAAAATAAAGGGAAATAATGGCACCTAACCAAAGGAGGTGATTGGAAATGAAAAAATTCTAATATGCTTTGAGTGTAGAGATGTAATATTCTGCTGGATGACTGGAAATGATACATAAGAAAAAGAGAAATGAACAATGAATGCAGAGCTTTTGGCCTGCTCTACTCATAGTAGGAAGTGTGAAATAGCAATTTACAGAGATGGGAGGACAAAAGGAGATGCAGACCCTGCAGAAAAAGCATAAGTTTGATTCTAGAAATGTTACTTTTGAGATAACTAATATTTTTTTAGGTTGAGTGGGAAATTGAATATATAAATCTGGAATTTAAGTAGAAATCTGGAACAACAAATATGGGAATCACCCACGATAATATTTCAAGCCAAGAAAGTGAGGTTGCATAGAAAATATGAGTGATCTAGGGACTGTGCATGGCTGGCCTTCAGTGCTAAGGGGTCTGGGAAAGAGCCATTAAAAGAGAAAGAGAAAGAATGGCTAATTTTGGAGAACAAAAAGCATGACAAAATGATTTCCTGTAAACAAAACAAACAAAAAATAAGTTTTGAAAAATTATGTTGTTTTTCAGTGAAGTGAATATGAGGGTTAAGTATTTTTCAAGAGCAAAAAGACCATTTGGATTTAGCAAATTTCAATGACGGGAAACTTTGAAAGACATCATCTAGTAGTAAGGCAAACATTGTTTTCTGGAGAAGAGAGAAATGTATTGCTGGAGTGATGAACCTGAGATAATAATGCATGGTATTGTGGAAAATGATCACTGAACACAAACCAGACAAAAATATCAAATCACCAAATTATTTCTACTAATATTGTATCTAATATGAACATGACAACATGTTTGTCCATCTAAGTTCTTAATTTGGGAATATCCAAAGACCCAGTTCTCCTAGGTTTCACACTTTACACAGGAAGATATAGAACTGTGGAGAAGTTTTGTATCTGTGCCAAAACTGCATTTAACACCTGCAGAATTTTTGTAGATTTTTAAGAGCATATTTCCAAGTTCATCTGCATGAGGTAGTCTTTTGGGTGTTGAGTTATTTTGGAGAGAAAAGATAAGCATCTTTCATTCAGTTTTCCTTATGCAATGGGGTCTAAACTCCTCTAGCATGGCCTGGATCCTCCCCTATGTTCTATTTCCATAGCACTCTCTGCTTCTTCTTCAGTGAATTTCTTTAAATAGAATTTTATTCTTAATAACACCAAACCACCTCTTTAGCACTTAAAAAAAAACCAAAACTCTAGTAATTTCTAAAGTCTGAGAAAGCTTGTCTGATATTTTTCCACTCCCTCTGCAGCTAGAATTGTGAGCATCTGACCTGCCTCTATGCCAGCAACTTCTCTTCTTCAGTCTATATCTTCATAGTACTATATTGTCTTTTCTCCCACCAGACTATATAAGTATATTTAAATCATGACTTCTTCAGTGGTAGTTTGCCATGAGACCATAAACATTAATATTGTATTAAACCCTCAAATTTTAATTACATTAGCTCTAATAACTATACAAAAATCTAAAGACAAAATTTAATTTTGACATAGATGTCAGGCATCAAATAATATCTACATGACAAATTTAGCAGACTGTAAAATAGGTAATGACTGAATTAATAAGCTAGATAAATCTATAACAATATATAATTGAAATAAAAATTAATAATTGAAAAAATTAAATGGGATATATTCAAATAATAAATTATTTGCATCATAGTACTTCCCATTTATATAGTGACTTAGCAATCACCCAATGTATTTTTTTATCATAAACTGGATTTACAATTAGTAATGCCTGATTATGGACTTCTGTGAGTACTGCAAATATGAGGAAAATGGACTTTGGGTTGTGTGTGGTCTAGGATGTTTGGTACAGTGTGTTCAAAATATAGAAAGGATGTGAAATCCATGTAGTATGATTAAATAATGATTTAATCAAGAGGTTATACATGACCAATTTAGAAATCCAAGACATCATATCAAACTCATTAAATTAAAAATTCATGATCTTAAAACATTTTCTATTTCAATAGTGATATAATCTATAACCAGTGAAAGGTGGGGTGAGAGGGAGAATACCTGTCTTTGGAGACACTGTTAAAATTTCTTATTTCCTTACACCTTATATAATAAGCCCTATGTATATAATGTTCTAAGTATCTCTTTTATCTATCATAAAATTGCATTACCACAATCATTTGAAAAAGTAGAAATTTAACATCAATGTAAAGGAAATAACAAAAATAAAAGAGGAAGGGAAGATACACTAATAAGAAAACTGTACACTTGTTACTCCATTCCTCTCCACATTTTGAATTTTTACTATCTCTTTTTGCATTTTATATATTACCTATTAATATTAATGTAGTATTTTTATTTTAAATTGTTCTGTATTTTTATTTTATACCATATATATAAATGGTTTACACATCATGCTTACACTATTAAAGCATTCTGAATTTGTTTGTATAATCACACTTACAGTGAGTTTTAATACTTCCCATGTTTTCTTGCTTATTGGTATATCTTTTAAATTTAAAGAATTTCTTTTAGCATTCTGTAGAATGCACCTGGTTGAGATGTATTCTCTCAGCCTTTGCTTGTCTGGGAATGTCTTTATTTTCTCTTCGTTTCTTAAGGATGGTCATAGTACTCTTGGTTTGCTTTTAAGTGCTCTGAAAATCTCATGCTACTCTTTTCTGGCCTGTGAAGTTTCTGCTGAGAATTCCACTCTGGTAAATTGGAACACCTTTATGTGTTATTTTGTTCCGTGTTGTCTTACAGGTTTCTGAGTTTTTATTTTCCACTTTTGAGTGCTTGATTATAAGGTGCTGTGTGTAGACTTTGATGAGTTAAATCTGGCTGTTGACTTTTGGCATTCCTGTACCTACATACCTGTATCTTTCTCTACCTTTTAGAAGTATTCTGGCATTATTTATTTGAATAAGTTTTTCATCCATTTGGCATTCCCAAGTGATTCCTGAATCCCTGAATCCCAATTACCCAAACATTTGTTTTATTAAAACTGACCAAAATTTGTGTAGGCTTTCCTTTTTGGTTGTGTGTGTGTTTGTGTGGTGTGATGTGTGTGTGTGTGTTACTAAAGATTTAATCCAGAGCCTTACTAAGCATCACTGTAACACTTAGCTATATTGCATACCTTTTATTTAATTTTGACAGTTATCCAGACTGGCTTTGACCTTGTGTTTCTCCTACTATTACTTGCTCAGTAGGAAGGATTACAGTCATGCACCACTGCACCTGGGTTGCATAAGCTTTTTTCATTTCTCCTCATTCTTTTTTTTCTCCTCTACCTGTGTGTTTTCAAATAATTTACATTTGAATTTACTAATTCTTTCTTCTGCTTGATCTATCCTGTATTGATGCCTTCAAAATGATTTTATTTTTGCAGTTATTTTTCTGATCAAGCATTTCCATTTGATTGTTTTTTTTTAATTGCTTTCATATCTTTGCTAAATTTCAATGCTAGGGTATTTAAATATTTCTTAATGTTTACTTCAAGCTCATTGCATTTCCTTAAAGTAGCTGTTTTAAATTCTGTAAGAGTTCTCCCATGTTAATTATTGTATGGTCAATTTTTGGCCCATTGTTTTGAGTATTAGGTGATTTCATGGTTTCCTGAGAGCTCTTGATGCTTGTTGGCATGTGATGTCACCTGAATATTGAAAGATTACTTATTTATTCCAGTTTTTTTAACATGATTATGCTTGTGCCTTTTTTTCTTTTCTTTTTAGAAATTCTAAGTAGGCTTACTTATTCTTGAAGCCTGTTGTCACTTGCACTATTCAACACTAGATGTTACTCAGGCTTAGGTTTGCCAGTCTGCTATTAGTATTTTGTCACTGTTTCAATACTAGAAGGCAGACATTGAAGTCCAGGATTATCCCAAATACGTTCTGGGTATGTTGTTCAGAATGAACCAGGAGAATACCTAGAAAGAATAGTCTTTCCCTACAAGCCTTTTCCTGGGGTTGGGTTAGGCTCAGCTGCCATGACCCAGTTATTGACCAGTGGTCAGGCATTGAAGGACTCTGCTTAGCTATGGGCAGAGTCAACATAAATGGATCAACATCAGGCAGGCTCTTACATCATACATGTAACCACAAACATCATCAAACTGTGTCATACCCTTAGTCAGCACATAGCTGACCAAGACTATAACTACACTGGGGTAGAAGGAAGGTCCAGACTGCCACAGATTGCCTATGTCTGATAAGAATCCATGGCCCAAGATCACCTTAACCAGCCAGGAGTAATGGTGCCTAGAATAAAAGTCTGAAGATTATGGTCATAGGTATTCCTCTCAAACTGGAGTTGTTCCAGAGACTCTGACATCAAGCAGGCCTTGGATACTGGCTTTTAGGATCTATCTATAATAAGTTACATCAGCCTGTATTAAGTTCCACAGAAAAGTCTTGGGCTTACTGCCCTATCCTATACAAAGTAAGGGATCATGTATTATGTTGATTCCTGAGGTTGGGTAGCATTGAAGCAGATGCCTGCTGCATGCTAACCTGGGTTGCACCTGAATCTCACAGCTGAAAAGATAAATACAGTTTATCAGGAGGAGGACGAACATGTCCCAGACCCACTACAAGGCTGGAAATGATACAGACTGGAACTCAAGTTGGTTCCACTTACATACAAGTCTCTACCTGATGCTGGGGCCATTCTAAAAGCCTGGTTTTTGATCTCTGACATGTATACAGGGCCTTTTTTCTCTACTAGCTTTTGTGCCTTACTCCCCTTTGAATGGAGGGTTCTTCCCAGGTCTGTTTCTGGATGGATGGTGTAGGAAGTCAGTTATCTGTTCCAACACAGTTCTGGGGGCTCAGTACTACAGGCCTGGCAGTAGAGGTCATAGAGCTTTATCTAGCACAATTGTTTCACCATGGCCAGCCTAATACTATTCCAAATCTAAGGCCTGGACAAATTCTCTCATTCTCCTCCAAGTGGTACATATCTTCACATTGGGTTGCTCGGATATAGAGGAAGGGGTAACAGAGCAATGCTTTGCTTCCTGCTTTCTTTAGTATGATTTTTCCTTTTTTTATTCTAGAAGTTGCTACTATGGTCTCTCACCTATTTCCTTAGCTCTTCTAAAGGTCATTTGGTGCATGAGGAGCTGTTTGACTTGGTGTGTCTGTGGGGAGATGAACCTAGAGAACATTAGCTATCTTGACCCACTTCTGCCAGTATCCTTCTTTTCTTCTTCAGATTTTTTTATGAGTACATTATAATTATACACCAATGCCTCTCTCTAATTCCTTGATTAAGTCACATTTCACCTTTTAATATTTTTCTAGTACTAAATTTGCTTTTTCATTGCTGTGATAATTAATATTTTCTTCCCCGCTTGTTGAGAGTTTCTCAAAACTAATTTTTGCAAGGTAGAAAAATTAAAATTTGAAAGGTAGAAAAATAAAAAAAAATATTTAAGGTATAGAAATTGAGATTCAGAGAAGTTGATATTTCAATTAAGTTTTGATGCTAGTTCTGTGTTTATTTCACCATGTTACAGGTGTCTGAGTATAAATATCAGGTATCCCTTCTTATCAAAAAGTATGATGTATTTTTCTATATGTGGAGGAAAAGTTTCATTAAATTGAATAAACATAATAAACAACAGAAGAAATGTTGGATATATAACTCTCTACATCTAATTTCACCCTTAATTGCATTAATATTTTTACAAATAAGTCAAATTGGACTTCCTAGACAATTTCATATAGTCAGATTCAATTTTCTTATCAAGTTTCAGATATTATTATAACTATTCTTTTGCTTATAAGGGATCTGAATAATTGTGACTATAAATAACTTAATCAATCTCACTAAGCCACCATACTAGAGTAAGAAATTTTATCCAACATTTCTGACACACTTCTTCCTTCCCATCATATCTGCCTTCTCCATGTGAAACATACACAGATCTCCACTGAAATGCATTTTGGGATTTGCTAACATGTTGTTATACTGTGGTTATAGTTATGGTTTTAAAATTTAACTGCTCACATTCACTGAAAAAATTTGATTATTACTTGACCACATGAACATCAATCTAGTCCCTATGCTGAAGTTACTTTCTATTTTTTCTGAAGGAAATTCTCCTATAATTCATTCTCTTGGATTAAAATCCTCAATGTATTCTAAAAATTCTAGTACAATTGAAAATAGGCAATGTGTTGTATTTATTTCTCGTTAACACTTCGATGATAATGACATAATAGTAATAAGAAATCTAATGTGGAAGTGTCAAAAAAAGGGTTCTTAATAAGCAATATCCATGCAATAACATGAAGACCTATTCCTTAATATAATAGCTTATTCCTGGAAATCATCTCCAAAACTTCTGTGCTTTAGACTTCAGGAGATTCTGATATCTAAATTTTCTGATTTTAATATTCTACTTCTACTTAAATAGATTCAGAAATTCATAATCTAACAAACTATAAGAAATTATGTAATAGACCAGGCCAGTTCTGATGAGAAAAGGTGATTAAAATAAGATGATGAAGAATTGGCTGAGCAACCAGGGAAGGAATGAGGAGAAACTGAGTGTTCAGATGAGATAGAGTCAAATACAAAAAATATTTAACAAGAATAGTAACATTTTTTTTTTACTGTGAACTAAACAACTCAGGGTTACTTTAACATGGAGCTTCATCCCCAGCCTTCTTCTTTTATTTTGAAACAGATTCTCATTAAGTTGCTGAGGATTTTTCAGAAGCTGCCCTCAAATTTGTGATCCTTCTGCCTCAGCTTCCAGAGTCTCTGAGATTTTATAGGTATGTTGCCAACATGCACAGCATAACTAAAACTTTCTTATTGGAGAAAAAAAAACCCTTATTCTTCAGTATGTACAATTTTGACAACACTCATATATAAATGATATATATGATCTAGTATATTATGTTGTTTATAATTAGCGTGTTGATCATTGATGGCATATATAACCATGAACTAAATTTTTAAATAAAGTCAAGGATGTGATTATAACATGAAATGCAAGAGAAAACTCCTCTAATGAAGCTAAATTAAGTTGGATACGTGCAATATTTTGGATTACAATTTAGATGGAAAAATAATTTATTCTAGGATATGTGACACAGTCATGTTAATGATAATAATGAAAACCATAACTTCTATAGGTCTTGAATTTTCTATTTTTAAAGTTGCAGCCTTAATATAGCATTAGCATATTTTTCCATTTAATTTAGAAGTGCATTTCTAAAGGTTGTAAATTGACATGACATTATTTCTTTTGCCTGGTGATAACACCATGACTTCATGATCAGTGACTATTTAGCACTGAGAAAACAGGATTTTAAAAGAGGTTCAGGCTTCTAGGGTGCCTGCAAAATACTAATGCAGCAGTTGCCTGGAGCCTGCAGCCTTCTTTGGATTAAGAAGTAAAATAAAATTGAATGTGCATCTCCTCAGCCTTACTTAATGGCTTATAAATCACTTGTAATAGAACACAAAAAAAATGCTCTGTTCTTTTATGCAACCTAGAATTTTCCACTTTTAATTTTTTCCCTCTGTATTACTTTCTCTCAATAATATTGCTTATATTCTTTTTAGTACTGGTAATCTGATATTTCTATGACAATCATAAAATTTAGAACTAGAAGTAACCTTACAAAACAGTGTTTGATTCAACTTACTGACTTAGACATCAGCAAACTATACCCGGGAAGGTAAAATGATTCGTCCAAGATCACACACCTTGAGAAATACAAAGTCAGAATTATATCAATCTGTCATAATAGTCTGCTGCTGGTTTTCACTAAACCTCCTGAGTTTGAAAGGTCCTGAAGACCAGTGTCTATGTTAAAGGAAATAAATTGTGAGTGGAAAAAAATTAAAGGTAATAAGAATTTTTGTAGGGGTGCTTGGTTTTCTATTCATTACTGTACATTATTTAGCATATTTTGTTTCCATGTATAATCTATAGTTTGTTTTTTAGTTATATTTACTTTTTTTTCTCAGAGTCAAACATTGTACATTCTTAATAATAGACATTGCACAGATATCAATCATGTCTCAATTCACTTGATATTTTCAACTTTTAACAATAGTGCAATCCTCACCATTATTTTCACCATTATTATTCTAAAGGCAATTTTTAATTATTGATTTTACAATACATTCTAAAAAGAAATTATCATTTCTGCAACATAAATCTTTTTAATTTAAACTTATTTAACAGATACATCAAAACATAAAAACATGCATACCTATTTATGTGATACCCATAAAATCAATTTTTAAAATCTCTGGTCTCTTTGTTCTTCTTATCGTTTTTGTTCAGCTCTGCCATAATTCTCTTTATGTAGCAACTATTTACTGATATTCAACTATACAACAGCCTAATGTAAAGCTACATATATAAAGATGAATAAAATATACTCCCTACTCTCCACAAATTACCCTGTCATTCAATTAGTCAAAGCCACTTTTGCATAATTTTTCCAAGTTATGACACAAATAAGGACTGTGCTCACTTTAACTATAATAATTAGGCCATCCCCAGTCCCTCTGTCCTCGCTTCTTGTGTCTTCCTCCTTTCTACCTAAACAAAAGAGTGCATCATCATAGTATTTAAGAACAAATCTTCAGAGCCAGACTTCCTGAATACATGTCTACCTCTTCCTTTCATAGACATTATCTGTGTGACCTCAGGAAGGACATTTACATTTAAGGCCTTTCAACTTTATTTTCTTCATCTGAAAAAAAGAAACGAATATTAGACTCCACATCTTAGAATTTTGAGAGAATGGATTGAGTTATTATTTCTAAAATATATAGATCAGAGTTTAGCTCCTCCATTAATATTCTGTGCTGCATAAACTTTAGTTTTATATGTATATAAATGTATAACACACACACAACTACTACTAGTAAAATAAAATATAAAATGAATCAATAGGGCTAGGGTTGTAGTTCAGTGGTAGAGCACTTGCTTAGAATGTGTGAGGTCCTGGGTTCGATCCTCAGCACCACATAAAAATAAATAAATAAAATGAAGGTATTGTGTCTGACTATACCTAAAAAATAAATATTTTTAAAAAATGAATCAATAAAATACAAAATATAAATAACATGCAAAAATAAATTATTAAAATTATTACTGAATAAATATTAGTGATTATTATATGAAAACTAAGAGCTAATTTCTTTCTATCCCCAAATATGAGAAATTCTCTGGGATTAATAGTTTTTATGACACATAATGCAGCTTATCTTTCTTGAAAAGCCATTAGATCATTTAACTGATATATTTATAGGATGTTTGTGCCATTATCTGTAATATCTATACGTAGAAAATTAAATTTTTGTCTTTGCCTATTACAGCTTTGTTTTAATACATAGATCCTATTATCTCTGAGGTGAGGAATGTGAATAATATGATTCAAACACATGAAGATTTTTTTTCACTGAATAAAGTGATGAAAATTAAATCTCTATAACCTATGAACTTATTCAATTGTAATCCTTCTCCTTCCTTATTTCATTATTTTCCTCACTCATTACTGCTGTCTTGTTTTGGTCCATCACTACAACTATTTTGTATTGAAGATACTACAGTTATCTATTAATATTTAAACCTCATATCATTACAGTTATGTTGAAATAGATGATGAGAGCTAATGTCAAAGACAGTGGTACACAGCACCTTCTTTTCCTTCCCTCAATGGACCTAAAACTTTAAAGATGCTTATTTTTTTAATAAATGATTTGTAGGCTTCACCAACCTATTCTCTTTGTTCCTTTTCTTCTTTCATTTCTTTTTACACTTCCTAATGAGTATCTCAAAAAGTTCACACACACACACACACACACATACACATACACACACTTTACACACGTGCACTCACATAATGTAATTTACATCTACCTACCTATTTGTATCTCTTTCTCTCCACACCATATCGCAAAGGTACAGAAGTTTAAGATTTTGTAGATATTACATTTTTTTTTGTTTTTCATTTTTTTGATACTGGGGATTGAACTCAGGGACAGTCCACAACTGAACTACATCCCAGCCCTTTTTGATTTTGATAGAAGATCTTAATAAATGACCTACTATGATCTCAAACTTGTGATCCTCCTGCCTCAGGCTCCCAGGTGGCTGGGATTTACAGGTGTGCTCTCATTGTGCCCTGTGGTGTAGGGCCTTTTTAACATGTGCATAATCAGGGATGACTCTGGCAGCAAGCAATACTATTAAGTCAAAGTCACTTTTCTAAAACAGAGACCTTTTCTAAAACAGGGATAGAATGTAAGTTGTCTGTGTACACATGTCAACACTCATGTTTTGTTTGTGAAACCAGCACTATTACACTCAGTCTTTATTCCATGTCTTGATTATCAGCCTCAAAAGAAAAAAAAAAAAAAGAGGACTCTGAGGTATAAAAATTGTTCACAAAGCTCTTTAATGTTTTATCTCTGCAATCATCTATGCAAGAAAGGCAAGGAAACTAATGTGATGTTACAGGTGAGATTGTGAGGCTCTAGCACAGAGGTCCAACACTCATAACCACAAGTACTCAAGTTCAGCCAGGTCTGCTCATTTGGAATTCAGTGATGTGTTCACAAGTACAATGTTTCAGATACTCCTTAGAAACTTTCCTCTATTTTGTCATCTTCCACTAATGGCTTACTTTTCTGTGAACATTAAAAATTAAAATATTTTAAAATATATTTGTGGAAGGGTATTTAAGTGTTAAGTGAAAAATACATGTTGCAGTCCAAAATGTCCTGTCCTATATTTGGAATATGATTCTTCTCTAGATGATAAGATTACAAAATATTTTTATTTTTATCTTTTTCTCCCATATTTTCCAAAATTTCAATCATTGACCTGTATTATGTTTCCATTCATCAAGAAATGGAACAAAGCAGATATATTCACAAGAGAGGATTCAGAATATTATTGCAGATCTTGGTGTTAGATAGCTATTTTTGTTTTACTCTTTAGATATCTATGTCAATTTAAAGGCAAATTTGTCTAGTGTTTTTATTATCACATTAAATTATATGTTATAGTTGGATTCATGTGACTTATTCATACATGCCCATAATATAATTTGCTCAACAAAGGACAGACAGGCAAGGATTGAAGGGAAACAGAGGAAGGTAAGAAAACATTTCTTCACTATTGCTTGTGATATTTCATTTAAAATATACATCATTTCTATTTCATTGTCTCAACAAAGGCAGTTACTATTTGGTCAGAATTTCTAGCCATGATCTATAAAGAACTACTGTAAAAAACATATTCAGGATAAAATTATATTTAGAAAAAGAAGCTTTTGGATTAGACTCAGTTTATAAAATTGTATGTTGTAGATAGCTGTAGAGGCATCTCCTCAATATAGTTATAGCAAAACAAATTATGATAGATTATGATAAATCTTAGTAAAAAATGAGACTGAAACTTTGTTGGAACTTGACAAATTAAAAAGATGCTTATTTAGATTGTGTTAATTATAAGATGAATAAATTCACAAGTATTTTTGTATCTGTCCCTCACAAATCTCCATCCATGACTGTGCTTATTGGCTAATGAATCACCATGAAGATAGCAAAAGAAATTCTAATTTGGATTTTGCTTCTATGAGGGTTTGTGTTCTTGAAAAAGCTTGTCACCCATGTAATTAACTCCCAAGTATCATACTAATATATATATATATATATATATATATATATATATATATACACACACACACACACACACACACACACACACATATATATATATATACATATATATATATTTATTCATGTACACACATATGTATGTACATATATTTGTGATTATATATTTATATATTTGCTTGTTTGTTTGTTTATTTATTATTTCAGTGCTGGGAATTGAACCCAGAGACAGATGATCACAGAGCTACATTCCCAGTACCTTTTATTTTTAATTTTGAGACAGGGTCTTGCTAAGTTGTTCAGACTGGCCTCAAACTTATGATTCTTTTGTCTCAACTTCCCAAGTTGCTGAGATAACAGGTATGCACCACTGTACCCGGTCATACTAAATAAATTTAATTTTAATAAAATTATCTGCCCTATAAATGCACTTATAACTCAGATTCAAACAGCTATAGACTAGTTCACTAGAAGAGCTATTCAAATTAACTACAGATAATAATTGCAAATATTTGTGTAATTCTTATTTCTTATGCACCATAAAAATAATGTTATCAGCATATTTTTAAAAATATAAAATATATGTCTTCATATATATATATGTACACCTTGTAACATGAAATTATGAGTCTATTTGCATGATTTTTATTAAACACAATATGATATTTTTAGAAATAACTAAATCATAAAAAATATAAATCAATGAAATATTAAATTGAATAAAATATGTTTTGCAAGCTCTATTTTTTTTCAATAATCATGGTTCACACTTAAATTTGGCCATGAGTCATCTGACAACCACAACAAAAGAGCCATATGTGTGTCACACATTTCTCAGTTAATACAAAAGGAAAGGATGCTACTGCCTCAGAGTTACCAAAGTTTTTCAAGCAATTTATTTTAAAGGAAAGTTGTGGTTTGGACTTTATAAAAATGTAGGTATTTTCAGTATCCCCTATGAAAATATTTAAAAATTATATCTGTATCCAAAGCTGTTTTATAGTGTTTTTTCAATGAAAAATTGTGAAATTATACCAAATGTACAGCAATAGAATAGAAAGAAAGAAATTTTACTTCTGTGTATATGATATGCATACCAAATTTTTTATGTCAGCTGTGTAATATTAGGTTAATTTGTATTATGCCATGAAAATATAAATTTCGGATTTTTTCCTGGTGTGTCATACAAAATAAAAGAAACTCTAAGAAGACCTTGTATATGCTACTATGTCATTCAGGTCTTCAAATTCTCCCTCTAGTATACATTGCTCATTGTTTTGTCTCAGAATCTGAAGCCCCTACATTTAAAACATTGAGAAAAATTTCTAATACTATGTTAATATTAGGAGAATATGATTCAGTAAACCATTATATTTATTTCCTAGGTTGATTCTGGAATAAAAAAATACCAAAATCAAAATGAATGGATAGACCGTCCATAGATTAAACATTCATCATTTATAGCTAATAAAATGAAAAGTGTAAAGATGGATTTTACTGAATATTAATATTGACTTTCTCACCATCATCACACCCCAGATGTTGGGTCTAAGCCAATCATTAATTCCATCTCCTTTTCTAATGATATCTTGAAGAAGAGACATACACATGAACTAGCCAATGTGGTGTGTCAGATGGTATACCAGGAATCTCCTGAGACGACTGCTTCACTGTACACAGGATTTTCCTTTCTTGATGTGATCTCTATATTTACCTGAGAAGAAAACTAACACTAAGCATAGGAAACACTGAACAATGGGGAAAAATAGGAAGACTCTGTCTGGGGTCTACTCTGTCATTGAGCCATGGAATCCAGTGTAACTGAAGTCTCTTCTCTCTCTGGACTTCTTATGTAACAAAATTAATTTTCTCTTGGAACTGGCTTTTTTTTTCATTTACATTTCAAAATATCCTGACTAGTATCCAGATAAATGATTTTTCAAATAATATTATTAGTGTCCATCCATTCTTATTCCCTCTGGGAATATTACTGAATGATATTTGTAGACTTCTAATGTAAAACCAAGTAGCTGTTAACAAAGTGTAACCATGAGAATCAGTATGCAATGGAAAGACATGGGATGTTTTACTGTCTACATACAGAAATTACTTGGTTGTAATTTCTACATACAGAAATTACTTGGAATCAGAATGTTCCAATTTGTGTCTAAAATATTGCTTTTTGGGTCATTTAATGAACAAATCTTTTATTATTTTCCAAGTGATAGCCTCTATAAACAAAAAAGCTTAATTTTCTACTATATTTTATGAATCCTTATTCATGGTTTCACAAGATGTGAAGCAATCACAACAACTATCAGATTTATAACCCCATTAACTGTTGATTGGTAGATAAATGCTAATTTGTATGCGACAATAAATTTTATCATAGTACCAAAACACATTCATTAAACCACTGATACATTTGCGATCCTTTTAAGAATTTTTGTTAGTATTTTACTCTCCAACATAAAAAAGGAAAAATTGGGAAATATTAACTATTCAAGGTTTTGTGGTTTATATAAATTTTTTAAAGGACACACTGAGATGTTCTCTCTAGACAGACACACATATTCACAAACACATAAACACTCACATAAAGCCCTATTAACCTAATTAGAGAGACAGAAAGAGACCTTTCTCATCTTATGTTAATTTAAATACATTTAATTATAAATACACAATATGTGTGATAGGCATTTAATATATTCATTTTTCATGTACAACACATAAATATACATACAATATTAACAAGGATCAATTTGTGCTACATAATAAAAGCATCAGTATTTGAAATAAATAATGATTATTTCAAATTCATTCCCATACAATTTTGTTCTTAAAAAATTGTCAAAGAAAAAAATATACTTACTTCCAATTCATAGATATTTGTATCTTTTAAAAATTACAATAGATTTTTGTTTCTCAAAATAATTTTACCATTAATTTAGGCATATTAATATTAAATATGTTACTCAACAAACCATAATTGTACTGTATATCCATATATAAATGGAGGCATTCTTTAAAAAAAGCATACATTAACTGAATTTTTACCAATATTATGGTTTATCCTTAATTTTTAATTCTTAATTCCTACTAAATTTCCTCAGCTATTATAGACTTTTTATGTTTTGTTTTTAAATAAAGTTACAGATACTTTTAAAATGATTATTTTTAAGTTGTGACATTTTTCTAAGTATGACTTTATATCATCATATTAACAAATAAATTGAATTTTTAAAAGTGTAGTTACTATTATATAGGAATGGAAGACCCTCGTAGTAAGCTAAAACTAAAACTATTTCCACAAATATGCTTTGTTTTCACCTCCAACCTGAAGAGTTACTATCAATGATTACATGTTTGCAGAAATAGAAGTGGTACACTCAAGAAAATCTTTGTTGAGGAACAAAAGTACATTAAGGCTAAATGCTACATTCAAATCGATTTTTTAAATGTATATCATGTATTAATTTCAATGCTGATTATTAAAATTGGAAATTTTCATTATTACTGAAAAAAATTCAGTTTATTTATAAAATTAGAAATATATAAAGAATTTCCTAATTAAAAAAGAATTCCAATGTAAATAACTATACTAACAATGATAAACTATGACAGTATTCAAAAATCAATAAAATGAAGTTTCTAAACATATTGATAATTCATATAGAGTTCTAATTGACAAATAGCAAATTTGGAAATTATCAAATATTAATTATTATATTAAACAGAGAAAACTGCCATATATACTCAAAAGAATATAATTCCAATGATACAACACATTCCATTTATTTATTAAGATCCAATTCAACCAAAACCAGCAGGTTTGTTAAGACATCACAGTTTTGTTTTAATTTTAAATAAATCCAAAGAAGTGGATTATAGCATATGAGCAAAATCTATTTTTAGGTACAAAATTATATTCCAGTAAAATTTTAAAATGTAAACAACAATCATGAAACATTTGGAAAGTATTTTTTTGAGTTAGAGTGTTACAAATTTTCAATTTCCTGGGAGCCATAATTTGACATAGATATTACTGATGATTATTAAGGAATGTAAATAAGATAATGTTTCAGAAGCACCAAATCCTATTTTTACTCTCCTATTATGTAATTTTTTTTTTCAGAAAAGGCAACATGGAGTGTGGACTAAGAATCTAAAAGCAAATTGTCACATATCAAATTAGGAACTACTTGAAAATTTACCACCTGACCAACTTCACTATTTCTAACAACAAAGGGAAACACTTAGATATTTGACAAATGATTGCCTTGAATTTATTTCTTGTACAATTATCTTTAAATTACTTACCTATATTTCCTGATAAAATTCATTGATCATTTATTTATACAGTTCCAAGGTAAAAGAAAAATATAAACCATTTATTTTATGAGCAGACTTAGAGGCTATTCATAGCTGTCTTAGATTGAGGGGAAGAAACTAGTTGTGTCTAAATAAACCACCATTAACCTCTCACCTGTGCAACTTCAGACACGCTACTTTGATACTCTTATCACTCCTTATTTTTTAAAGTCTAAAATAATGTCTCTAAGTATTACTTAATGCATTAAAAGAAAGCAAAGAGCACACAGTGCAAAAAGATAATATTCTTTGTACTAGTCAGTAGTTTTAGTAAATGGGATCATATCTCACCAAAGACTTGAAGTCTAGAGGTGGTTTCAGGTTTTGATTTATCAACAAGAATGATCCAGAATTTTTCTATCAGTGACATGCTGATATGCCTTGTTTATACTTAATGTCTCACAGTCCAAGATGACTGTTGAAACTTCAAGCACCAGAAGTTCATTTAAAAGCAGAAGCAAGAAGGTAAAAGAATAAAGTTCAATTTCTGCAAAGGTTCTCTTCATTCCTCAATGAATAGAAACATTTCTAGGAAGCCTCAAGCTGAATTTCTCTCTCTGATGTTTTATTGGCAAGAAGTGGGTGATATGGGCATCCCTGAGCTGCAAGAAGCCAGGGGAAACAAATATCATTCAAAACAGAACAGGAAAACTCTTATTGGTTTAGGTCAAATATGGCTCACCGCTGGGGCAGGATACATTTGTTTTATAGTAAAGAAAAATCATGTTCTGTCAACCAAGGATGAAATGAAGCTGGGGATAGAGAAGGTACACACAGTTTCTACCACATTTTTATAAATACTGTAATAGTAAAATAAGCTCAGGACAGAGGGATTAATCCTATTGGGAGCTAGGCAAAGGCAGCATAGGCACATTAACATTTGGTATGGAATTTGAGTTGAGTTTTACTTAGAGAACAATGCAGCAGATAGCGATTCCAACAGTGGCTAGCTATTATAAGGCCTTAGTGACAATTTAATATTAATTATCTCTCATTCTCCACATCCTCAGAGTTAAATTCTTTCTTGACTCTTCCAAAATCTTGAAAATATTTATTGATATGCCCAATTTGCATATAATGAAATAGGTTTTAAATATTCCCATGTATAATTTTCACATTCCTTAATTGTCTTTCCAGTAATTAATTAACAGTCAGACAAATATTACTGAATTAATGTCAGATGTTAACAGGGGATTAGTCTACATCTGAGTGAAGTAACAGTCTCACCTTGTTGTATTCCTTCATTAGTCTACGTTTCCCATACCCACTGTCAGCAACAGATATTCCCTAAATTCACAATTTTTCATTTCAATAGATAGGTCTGGTTAACTGGGATACTTGTTCCCCAGTATCGTGGCCATTAAAATCATACTTGTTCTACAGGAAACCTACTGACATTATATCCCTTACAATCAATCTTTCCACAATCTTTCAGTCAGTACTCATTCTTCATCCTTTTATATTCTTTTAGTTTGTAATGTGTAACTTTAACTGTCTCTGAACTGCTTAGGTCAAACTCTTTGTCTTACCTATCTCTGTATCTTTGTTAGAACTTAAGAGAAAGTGCCCCATAAATATTTAGGTGGTTCTTGAAATCGATACTCACCTTCTTTCGTCAGTAGATGACAAGTCTGCACTGTTGGGGTGTGAGAGTAATTGCATTCACTTTCCCTGGGGTCTTGAGGAATTAGTTGCTATAATTGATTATTAGTAATTCAGTACAGCAAAAAGTGAAACATATGTCATATTAGACACTCCTTGTGATGTGTCCAGATGAAGTTTAGTGTAAAAATTTGAAACTATTCCAAACCTGGCAGAAATAGAATGCAATGCACACTCACTTGGATAATGGAAGAGAGGTATTATTGTATTTCTACCCCAGATATAACTGACAGCCTTTGCAGAATGATCATTGCTTACACACACACACACACACACACACACTACACACACAAACAGAGCGAAGCATGGCATAGGAGTAAGGAAACTTTACCCTAAACATTGTTACAAGGATATAAGTAATGAATTTTTTTAGCTATTTCTAATTGAGAAAAACTATCATCCTTAAAGACTGGCATATGAACATAAAACTACTTATTTACATGATTTTTACTTTTGAAACTAGCTAAATTCTCTCAAATTCCAAAAAAATATTAGCAGGGGATATATTAATCCTCACATCAGAAACATCAGGAGATATTGCTATAGAATGTTAATACTGTATCTAATTATTTAAATTCTCTCAATAAAGTGTAAATTTCATGAAACAATTGTACTTGCTTTGCTCTGTGCTCCCTGGGTGTAAGACACAAGCTGATGAACAGTGTGATATTAGTAAATATTGCTAAATAATGAGCAATTTTAAAGCAAAATATTTTTTGCAAATTCAATTTCTTCTTGATCCTATTACTTTGCAGAGCAGACCACATTAAACTTAAAAAAAAATTTAACTAGCAAAAACTGTATTGTAGTAAAATAGATAAATTTCTATGTTTTCCTCAACTTAATTATGTGACAAATATATTAGCTAAGTTAAATTTATTATTATGCCTTATGCCATTGAATTTAGAAAATTAATGAAATCTTAACTTTAAAATGGACTATCAGATATCACTTTGTATGGGTTGTTACAGATTTCTTATATTATAGATATTGTATTAGCTATGTTGCCTGTTTCTTTTTATATTGATGAAATATAAATGTGAATCTACCAAAAAGTGTGTATAAATATATATATAAACTTCATATATATTCATGTGTAAGTACATTTTATATATATATATCTGTCTCTTATACACAT